>NC_134355.1:25468804-25805313 GCF_048569485.1 Anomaloglossus baeobatrachus
ACACACACATATATACCTTATTTTTCGGATTATTAGACGCACTTTTCCTCCTAAAAACTTGGGTGTAAAATAAAGGGTGCGTCCTATAATGGAAATGTAACTTACCAGGGGGTTCTAGAGAGGGGTCACAGGAGGGAGGGGCACTGCTGCAGGCTGTGCTGTGGGCTCTGCTGCAGAGCGCTGTGGGCTCTGCTGCGGAGCGCTGTGGGCTCTGCTGCGGAGCGCTGTGGGCTCTGCTGCGGAGCGCTGTGGGCTCTGCTGCGGAGCGCTGTGGGCTCTGCTGCGGAGCGCTGTGGGCTCTGCTGCGGAGCGCTGTGGGCTCTGCTGCGGAGCGCTGTGGGCTCTGCTGCGGAGCGCTGTGGGCTCTGCTGCGGAGCGCTGTGGGCTCTGCTGCGGAGCGCTGTGGGCTCTGCTGCGGAGCGCTGTGGGCTCTGCTGCGGAGCGCTGTGGGCTCTGCTGCGGAGCGCTGTGGGCTCTGCTGCGGAGCGCTGTGGGCTCTGCTGCGGAGCGCTGTGGGCTCTGCTGCGGAGCGCTGTGGGCTCTGCTGCGGAGCGCTGTGGGCTCTGCTGCGGAGCGCTGTGGGCTCTGCTGCGGAGCGCTGTGGGCTCTGCTGCGGAGCGCTGTGGGCTCTGCTGCGGTGAGGGCTTCAAATAATGCCTCCCGAATTCAGCGCGTGTGCAGATGGCGCTCTCAGCTCAAGATCTCATCTGCGATTGCGCCGCCTTCATCCCACTGATCTCCCAGCAGCGGACTTCTGTTGCACCGACAACACGGACCCCATATTTTTATTCCCTTTAAAAAACAAAAAAATACAATATATATGAAGTCCCCCATGGCTCAGGACCCACGGAAGGGAATATCTATCCTGAAGGCTCCAATTCCATCTCCGCAGGACAGGACTCTGCTGGACGCTGGAAGGTATCACTTTTGTGCCAGTCTGTGGGTGTATATAGCGAGGGAGGAGCGGTTGTATAGCATAGGGTCAGCCTCCCAGTGGCAGCAGCATACATCCATGGTTTCTGGTGTCCCACAATAGAGAAAGGAGGTCTAACGCCCTCCTATATGGGTGGTCTCCAATAAAGTGGCCATTCAGAGAGTTATGTAAGTATGCATGAAGAAGACCGGCCCTTTTATTTGTATGTAAGGACGAGATATGTAACTAAATATGAACATTCTTCCTGTTACCTGGATGTCTTTCCCCGCGTGCTGCAGAGAATTCGCTGCAATCAATGGGCTCAGATTTCTCTTCTCCATCTGCTCATTAAACGGTTCTACTTTAATGACTATCTGCAAAAACAATAAATAAATGATATATTATTTATATATATATATATATATATATATATATATATATATATATATATATATATATATATATATATATATATATAAAAGAGCCACTGTGGTTACACGCTAATCCCGCCCCCAGCCATTATCACACTCGGCTCCACCCCCCCATTACCACACGCGGCTCCGCTCCCCCGCCCATTACCACACGCTGCTCCACGCCACCCATTACCGCACGGAGCTCCGAACCCCCGCCCATTACCACACGCTGCTCCGCCCCCGCCGCCCATTACCAACATGCGGCTCTGCCTCTCGTCCATTACTACACGCAGCTCCGCCCCCCCGCCCATTACCACACGCTGCTCCACCCCCCCGCCCATTACCGCACGCGGCTCCGAACCCCCGCCCATTACCGCACGCGGCTCCGAACCGCCGCCCATTACCGCATGCAGCTCCGAACCCCCGCCCATTACCGCACGCAGCTCCGAACCCCCGCCCATTACCATTACCCATTACAATAAGTATTTTCGATAGTTAGCGGTCGCTCGTAAGTGTCACAAGCAACGACGTCGCTAAAGGGGCCGGATGTGCGACACGAATTCCGTGACCCCAGCGATATCTCGTTAGCGATGTCATTGCGTGTAAAGCGGCCTTTAGAAAGCGCATCCGCCTTGACGTTCTTTTCAGTCAGCTGGAAATGGAGAACAAGTCTAAGTGGGCAAAGAACAGCAACCAACGAGCTTGGCGAGTGTTCAGCCTCTGTGCCGACTGCAGGTAGACCTAGTCCTTGTGGTCGGTGTAAATGACAATGGGATGCATAGCCCCTTCCAGTAAGTAACACCACTCCTCCAGAGCCATTCACCAACAACTCTTGGTCACCAATCGAATAGCTGAGTTTAGGAGCGGAAAAGCCTTTGAAAAACAAATCGCAGGTTACCATTCACCCGGTATTGAACTTCTGTGTGAGAACCGTTGTGGCTCCAGAAGAAGAAGCATCCATCTCCAAGAAGAACTGCTTACTGATGTTCGGGTCTGTGTAACATCGGAGCTGCACAGAAGGCCAGCTTTAGGGAATCGATGTCACGTCTCCACCAGAGTCAACTTCTGCTTCAATCACCAGACGCCGCCGCGTCACCACTGTGGGTGGCGCTGGGGATGGGGGAGCAGTCAGTGGCTCCGCTGGGCGCAGGCTCCGCTCATCTATTAGGCTGGGTTTCACTAGGACCTGCAGTACCACTGGTTTACTGTGGTGGTATGTGCCTTCCGGCTGGGTAGTTACCTTTCAGCTGGGGCCAATGGGAAGGTATCACACCCCTCTTATGCTTTCTCCCTTCTATTGGCAGGTGCTAGATATAGTCTTGTAAATCCCTGCTAGTCTCTGGTGCCGTGTTGTTTGTTTGTGTTCCCGTATATTGACCTTAGCTTGATTACCTGACCACTCTTCTGCCTGCCGTTTCTGTACTTCACTGCAAGCTCCGGTTTAGACCCTTAGCTTGATATCTGACCACTCTCCCGCCTGACTATTTTTGTCCCTGTTCTACCTTCTGGATTTGACCCTGCCTGGTTACTGCTCTTCTCAGGACTGCAATCTTCTGAGGGCAGCGATCACCTGGGACCTGTCGTAATTCCTAATCCCTGTATAGGGGTTAAATGGTTGTGAGGTCCAGGTTCCTGCTTTGTGGGAGGTTGCCTCTATTCACCTGTTTCACCGATCCTGAGTCCGTGGCTCCAGGCAGGCGTCACAGTCGAAAGCACTATCTACCTCTGGATTCCACATCCTCGGATTAGCACCTGTGCAGATCATGGTGGTGATTGGGACGGTTTAAGACAAGAAGTGAGGTATAAACTGGTGGTAGTTATTCGCAAATCCCAGAAAAGGTTGCATGGCTTTCAGCTCATCAGGACGAGGCCGATTCAGGATCACAGACACTTTCTCAGAATCCATCCTCAACCAAGTATCTAAGATTAGGTACCCCAGGAAAGGAAGAGAAGACTGCTTGAAAACACACATCTCGAATTTAGCGTACGCCTCACAGTCTCTGCAGAACCTGGCAAACATTTCTGCTGTGTGTGGGCAGATCGGGAGAGAACACCAGAATGATGTCCAGGTATACGACCACACAAAATTAAAGATGACCCTGAAAGCTGTCGTTCATGAACTTCTGGAAGATCGCAGGAGGCATTACTGAGCTCAAGTGGCATTACTCGATACTTGTAGTGTCCGTCCCAGGTGCTAAGGACGGTGTTCCATTCGTCCCCTTGGCGTGTATGGATAAGATTATACACTCCACGAAGGTAAAGTTTAGAAAAGATCTAGCAAATAGACTCAAAAAGGTGATCTCCACTATAGTACATGAGGATCAGTCAGGTTTCATCCCGGGTAGGAGTACCTCGGATAATCTGAGGAGGGCGCAGGTGATCTTACAGATGGGCACCAAGTTAGAGGAGGATTGGGCTTTGGTCTCTCTGGATGCAGCCAAAGCCTTCGACTCCATAGAATGGCCATACCTGCTGGAGGTGCTGCGGGCATTTGGTTTCGGCAACGAATTTATCAGATGGATTGAGATCATATATAAAGCCCCATCTGCTAATATTCAGGTGGGCGGTGGTGTGTCGGAAACTTTCTCTTTGGGGAGGGGAACCAGACAGGGATGTCCCCTATCCCCTCTCCTGTTCGCTCTTGCCATGGAACCGCTTGCGTTGCGCATCCGGGCGGACCCAGTCTATCGGGGGGTGAGACATAGTAAGGGAGATGAACGTTTATCTTTGTACGCAGACGATTTGTTACTGTTTGCATCTGATCCGGATTCCTCCATTCCCAGAGCTGTGCACTTGATTGATCGATTTGGGGAGTTCTCAGGTTTGTCAATAAATTGGTCAAAATCGTACCTCCTCTTTCTGTCTCGGAACAGAGAGGACCTGGTGTACGACCACATATGCAGGGTTCCGGTGGTGGATCATTTTAAATATCTCGGAATTATACTGGCGGGAAGCCCTGCGGAGATGATAGCGAGAAATATAGCCCCCTTACTAGCGTACTTCGGGGAGAAATTTAATAGATGGAGCCAACTCCCACTGTCAGTGGCGGGAAGGATTAACCTCCTCAAAATGATAGTGCAACCAAAGTGTCTCTATATTACCCAGCATGTATTCGTGCAGATTCCTCGTTCTTTCTTCCGGTCCCTGGAATCTCTAATGATTACCTTTGTCTGGGGCTCGTCCAGGTCAAGGGTCCAACTGGCCAAATTACAAAGACCCAAGGATATGGGGGGTATGGCACTTCCTGATCTTTATATTTACTATCTGGCCGGACAAGTGAAATATTTGGGTCCATGGACCCTTCCTCGAGTTGGGGGTTCTCCGGAGGGACTTCTGGCAGAGTTCACAGGTGTGGAGCTCCTGTGGCCGTTACTGACGGATCACAGGAGGTCCCCTGAGGGTCGTGTCCTCCCGATACACAAATTGGGGGCCAGGATCTGGAAAGAAGCTAAAGCCATATTTGGATTTTGTGATGTACCAACTGAGACGCCCTTGTGGGATAACTTGGACCTTCCACATTTTTGTGGGTTGCCGGGGTTTGGTGAATGGAGGAATCGCGGAATAATCTCCCTGGAATCACTGGTCCGGGATGGTGAACTCCGCCCCTTTGCGCAACTGCGGACAGAATTTGACTTGCCGGAATCTCATGGGTTTCAGTATCTCCAGATTAGACATGCCTTTCGAGCTCAGTTCTCTGGTCGTGGGGTTAGATTCTCTTCCTTCCCAGTTATTGGAATTATTAGATCACAGGGCCCTGGTGGTCTTATCTCTAAACTATACTCCTCTCTCATTCGGGCCAAGGCCATGAATAATCCTCTTTCTGTCCGTGAGAGGTGGAGTGCCAGGATCCCTGAAATTGATGATGTAGTGTGGGATGACATTGTCGAATCCCACACATTGGTCTCTCCTGCTGTTAACAATAGACTGATCCAATTATATATAATACACCAAAGTTATATTACTCCCCAGAGACTGAACAAAATGAAAAAGCTGAATAATTCGGTGGGGATGGGCTGTCCGAGATGCGGGAGAGACGGTGCTGATTTCTGGCACATGATATGGGATTGCCGGGTTATCCTCTCCTATTGGAGCGAGATCATAATGACTCTTTCCGCCATATTTCAAAAAGCGGTTGCTATGTGCCCAGTCCTATGTCTATTTGGGGTGGTAGATGCACGCTCCTGGTCCCAAGATGAGAGTCTATTAATAAAGAAGGTTCTTTTTCTGGCCCGGAAAGGCATTATACTAAATTGGATGAGCACTCATTCCCCAACTAGAGCCTCTTGGATTGCATTGGTAAACGCAATAATCCCGTCAGAGCAATTTGTTTACAAGTCAAGAGGCTCCCCAATTAAATTTGACAAAATCTGGGGTAGATGGATGAGGTCGCCCTTGACTGGCGGATCTCCTGGTTCTCTTGCTGATAACCTACAATCGGTATTATTGCAATAGCCAGTAGTGCCCTGAGATGCAGAAAGGAGACACATGTGATCCGTGATGCAATATATGAGGGATACCACGAGTTCCCCGAAGCTTGGGTTGCTCTCTCCTGGACGATATGGGTTCTCTTGCCTTGAGTTGGATGTGTCTCGCGAACTAATACCTTTGCTAGGTTTGGTGCTATTTGGATATGCTGAAAATAATGGACGTAGATTTGATTGTTGTTACTTTATTATTCTGATATACAACCAGTTTACTTGTACACTGTCTCACTGAACAATTTGCTGATTTATTCTTGTTTGTAATGCTTTACTTAACTTTCAATAAAACGAGTTTAAAAAAAAAAAAGTTTAGAAAAGATTCTGGAGCCTCGGAGACGGCCAAATAATTCTGGTATGAGTGGCAGTAATTTGACCGTAATTTGATTATAGCCCCTATAGTCTAAACAGGGCCAAGGAAGCCATCCATTTTTTTCACAAAGAAGAATCCAGTAGCAGCCAGAAAAGAGAAGTTCTAAATAAATCCTCCTGCAGTTTCTCAATTATGTACTCGGACATGGCTTAGGTCTCTGTCTGGGACAGTGGGTAGGTTCGGCCTCTGGGAGAAGTACCAGGCAGCAGGTCTATTGAGAAGTTTTACAGCCTGTGTGGTGGTAACATCTCCACGTCCTCCTTATTGAAGGCATAAGCACAGGACCAATAGGTGACTGGCCGGCCCGGAAAATTTGATAGAGTCGCCGGTGATCGGGAAAGATGAACAGGAACAAGACATTTCTTGTGACAGAACTGACCCCATCTAAGCACTTCATCAGATCTCCAGTTCAAGACATGACTTTGAAGCCATGGCAGGCCCAAAAGCAGTGGATGCAACAGACCTGGTAGCACGTAGAAGGTGATCCTCTATGAGAGCAGCATTCCCACCTGAAGTTCAATAAATCGGGTGTTGCCACAGGAAATGGATACTGAAAGAGTCATAGGTGGAGAGGAGTTGCTCTCGCCCAGGGTGGCCTCTTCAACTGACGGTAAGCTTGAGAGTTTCCCGGCTTCTCGGGACAGGAGCAGATGACATATTCAGGACTGCCACAGTAAAAGCGACAGACCACCTGGCAATGTTCAGACAGCTTCACTTGGTCTACTTACATTGGTTCAGGAGGAACTGTGGAAGATGAAGACGCCGGAACGATCGGCCTCTGGAGTGATGGAGCCAGACACATTGTTTTGTTCTCTCGGTTCACCTACATAGAACGTTCATGAAACCAGAGGTTGACCCGGATAGCCAGACAAAACAGGTCAGCTAAGGAGATGCCAATATCACAATCAGCAAGCTCATCCTTAAATCTCCTGGTCAGACCTTCTCAGAAAGCTGCTACCAGACCCTCATTATTCCAACCAAGATCTGAAGACAAGGTGCGTAAACGAACAGCATACTGGCCTACGGTAAGACCTGCCGTGCGCAGTCTAATAGAGAAGATGAAACAGTGGTGAATAGGCCCCGGCTCATCAAAAAACTTGCGGAATGCCTCCAGGAAGGTTTGCAGGTGTGGGATTATGAGATCCCCTCTCTTCCATAAGGGGTTGAGCTACGCAAGACCGTTTCCTCCCATGTTGGGACATAATGAATACCACCTTGGCCCAGTCCGAGGGATATTGATGAGCGAGAAGTTCAAAGTGGTTGATGAACCTACTGCATTGCTTGGGGTCACCATCATACTGTGGAGGAACGGACAAACGGGGTCCAGGGCTAAGAACATGAATAAACGGTTGTGCTGGTGCTGCAGACTGGACTAATGCAGATGAGGCAGCCGGCGTCAGGGCGCTCCAATGGGTGTTCAGGGTCTGCAGAGAGATCAGTATCTGTTCCCGCTGATGAGTCCTATGATACAATCGTAGGGGAGCCAGGGTCAGAGGGGTCCATGGCCTAAGAGGGGAGCCAGGATCAGAGGGGTCCATGGCCTGAGCAAACTGTCAGGCTGGTGAGTGTAGATCAGTGTTTCCCAAATTCCAGTCCTCATGGCCCCCAACAGGTTATGTTTTTGAGGATTTCCTTACTATTGAATGGGTGATGGAATCATTATCAAGGCATCACCTGTGCTATATTAAAATCATGAAAACATGACCTGTTGGGGACCGTAGTGACGGGAAACACTGGTGTAGACCCACTGTGCCACTTGACCGGGCTCACCCTGGAGGGGCATGACTAAGCAACTACTTTGTCTTCACTAGAGCCTCTGATGGTGAGGTTAGGATTGTGTTTGTAAGAAGCCGCCAGGTACCACTCCAGGGGACCTCTTGGCACTGTAGCAACTAACCCCAGGGGTCAGGTAGGCATGTACGCACTCAGGTGCAGGCGGACGGCTGGAACAGACTGGAGCAGGTACAGACAGGTAGGCAGGCAGCCAGGTATACCGGACGTGTAGTGGAACATAGGTACAGGTTAGTGGGCACAGGACCTGACAAGTAGCAAACATGCATCAAGTGAATGAACACATTGCTCAGTGCCTCTTAGCCATAGGCTGAGAGGCACTTCCAGGTTAAGTCACACTAGTCCTTTAAGAGAAGGAAGGCGCGCACCCTAAACAAACCTTTGGGGGACCTACACAGGCACTGTGAGTAGGAGGCAGTGAGGGGAGCCGGCACAGACGCCGCAGGATGGCCGGCAGGGTGAGAGCATCGGTGTCTTTGCTGCAGGGATGCTGGCGCTGGCATGACAGTTTCCAGTACTCTCACATCAGTCACACGTGCTCAGTATGGACCTTCTCTCATCTGTAATGACAGACCTGCCAACTCTGCTGTTCTCTAGTGAACGCCAATCCAGCTGCGACCACAGGTCCACCACGGGACATCGAGCTTCATGCCACCCTCGTGATGTCCGTTTCTGAAAGTTTGGTCATGCACATCAGTCGCACGGCTCTGGCAGTTGTTGTCATACAAAGGAGCAGATACCGTTACCGGTCCTGCCGCTGTGTTGATCCCTTCTCTAAGGCCCTG
This sequence comes from Anomaloglossus baeobatrachus, assembly GCF_048569485.1. Lineage (NCBI taxonomy): Eukaryota > Metazoa > Chordata > Amphibia > Anura > Aromobatidae > Anomaloglossus > Anomaloglossus baeobatrachus. The sequence goes on from NC_134355.1 coordinate 25,477,558, forward strand.
TCTGTCTCCCCTCGTGTGACGGCCCGTGTCCTGGTATCTGCTCCATGTAATAAGACAGCGCAGCAGCCTTCATGTGATTGCATGTATGGATGCATCACCAGTCCTGAGCCCAGCCAGCACCTGCCTGTAAAAACAATGACCGGCGTTGACTCCAATCAATGCCATTTAACCATTTAAATGCCATTGTCATACCCTTATAATGGCATTTATGTGGCCTGCTTGACTGCTTCCCGCAACAAGAAAAGAAGGAGTAGATGGGTTACTATAGAAGATGAATATCATAGCAAAAGTCCAATCTATAAAAATAGAAAAATTTAAACCGAACATTAAATGCCAAAAAAAAAAAGAAAAAGGGTCAGAGTTGTAATTTTTTTGGGTCACTGCACTTCCCAAAAAATTCAAAAAAAACACCCAAAAACAAATGGAGCTGAACCCTTCATGACACATGACGTACTAGCTACGTCATGGATCGTGTCAGGATAATCCCTGCAGGCTGCCGCAGGCAGCTGGCAGTGATCGCTGCACATGTCAGGCGATTTGAACAGTTGACATGTGCGGCTATCAGGCACAAGTGAAGTGGATTCGTTATCCACTCGTGACTGTTAACCCCTTATAGCGCGCTGTGAAAATGTCACAGCACAATTTAACAGCACGCCGAAGTAAGCATTCACTTACCCAGCGCCATTGGAAGTCACGTGAGATCATGTGAGGACTCCTGTAGCTATCATGAGTCACTTGCTCTTACACCCGGCAGAGGGCCAGGTGTGAGAGGAGAGCTGCTTTTCAGAAGATCTGAGCAATGCTGCTCTGATCTGCAGGAAAGAATCAGCGATCAGAATGCTGATCCTTATAGTCCCCTAAGGGGACTAGTAAAATAGAAAGAAAAAGTTAAAATAATTAAATAAATAAAAAATGAAAAAAACTAAAAAGTTCAAATCCCCCCCCTTTCGCCCCATTGAAAATTAAAGGGTTAAAAAAATTAACAAAAATATACACAGATTTGGTATCGCCGTGTTCCATCAAAATCAATTAATCTGATCGGTAAACGGCGTAGCAGCAAAAAATCCAACCGACAAAATTACGTTTTTTGGTCGCCGCATATTTTGTGCAAGATGCGATAACAGGCGATCAAAACATAGCATATGTGCAAAAATGGTACCGTTAAAAACATCAGCTCAATACGGAAAAAATAAGCAGTCACTGAGCCCCAGATCCAGAAAAATGAGACCGCTACAAATCGCAGAAATGGCGCAAAAATTGCTCTTTTTTTGGACAAACTTGTGAATTTTTTTTAACCCCTTAGATAAAAGTAAACCTGTACATGTTTGGTGTCTATGAACTCATACTGACCTGAGGCATCACACTGACATCAGTTTCATCATATAATGAACACGGTGAATAAAATATCTCAAAATCAATGGGCAATCGCACTTTTTTTGCAAGTTTTTTCGCACTTGGAATTTTTTTGCCGTTTTCCAGTACACTATATGGTAAAACTCATGGTTCTATTTAACAGCACAACTTGTCCTGCAAAAACAACAAGCCCTCGTATGGCAATATGGACAGAAAAATAAAAAAAAGTTACGGCTCTCGGAAGAAAGGGAGGGAAAAAAAAACCCGGAAAATCGCTCAAAATGGTTAAAATAGCATCAATAGAAATTAGAGATTTCATGACAAAAGTAAAAAATCCATCACAAGAAAAAACATTATGGCTTTCGCAAACAAAAAAGCTTTATTTTTTTCTTTTGGTGGGTTTTGCATTCTTTACAGCCAACAAAATTTATATATATATATATATATATATATATATATATATATATATATATATATATATATATATACACACACTAGCTGTAGCAACCGGCGTTGCTCAGGATAGTAACTGTGTTTCTCTCCCAGTCTGACTGTCTCGTCTCTTTGCCTGTCTGTCTCGTCTCTTTGCCGGTCTGTCTCGTCTCTTTGCCTGTCTGTCTCGTCTCTTTGCCTGTCTGTCTCGTCTCTTTGCCTGTCTGTCTCGTCTCTTTGCCTGTCTGTCTCGTCTCTTTGCCTGTCTGTCTCGTCTCTTTGCCTGTCTGTCTCGTCTCTTTGCCTGTCTGTCTCGTCTCTTTGCCTGTCTGTCTCGTCTCTTTGCCTGTCTGTCTCGTCTCTTTGCCTGTCTGTCTCGTCTCTTTGCCTGTCTGTCTCGTCTCTTTGCCTGTCTGTCTCGTCTCTTTGCCTGTCTGTCTCGTCTCTTTGCCTGTCTGTCTCGTCTCTTTGCCTGTCTGTCTCGTCTCTTTGCCTGTCCGTCTGTCTCTTTGTCTGTCCGTCTGTCTCTTTGCCTGTCCGTCTGTCTCTTACCCTGTCCGTCTCTTACCCTGTCTGTCTCTTCACATACATATTTACACATTTAAAAAGAAAACGTAACGAATTTGGTATCACAGCATTCATATTGACCTGAAAAATCATGTTATCAGGTTATTTTTACAACAAAAAGAGCAATGTAAAATAAAAAAGCAAAAAAAACAATGCAGGGATTGTCATTTTTTCACCATTTACCCATTTTTCTATACATGGTAACATGAATGGTGTAATTTAAAATTACTCAAAAAATCAACTCAAAAAGAATGCAGACACAGCGATGTGCATGGAAAGAAATGTTAAAAAAAGTTAGGTCTCTTGGAAGAAAAAAAAACTAAACTAAAATGAGCTGCAGGTAGTAGGGGATGGTGGAATTAATTGAAATTGGGGTTATACTATAGATGCATACAGATTTACTTTAACATTTTGCACCTATTATGCCCCATGCGCACGCTGCAGCTTTTGGTGCAGTTTGAGGTGACCTTTTAGTCACCACAAACTGCATGCTTTTCCTTGCCCAGCAAAGTCTATGAGATTTCAGATTTGCTGAGCTCACATTGCTTTTTTTTGGGCTGCATTTTGTGATGAGCACAAAAATTCTTTTGCGTTTTCCCTTCTTTTTTCACCCATTGGTGATAAAAAAAAAACGTATAAACAACACATGGTCAAAAAATGCATCAAAAACACCAAAAATGCATGCGTTTTTTTGGGTACAGGGTCCATTTTTGTGGTTGCCACAAAAGTGCAGTATGTGCACATGGCCTTAGTAGAAAGCAGCGGATACCTTGTGGTACTGTGCATCTTGTATCTTCTGTGACACTTGAACCAGAGATCGGGCAGTGGAGAAATTGTCCACAAAGAAAGCTGCCATGTTGTTCACATAGTGGAACTGGGAAAAAAAGAATTATTGTTGTTAGATGTAACACAAATACAGTTCTCTAGGTGTGATTGCCTAAATTTCATTACTTTAGTTGTGTCCTAACCATTAGATCTGCACAGCCCTAGAGGGTTTCATAGACCCCAGGCCGCACATATAAAACCTCAGAGACCCAACATCCCTAATGAAACCTCAGAGACCCAACATCCCCAATAAAACCCTCCGAGACCCAACATCCCCAATGAAACCTCCAAGATCCGACATCTCCAATAAAACGTCCGAGACCCAACATCCCCAATAAAACGTCCGAGACCCAACATCCCCAATAAAACGTCCGAGACCCAACATCCCCAATAAAACCTCAGAGACCCAACATCCCCAATAAAACCTCCAAGTCCAAACATCCCCAATAAAAACTCAGACCCAACATCCCCAATAAAACCTTCGAGACCTAACAACCCAAATAAAACCTCCGAGACCCAACAACCCCAATGAAACCTCCGAGACCCAACAACCCCAATGAAACCTCCGAGACCCAACATCCCCAATAAAACCTCCGAGACCCAACATCCCCAATGAAACCTCCGAGACCCGACATCCCCAATAAAACGTCCGAGACCCAACATCCCTAATAAAACCTCAGAGACCCAACATCCCCAATAAAACCTCCAAGACCCAACATCCCCAATAAAACCTCCAAGACCCAACAACCCCAATAAAACCTCAGAGACCCAACATCCCCAATAAAACCCTCCGAGACCCAACATCCCCAATGAAACCTCCAAGACCCGACATCTCCAATAAAACGTCCGAGACCCAACATCCCCAATAAAACGTCCGAGACCCAACATCCCCAATAAAACCCTCCGAGACCCAACATCCCCAATGAAACCTCCAAGACCCGACATCTCCAATAAAACGTCCGAGACCCAACATCCCCAATAAAACGTCCGAGACCCAACATCCCCAATAAAACGTCCGAGACCCAACATCCCCAATAAAACGTCCGAGACCCAACATCCCCAATAAAACCTCCAAGTCCAAACATCCCCAATAAAAACTCAGACCCAACATCCCCAATAAAACCTTCGAGACCTAACAACCCAAATAAAACCTCCGAGACCCAACAACCCCAATGAAACCTCCGAGACCCAACAACCCCAATGAAACCTCCGAGACCCAACATCCCCAATAAAACCTCCGAGACCCAACATCCCCAATGAAACCTCCGAGACCCGACATCCCCAATAAAACGTCCGAGACCCAACATCCCTAATAAAACCTCAGAGACCCAACATCCCCAATAAAACCTCCAAGACCCAACATCCCCAATAAAACCTCCAAGACCCAACAACCCCAATAAAACCTCAGAGACCCAACATCCCCAATAAAACCTCCAAGACCCAACAGCCCCAATAAAACCTCCGAGACCCAACATCCCCAATAAAACCTCCGAGACCCAACATCCCCAATAAAACCTCCGAGACCCAACATCCCCAATGAAACCTCCGAGACCCAACATCCCCAATAAAACGTCCGAGACCCAACATCCCTAATAAAATCTCCAAGTCCAAACATCCTCAATAAAACCTCCGAGACCCAACATCCCCAATAAAACCTCCAAGACCCAACATCCCTATTAAAACTTCTGAGACCCAACAACCCCAATAAAACCTTCAAGACCCAACATCCCCAATAAAACCTCCGAGACCCAACATTCCCAATAAAACCTACAAGACCCAACATCCCATATAAAACCTCCAAGACCCAACATCCCCAATAAAACCTCCGAGACCCAACATCCCCAATAAAACCTCCAAGACCCAACAACCCCAATAAAACCTCCGAGATCCAACATCCCCAATAAAACCTCCAAGACCCGACATCTCCAATAAAACGTCCGAGACCCAACATCCCCAATAAAACCTCAGAGACCCAACATCCCCAATAAAACCTCCAAGTCCAAACATCCCCAATAAAAACTCAGACCCAACATCCCCAATAAAACCTTCGAGACCTAACAACCCAAATAAAACCTCCGAGACCCAACAACCCCAATGAAACCTCCGAGACCCAACATCCCCAATAAAACCTCCGAGACCCAACATCCCCAATGAAACCTCCGAGACCCAACATCCCCAATAAAACGTCCGAGACCCAACATCCCTAATAAAACCTCCAAGTCCAAACATCCTCAATAAAACCTTCGAGACCTAACAACCCAAATAAAACCTCAGAGACCCAACATCCCCAATAAAACCTCCGAGACCCAACATCCCCAATAAAACCTCCGAGACCCAACATCCCCAATAAAACCTCCGAAACCCAACATCCCCAATAAAACCTCCGAGACCCAACATCCCCAATAAAACCTCCGAGACCCAACATCCCCAATGAAACCTCCGAGACCCGACATCCCCAATAAAACGTCCGAGACCCAACATCCCTAATAAAATCTCCAAGACCCAACATCCCTATTAAAACTTCTGAGACCCAACAACCCCAATAAAACCTTCAAGACCCAACATCCCCAATAAAACCTCCAAGACCCAACATTCCCAATAAAACCTACAAGACCCAACATCCCATATAAAACCTCCAAGACCCAACATCCCCAATAAAACCTCCGAGACCCAACATCCCCAATAAAACCTCCAAGACCCAACAACCCCAATAAAACCTCCGAGATCCAACATCCCCAATAAAACCTGCGAGACCCAACATCCCCAATAAAACCTCCGAGACCCAACATCCCCAATAAAACCTCCGAGACCCAACATCCCCAATAAAACCTCCAAGACCCAACAACCCCAATAAAACCTCCGAGATCCAACATCCCCAATAAAACCTCCGAGACCCAACATCCCCAATAAAACCTCCGAGACCCAACATCCCCAATAAAACCTCCGAGACCCAACATCCCCAATAAAACCTCCAAGACCCAACAACCCCAATAAAACCTCCGAGATCCAACATCCCCAATAAAACCTCCGAGACCCAACATCCCCAATAAAACCTCCGAGACCTAACATCCCCAATAAAACCTCCGAGACCCAACATCCCCAAAGCTGGAGCTGGCAGTGAATTGATAAAGGGAAGCCCCTCTATATCTTTTAGCATCATTACAAGTATTTAGGCTGGTTACTTAGCTTTAGGGGTCATCACTAAGCTTTCCCAGTATCCTGAATGGCAAATCCGCCAGGTTGTTGCATTGATTGTACTGTGCACTAGGCTAACAATGGGAAGGTTTATGCACCGTGATGAGGAATATCGCACAGCCGTTACCTGAAAAGCTCGGAAGTTGAAGCCGCACTCGTTTTCGATGGAAGTCAGTAACCACATCTTATTGTAGTTCCTTCCATGAGGGATCTGTGGACAGAGAGCTGGGGGTTATGTCACAGAACAGGAAGAAAAAAAATAAAAATTATTGAACCAGAAATGTCCAGAGTAAGTGACAAGTTCATAACCCCTTTTCCACCGCGGCCAAAATTCATTTTTGTGCTCTACTTCTCTTTGCAAGAACCATGATTTTTACTTTTCGGGCCACATTGACCTATGAGAGCTTGTTTTTTGCAGGATGAGTTGGAGCTTTGATTGACACCATTAGCCTGGTAACGTGATTCTCCAGGTCTGTAGGAATAGGACCGAGCTTGTAGATATTTTCTTTTTATTTCTATATACTCATAAAAAGGTAGAGATATTCGGCTTTCTGGTGAAATTTATTGGAAAAGAAGGGAATTTTGTTTACTTACCGTAAATTCCTTTTCTTCTAGCTCCAATTGGGAGACCCAGACAATTGGGTGTATAGCTACTGCCTCCGGAGGCCACACAAAGTATTACACTTAAAAGTGTAAAGCCCCTCCCCTTCTGCCTATACACCCCCCGTGGGATCACGGGCTCCTCAGTTTTAGTGCCAAAGCAAGAAGGAGGAAAGCCAATAACTGGTTTAAAAAAATAAATTCAATCCGAAGGAACATCGGAGAACTGAACCATTTAACATGAACAACATGTGTACCCGAAAAAACAAAAATCCCTAAGGAAACAGGGCGGGCGCTGGGTCTCCCAATTGGAGCTAGAAGAAAAGGAATTTACGGTAAGTAAACAAAATTCCCTTCTTCTTTGTCGCTCCATTGGGAGACCCAGACAATTGGGACGTCCAAAAGCAGTCCCTGGGTGGGTAAAATAACACCTCGTGATAGGGCCGTAAAACGGCCCTTTCCTACATGTGGGCAATCACCGCCTGAAGGACTTGTCTACCTAGGCTGGCGTCCGCCGAAGCGTAGGTATGCACCTGATAATGCTTGGTGAAAGTGTGCAGACTCGACCAGGTAGCCGCCTGGCACACCTGCTGAGCCGTAGCCTGGTGCCGTAATGCCCAGGACGCACCCACGGCTCTGGTAGAATGGGCCTTCAGCCCTGAGGGAACCGGAAGCCCAGCAGAGCGATAGGCTTCAAGAATTGGTTCTTTGATCCACCGAGCTAGGGTGGACTTGGAAGCTTGCGACCCTTTACGCTGACCAGCGACAAGGACAAAGAGTGCATCCGAGCGGCGCAGGGGCGCCGTGCGGGAAATGTAGATTCTGAGTGCTCTCACCAGATCCAACAGATGCAAATCCTTTTCACATTGATGAACTGGATGAGGACAAAAAGAAGGTAAGGAGATATCCTGATTGAGATGAAAGGGGGATACCACCTTAGGAAGAAACTCGGGAATCGGGCGCAGAACCACCTTGTCCTGGTGAAACACCAGGAAGGGAGCTTTGCATGACAGCGCTGCTAGCTCGGACACTCTCCGAAGAGACGTGACCGCTACTAGAAAGGCCACCTTCTGTGAAAGGCGCGAAAGGGGAACATCCCTCATAGGCTCAAAAGGCGGCTTCTGGAGAGCGATTAGAACCCTGTTCAGATCCCAAGGTTCTAATGGCCCCTTGTAAGGAGGGACTAAGCGGCAAACCCCCTGCAGGAACGTGCGTACCTGAGGAAGTCGGGCTAGGCGCTTCTGAAAAAATACAGATAGCGCTGAGACTTGTCCTTTAAGGGAGCCGAGCGACAAACCTTTTTCCAAACCGGATTGTAGGAAGGAAAGAAAAGTAGGTAATGCAAATGGCCAGGGAGAAACTCCCTGAGTAGAGCACCAAGATAAGAAAATCTTCCACGTCCTGTGGTAGATTTTGGCGGACGTTGGTTTTCTAGCCTGTCTCATGGTGGCAATGACCTCTTGAGATAATCCTGAAGACGCTAGGATCCAGGACTCAATGGCCACACAGTCAGGTTCAGGGCCGCAGAATTCAGATGGAAAAACGGCCCTTGAGACAGCAAGTCTGGCCGGTCTGGTAGTGCCCACGGTTGGCCTACCGTGAGATGCCATAGATCCGGATACCACGACCTCCTCGGCCAGTCTGGAGCGACGAGGATGGCGCGGCGGCAGTCGGACCTGATCTTGCGTAGCACTCTGGGCAACAGTGCCAGAGGTGGAAACACATAAGGTAGCCGGAACTGTGACCAATCCTGAACTAAGGCGTCCGCCGCCAGAGCTCTGTGATCGTGAGACCGTGCCATGAAAGCCGGGACCTTGTTGTTGTGCCGGGACGCCATTAGGTCGACGTCCGGCATCCCCCAGCGGCGACAGATCTCCTGAAACACGTCCGGGTGAAGAGACCATTCCCCTGCGTCCATACCCTGGCGACTGAGGAAGTCTGCTTCCCAGTTTTCTACGCCCGGGATGTGAACTGCGGATATGGTGGAGGCCGTGTCTTCCACCCACATTAGAATCCGCCGGACTTCCTGGAAGGCTTGTCGACTGCGTGTTCCGCCTTGGTGGTTGATGTATGCCACCGCTGAGGAGTTGTCCGACTGAATTCGGATCTGCTTGCCTTCCAGCCACTGCTGGAAGGCTTGTAGGGCAAGATACACTGCCCTGATTTCCAGAACATTGATCTGAAGGGTGGACTCTTGCTGAGTCCACGTACCTTGAGCCCTGTGGTGGAGAAAGACCGCTCCCCACCCTGACAGACTCGCATCTGTCGTGACCACCGCCCAGGATGGGGGTAGGAAGGATTTTCCTTTCGACAATGAGGTGGGAAGCAGCCACCACCGAAGAGAATCCTTGGCCGCCTGAGAAAGGGAGACGTTCCTGTCGAGGGACGTCGACTTCCCGTCCCATTGGCGGAGAATGTCCCATTGTAGTGGACGCAGATGAAACTGCGCGAAAGGGACTGCCTCCATTGCTGCTACCATCTTCCCTAGGAAGTGCATGAGGCGCCTCAAGGGGTGCAACTGGCCTTGAAGGAGAGATTGCACCCCTATCTGTAGTGAACGTTGTTTGTCCAGCGGAAGCTTCACTATCGCTGAGAGAGTATGAAACTCCATGCCAAGATATGTTAGCGATTGGGCCGGGGTCAGGTTTGACTTTGAAAAGTTGATGATCCACCCGAAACTCTGGAGAGTCTCCAGCGCAACGTTCAGGCTGTGTTGGCATGCCTCTTGAGAGGGTGCCTTGACAAGTAGATCGTCTAAGTAAGGGATCACAGAGTGTCCCTGAGAGTGCAGGAGTGCTACCACTGCTGCCATGACCTTGGTGAAGACCTGTGGGGCTGTCGCCAGACCGAAAGGCAGAGCTACGAACTGAAGGTGTTCGTCTCCTATAACGAAGCGTAGAAAACGCTGATGCTCTGGAGCAATCGGCACGTGGAGATAAGCTTCCTTGATGTCTATTGATGCTAGGAAATCTCCTTGAGACATTGAGGCGATGACGGAGCGGAGGGATTCCATCCGGAACCGCCTGGCGTTCACATGCTTGTTGAGCAGTTTTAGGTCCAGAACGGGACGGAAAGACCCGTCCTTTTTTGGCACCACAAACAAATTGGAGTAAAAACCGTGACCTTGCTGCTGAAGCGGAACAGGGATCACCACTCCTTCTGCCTTTAGAGTGCACACCGCGTGCAGAAGAGCATCGGCTCGGTCGGGATGTGGGGAAGTTCTGAAGAACCGAGGCGGAGGACGAGAACTGAACTCTATCCGGTACCCGTGAGACAAAATGTCTGCTACCCACCGGTCTTTGACCTGTGGCAGCCAAATGCCGCAAAAGCGGGAGAGCCTGCCACCGACCGAGGATGCGGAGAGAGGAGGCCGAAAGTCATGAGGAAGCCGCCTTGGTAGCGGTTCCTCCGGCTGTCTTTTTTGGGCGTGACTGAGCCCGCCAAGAATCTGAGCTGCTCTGATCCTTTTGAGTCCTTTTGGACGAGGAGAATTGGGACCTGCCCGAGCCTCGAAAGGACCGAAACCTCGACTGTCCCCTCCTCTGTTGGGGTTTGTTTGGTCTGGGCTGAGGTAAGGATGAATCCTTACCCTTGGATTGTTTAATGATTTCATCCAATCGCTCACCAAACAGTCGGTCACCCGAAAATGGCAAACTGGTGAAGCACTTTTTGGAAGCAGAATCTGCCTTCCATTCCCTTAACCACAAGGCTCTGCGTAAAACCACGGAGTTGGCGGACGCCACTGCCGTACGGCTCGTAGAGTCCAGGACAGCATTAATAGCGTAAGACGCAAATGCCGACATTTGAGAGGTTAAGGATGCCACTTGCGGAACAGATGTACGTGTGACAGTGTCAATCTGCGCCAGACCAGCTGAAATAGCTTGGAGTGCCCACACGGCTGCGAATGCTGGAGCAAACGACGCGCCGATAGCTTCATAGATGGATTTCAACCAGAGCTCCATCTGTCTGTCAGTGGCATCCTTGAGTGAAGCCCCATCTTCCACTGCAACTATGGATCTAGCCGCAAGTCTGGAGATTGGAGGATCCACCTTGGGACACTGGGTCCAGCCCTTGACCACGTCAGGAGGGAAGGGATAACGTGTATCCTTAAGGCGTTTGGAGAAACGCTTATCTGGATAAGCGTAGTGTTTCTGGACTGCCTCCCTGAAGTCAGAGTGGTCCAGAAAAGTACTCAATTTACGCTTGGGATACCTGAAATGGAATTTCTCCTGCTGTGAAGCTGACTCCTCCACTGGAGGAGCTGAGGGAGAAATATCCAACATTCGATTGATGGACGCTATAAGATCATTCACTATGGCGTCACCCTCAGGTGTATCCAGATTGAGAGCGGTCTCAGGATCAGAATCCTGATCAGCCACCTCCGCTTCATCATAGATAGAGTCCTCCTGCTGGGACCCTGACCAGTGTGATGATGTCGAGGGCCGCTCCCAGCGAGCTCGCTTAGGCCGTCTGGGACTGTTGTTCGTGTCAGAGCCTTCACCCTGGGATGCATGGGACCCCCCCGGAGCACGGATTTGTTCCAACTGAGGGGGACCAGGAAGCAATGATTCAACAGTGCCCATGGTCTGAGTAACCGGTCTGGACTGCAAAGTTTCTAGAATCTTAGCCATAGTCACAGACAAGCTATTAGCAAAAACTGCAAACTCCGTCCCCGTCACCTGGACAGTGTTCACAGGTGGTTCTCCCTGTGTCACCTCTAGCAGAGACCCCGGCTGAGCAAGTGCCACAGGGGCCGAACATTGCACACAATGGGGGTCAGTGGAACCTGCCGGTAGAATAGCCTCACATGCGGTACAAGCAGCATAGAAAGCCTGTGTCTTGGCCCCCTTGCTTTTTGCGGACGACATGCTGTTGTCTCCTCTGAGCAATCTAGGAGGGTATATAGCCAAGAATAGCGACCGTTACAGTGCAATGTATAGTATACAAGCATAAAAGTACAAATGAACTCTTCGGCGCTAGTGGGGTCAGCACCACAGGTGCCGCTTACCGCCCGCTCAAAAGCGGGTGTGTGGTCGCCAGAATCCCGTGTCTGGGTCTCCCAGAGTTTGTCTCCCCTCTCCAGCTCCGACTGCACACAGGAATGGCTGCCAGCGTCCTGTGAAGAGGGGCGTACCGTGGGCGTGCCTCAGACAAAGTGCGGGAAACTGGCGTCCCACTGTGCTCAGTGAGGGGGCTGGAGTATGCAAAGCAGACTCCAGCCCTCGGCGCTGACGTCCTGTACAGCGTCCCGCCCTTCCCCTGACTGGCAGGCCTGGGGGCGGGAAAGCAACGAGACTAGGCCGCAAAAGCCGGGGACTCGATTTATAAGCGCGGCCGTCATATCAGCACGGCCAGCGCGGAAGTCCCCGGCGCACTACAAGTCCCAGCCGCGCCGCAGTGTAAAACTGACAGCAGCGGCCGGCGCGGCAGTCCCCAATACATTAACTAACTCAGCCAAGCTGTCGTGAGTAGTGGCACAAGCGCGCAGCGCTGTTGTCCCCAGCGCACTAACACACCCAGCAATGCTGCAGTGTGTCTGCGCGCGGTCTGTACGGGGACACAGAGTACCTTGACGTAGCAGGGCCCTGTCCCTGACGATACTCAGCTCCATATCCAGCAGATACCGCAGTGGCTGTGGATGGAGCACGGTCTCAGTGCCTGGAGACCGGTAAGATCCCACTTCACCCAGAGCCCTAAGGGGATGGGGAAGGAAAGCAGCATGTGGGCTCCAGCCTCCGTACCCGCAATGGGTACCTCAACCTTAACAAACACCGCCGACAAAAGTGGGGTGAGAAGGGAGCATGCTGGGGGCCCTAGTAAGGGCCCTCTTTTCTTCCATCCGACATAGTCAGCAGCTACTGCTGACTAAACAGTGGAGCTATGCGTGGATGTCTGACCTCCTTCGCACAAAGCTTGAAAACTGAGGAGCCCGTGATCCCACGGGGGGTGTATAGGCAGAAGGGGAGGGGCTTTACACTTTTAAGTGTAATACTTTGTGTGGCCTCCGGAGGCAGTAGCTATACACCCAATTGTCTGGGTCTCCCAATGGAGCGACAAAGAAATAAAAAGTTCCCACTCCAGTGATATTTTATGATGAATGTTGGGCATTTATGTAGAAGCAGCAATGCTGGTTTCCTCATCTCACTCAATTTATTGAAACAAAAGCCAACACCAGCGGAAGGTATACCCCCAAAAATGTCGATGACTTGTACTGTGGCTTTGAGCATCAATTACAGCTGACAGCAGCGCCTCCTGCTGGTCACAAGTGGAGTTATTGTCTGCGGAGGCCGGCCTCCCACTCTTCTAGAATGGTGGCCCTCAGATCAGTGAGGTTCTGGGGTACCAGGTTACGGCCTCTACACGGCAACTCAGCTGATCCCCTAGCTTTTCTATGGGATTCAGGTCTGGAGAAAGTGCAACCGCTCCATTTGAGGTCCCCCAGGCTCCAGTAGCCGTTCCCTAATGATGCGACCTCGATGAGCTGGAGCATTCTCCTCCATGAAGATGACATTAGTTCCGATGGTGTTCTTGCAGAAGCACAATGACTGGATTAATGATGTTATTCCAGTAGTAGGGGCTGTCACTGTATCCGTCACACAGTATGGGGCTGTCCTGTACTGACTACACACACCGGCCCACACTAACACCACCAAAGTCTCATCTGGTGACAGCAGTGGTTGATGCAGAGCGCTCTCCAGCATCGTTGGCGGCCATCATTTCTGATCAACGTGAATCCATATTCATCGGTCACCAGCACTGACGCCACTGATCCCTCATCCAGCGTAGAAGACGTCTGTGCCTGGTGGTGCGATCAGGTACCTTGCAGGTCGTCTAGCATGTGGACCAAGCTGATATAAACTGTTGGTCTGATGTGACAATTGGGAACCTCTCACCTCCCTTAAATGTGCCTGGAGTTGTGTGGCATTCATCATCCGATCCTGAAGGGCATTTTTCACAATGAAGCAGTCATCAGTGTGGGATGTGGCCAAAGAACGTCCACTTCTCTGCCTGGGATTCTTCCAGTCTCTCTGCGTCTCTGTACAAGCAGCTGGTGACACCCTGTGACTCTCAAAGCTCAGTGGCCACTTCTCTGCCTTTCTGTGATTCTTCCAGTCTTTCTGTGTCTCTGTACAACCTGCTGGTGGCACTCTAAGCTTAGTCTCCATTTCCGTTTGAGAACATCCTGCTTGAAGACTCACAATGGGGCGGTACCGCTGATCAATTATTAGGTGTCGTCTTGGTCTCATGATGTCAAAATGTGAGCATCCTGATGAGGAGGACGGTTTGATAACAATTCTAACTGAATCCAGAAATGTATTAGTCAATTCCTTGGTCAAAAATGTCTTGTGAATTTTGCCATTAAGCTTCTTGTTTGGAAACCTCAAGTTGTGCAAAAAGTCCTGAAACGTTGGACATGAGCATCCGGAAGATCAGAGAAGGTCACATTAAGGTCAGAGGTCATTGTAGGATCATCCTGAAATTTCACCCAAAAGCGGAATATCCCGAACTTTTTGTGAGTGGTTTATATTTCAGTAGTTAAATATAATAATAATAATAATAATATTTATTCACTTATATAGCGCTATTAATTCTGCAGCGCTTTACATACATTGGCAACACTGTCCCCATTGGGGCTCACAATCTAAGGTCCCTATCTGTATGTTTTTGGAGTGTGGGAGGAAACCAGAGACCCCGGAGGAAACCCACGCAAACACGGGGAGAACATACAAACTCCTTGCAGATGGTGTCTTTGGTGGGAATTGAACCCAGGACCCCAGCACTGCAAGACTACAGTGCTAACCACTGACCAACCACAAGACTGCAGTGCTAACCACTGACCAACCACAAGACTACAGTGCTAACCACTGAGCCACCCTAATATTCATTACTATTTGATTTGTGAAACGTTTTTCTGACACTGATCTTTTTCTTTCGATTGATGGAGCCAGTTTGTTTGTGCCGAACTGTAGTTGTTATTAATACCATTTTCAGATAGGGTAAACAGAAGGGCAAATTAATTGTTATATTTTCGAAGCTCAAACTTTTATAAAAAGGCAGAAATTCTAAATATGTCCAATTATTTTGAATCCTTTATTTCTAAAAGGGGGCGATTTAAATGTCTACATTTCTTTATATTTTTTTTCTTGATTTTCCCTTATTTATTTTTTTATAGGGCTTGAATTGTTCAAGAAAATGCAATAGGTGAATATTAGGTCCCCGGTCACGTGAAGCGACTGTTCCACTTATATGTTTCATTAGTGCATGTCCTCATCTCCCGCCTCGACTACTGCAACCTCCTGCTCTCTGACCTCCCTTCCAACACTCTTGCACCCCTCCAATCTATCCTAAACTCTGCGGCCCGCTTAATCCACCTCTCCCCTCGCTACTCCCCAGCCTTGCCACTCTGCCAATCCCTTCACTGGCTTCCCATTGTCCAACGACTCCAGTTCAAAACATTAACCCTGACATACAAAGCCATGCACAACCTGTCTCCTCCCTACATCTGTGACCTAGTCTCCCGCTACCTACCTGCACGCAACCTCAGATCCTCACAAGATCTCCTTCTTTGCTCCTCTCTTATCTCCTCTTCCCACAATCGCCTTACAAGATTTCTCCCGTGCATCCCCCATACTCTGGAACGCGCTACCTCAGCATATCAGACTCTCACCTACCGTGGAAAGCTTCAAGAGGATCCTGAAGACCCACCTCTTCCAACAAGCCTACAACCTACAATAGCCCTCAGTCCAGTACACCACTGCGCAACCAGCTCTGTCCTCACCTATTGTACCATCACCCATTCCCTGTAGACTGTGAGCCCTCGCGGGCAGGATCCTCTCTCCTCCTGTAGACTGTGAGCCCTCGCGGGCAGGATCCTCTCTCCTCCTGTAGACTGTGAGCCCTCGCGGGCAGGATCCTCTCTCCTCCTGTAGACTGTGAGCCCTCGTGGGCAGGATCCTCTCTCCTCCTGTAGACTGTGAGCCCTCGCGGGCAGGATCCTCTCTCCTCCTGTAGACTGTGAGCCCTCGTGGGCAGGGTCCTCTCTCCTCCTGAACCAGTCTGTTTTGTACTGTTAATGATTGTTGTACTAGTTTTTATGTATACCCTTTCTCACTTGTAAAGCGCCATGGAATTAATGGCATTATAATAATAAATAATAATAATATGGATTGAGTGGCGTCCGTCGTTTTTATAATGGGAGCCTATAGGAGCGGAATCCGTTGGAATGGACGGATCCGTCATTTACCAACTGAGCATGCTCAGATGAGTAAATTCCAGGGGAAAAAAAGCTGCAACGGATCAGTTTTTTTTGCAGCATCAGTCGCAGCACTATCTGCAATGCATCCGTTGCATCAGTCACACAACGGATTGCAACTGATGCAAAACGACGCAAGTGTGAAAGCAGCCTAAGATGTGTTACTGGAGCGGGATAGGAGAAGACAAAAACACATCTGAGGACACCGGCTGCGCCATATAACAACACACCGTTATCTTGAACCACACGTTTTTCACTTTATGGCACTTTTGGTTACTGTACTTCTCCACCTTTTCTCGGTCTTCATATTTATGCCACCGAGATCCATAGGGAGTCCTGAAAAAAACAAGGAAATCTCAATCACAATCAGACTATATTGTGCTGCTTGTGTGAATATCATGGTGGGAACCTACCGGCCGGTGTCAGTGTGATGCCCCTTCACCACGCGCCTCCCTGTGCCCGACAGCTGCACTCTGTAGTGATGAATATAGACAAGTTATAAGGATTGCTCCGGCACTGGTGAGTGGTGATGATGATGATGATGTATCAGCGGATATCACTTGCATGATCAGCAGTGTGCAGGAATAGAACAGGTTTAATCTCCCACCTTCATAACCAGATAACAGGGGATGTATGGAGTGAGCTCATGAACTGAGCCCCTACCACAGCCTGCAGATGCCTGTAACAGCAGCAACCAGAATGAGCTCAGATTGCTGTTTAACTATTTAGTTGCTGCTGCTCATCACTGGAAGTGATGTTTAAGGAACTGGGTTGAGCAGAGTTCATGTGCACTGGCAGCCACAATCCCCGCCCGCCCCCCCTCCGTCTCCCACAATGTGACTGCGGGGTGCCTATAGATTACCAGGACAGCTGGTAGTCAATTGTAGAATCCCATTATTTTTCAACAGGACAATGACCCCAAACACACCTCCAGACTGTGTAAGGGCTATTTGACTAAGAAGGAGAGTGATGGGATGCTACGCCAGATGACCTGGCCTCCACAGTCACCAGACCTGAACCCAATCGAGATGGTTTGTGGTGAGCTGAACCGCAGAGTAAAGGCAAAAGGGCCAACAAGTGCTAAGCATCTCTGGGAACTCCTTCAAGACTGTTGGAAAACCATTTCCGGTGACTACCTCTTGAAGCTCATAAAGAGAATGCCAAGAGTGTGCAAAGCAGTAATCAAAGCAAAAGGCGGCTACTGTGAAGAACCTAGAATATAAGACATATTTTCAGTTGTTTCACACTTTAAGTATTTCATTCCACATGTTTTAATTCATAGTTTTGATGTCTTCAATGTGAATCTACAATTTTTAAGGTCATGAAAATAAAGAAAACTCTTTGAATGAGAAGGTGTGTCCAAACATTTGGTCTGTACTGTGTATATATATATATATATATATTTAAAAAGAAGGGAATTTTGTTTACTTACCGTAAATTCCTTTTCTTCTAGCTCCAATTGGGAGACCCAGACAATTGGGTGTATAGCTATGCCTCCGGAGGCCACACAAAGTATTACACTAAAAGTGTAAAGCCCCTCCCCTTCAGCCTATACACCCCCCGTGCTCCCACGGGCTGCTCAGTTTTGGTGCAAAAGCAAGAAGGAGGAAAAAATTATAAACTGGTTTAAAGTAAATTCAATCCGAAGGAATATCGGAGAACTGAAACCATTCAACGTGAACAACATGTGTACACAAAAAAACAGGGGCGGGTGCTGGGTCTCCCAATTGGAGCTAGAAGAAAAGGAATTTACGGTAAGTAAACAAAATTCCCTTCTTCTTTGGCGCTCCATTGGGAGACCCAGACAATTGGGACGTCCAAAAGCAGTCCCTGGGTGGGTAAATAATACCTCATAATAGAGCCGTAACGGCTCCGTCCTACAGGTGGGCAACCGCCGCCTGAAGGACTTGCCTACCTAGGCTGGCATCTGCCGAAGCATAGGTATGCACCTGATAGTGTTTCGTGAAAGTGTGCAGGCTCGACCAGGTAGCTGCCTGACACACCTGCTGAGCCGTAGCCTGGTGTCGCAAGGCCCAGGACGCTCCCACGGCCCTGGTAGAATGGGCCTTCAGCCCTGAGGGAACCGGAAGCCCCGAGGAACGATAAGCTTCGAGAATTGGTTCCTTGATCCACCGAGCCAGGGTTGATTTGGAAGCTTGTGTCCCTTTACGCTGGCCAGCGACAAGGACAAAGAGTGCATCCGAGCGGCGCAGGGGCGCCGTACGAGAAATGTAGACTCTGAGTGCTCTCACCAGATCTAACAAGTGCAAATCCTTTTCACACTGGTGAACTGGATGAGGGCAAAAAGAAGGTAAGGAGATATCCTGATTGAGATGAAAGGGGGATACCACCTTAGGGAGGAATTCCGGAACCGGACGCAGAACCACCTTGTCCTGGTGAAACACCAGGAAAGGAGCTTTGCATGACAACGCTGCTAGCTCAGACACTCTCCGAAGTGAAGTGACTGCTACTAGAAAAACCACTTTCTGCGAAAGGCGTGCGAGCGAAATATCCCTCATTGGCTCGAACGGTGGTTTCTGAAGAACCATCAGCACCCTGTTCAGATCCCAGGGTTCTAACAGACGCTTGTAAGGAGGGACGATGTGACAAACCCCTTGCAGGAACATGCGTACCTGTGGGAGTCTGGCCAGGCGCTTCTGAAAAAACACAGAGAGCGCAGAGACTTGTCCCTTAAGGGAGCCTAGCGACAAACCCTTTTCCAATCCGGATTGAAGAAAGGACAGAAAAGTGGGCAAGGCAAATGGCCAGGGAGAGAAACCCTGAGCAGAGCACCACGACAGGAATATTTTCCACGTCCTGTGGTAGATCTTGGCGGACGTTGGTTTCCTAGCCTGTCTCATGGTGGCAATGACCTCTTGAGATAATCCTGAAGACGCTAAGATCCAGGACTCAATGGCCACACAGTCAGGTTGAGGGCCGCAGAATTCAGATGGAAAAACGGCCCTTGAGACAGCAAGTCTGGTCGGTCTGGCAGTGCCCACGGTTGGCCGACCGTGAGATGCCACAGATCCGGGTACCACGACCTCCTCGGCCAGTCTGGAGCGACGAGGATGGCGCGGCGGCAGTCGGCCCTGATCTTGCGTAACACTCTGGGCAACAGTGCCAGAGGGGGAAACACATAACGAAGCTGAAACTGCGACCAATCCTGAACTAAGGCGTCTGCCGCCAGAGCTCTGTGATCTTGAGATCGAGCCATGAATGTTGGGACCTTGTTGTTGTGCCGTGACGCCATTAGGTCGACGTCCGGCATCCCCCAGCGGCAACAGATCTCCTGAAACACGTCCGGGTGAAGGGACCATTCCCCTGCGTCCATGCCCTGGCGACTGAGAAAGTCTGCTTCCCAGTTTTCTACGCCCGGGATGTGAACTGCGGAGATGGTGGAGGCCGTGGCTTCCACCCACATCAAAATCCGCCGGACTTCTTGGAAGGCTTGCCGACTGCGTGTTCCACCTTGGTGGTTGATGTAAGCCACCGCTGTGGAGTTGTCCGACTGAATTCGGATCTGCTTGCCTTCCAGCCACTGCTGGAACGCTTTTAGGGCAAGATACACTGCCCTGATCTCCAGAACATTGATCTGAAGTGAGGACTCTTGCTGAGTCCACGTACCCTGAGCCCTGTGGTGGAGAAAAACTGCTCCCCACCCTGACAGACTCGCGTCCGTCGTGACCACCGCCCAGGATGGGGGTAGGAAGGATTTTCCCTTCGATAATGAGGTGGGAAGAAGCCACCACCGAAGGGAAGCTTTGGTTGCCTGAGAGAGGGAGACGTTCCTGTCTAGGGACGTCGGCATCCTGTCCCATTTGCGTAGGATGTCCCATTGAAGAGGACGCAGGTGAAACTGCGCGAAAGGAACTGCCTCCATTGCTGCCACCATCTTCCCCAGGAAGTGCATGAGGCGCCTCAAGGGGTGTGACCGACCTTGAAGGAGAGATTGCACCCCTGTCTGTAGTGAACGCTGTTTGTCCAGCGGAAGCTTCACTATCGCTGGAAGAGTATGAAACTCCATGCCAAGATATGTCAGCGATTGGACCGGTGTCAGATTTGACTTTGGAAAATTGATGATCCACCCGAAACTCTGGAGAGTCTCCAGAGTAACGTTGAGGCTGTGTTGGCATGCCTCTTGAGAGGGTGCCTTGACCAGCAGATCGTCTAAGTAAGGTATCACCGAGTGACCCTGAGAGTGGAGGACCGCAACTACTGTAGCCATGACCTTGGTGAAAACCCTTGGGGCTGTCGCCAGGCCGAACGGCAGTGCCGCGAACTGAAGGTGTTCGTCTCCTATGGCGAAGCGCAGGAAGCGCTGATGCTCTGGAGCAATCGGTACGTGGAGATAAGCATCTTTGATATCGATCGATGCTAGGAAATCTCCTTGGGACATTGAGGCGATGACGGAGCGGAGGGATTCCATCCGGAACCGCCTGGTCATTACGTGTTTGTTGAGCAGTTTTAGATCCAAAACAGGACGGAAAGACCCGTCCTTCTTTGGAACCACAAACAGGTTGGAGTAGAAACCGTGACCCTGTTGCTGAAGAGGAACCGGGACCACCACTCCTTCTGCCTTCAGAATGCCCACCGCCTGCAGAAGAGCCTCGGCTCGCTCGGGAGGCGGAGATGTTCTGAAGAATCGAGTCGGAGGACGAGAGCTGAACTCTATCCTGTAACCGTGAGACAAAATGTCTCTCACCCAACGGTCTTTTACTTGTGGCAGCCAGGTGTCGCAAAAGCGGGAGAGCCTGCCACCGACCGAGGATGCGGTGTGAGGAGGCCGTAAGTCATGAGGAAGCCGCCTTGGTAGCGGCACCTCCGGCGGTCTTTTTAGGGCGTGATTTGGACCGCCATGCGTCGGAGTTCCTCTGATCCTTCTGAGGCCTTTTGGACGAGGAGAATTGGGACCTGCCCGCCCCCCGAAAGGACCGAAACCTCGACTGTCCCCTCCTCTGTTGGGGTGTTTTTGGTTTGGCCTGGGGTAAGGATGTTTCCTTTCCCTTGGATTGTTTGATGATTTCATCCAATCTCTCACCAAACAAGCGGTCGCCAGAAAATGGCAAACCAGTTAAGCACTTTTTGGAAGCCGAATCTGCCTTCCATTCCCGTAGCCACAAGGCCCTGCGTATTGCCACCGAATTGTCGGCTGCAACCGCCGTACGGCTCGCAGAGTCCAGGACAGCATTAATAGCGTAGGACGCAAATGCCGACGTTTGAGAGGTTATGGACGCCACCTGCGGCGCAGACGTACGTGTGAGTGCGTCAATTTGCGCCTGACCAGCTGAGATAGCTTGGAGTGCCCATACGGCTGCGAATGCTGGAGCAAAAGACGCGCCGATAGCTTCATAGATGGATTTCAACCAGAGCTCCATCTGTCTGTCAGTGGCATCCTTGAGTGAAGCTCCATCTTCCACTGCAACTATGGATCTAGCCGCCAGTCTGGAGATTGGAGGATCCACCTTGGGACACTGAGTCCAGCCCTTGACCACGTCAGGGGGGAAGGGGGTAACGTGTATCCTTAAGGCGCTTGGAAAAACGCTTATCTGGACAAGCTCGGTGTTTCTGGACTGCCTCTCTGAAGTCAGAGTGGTCCAGAATCATACTCATTGTACACTTAGGAAACCTGAAACGGAATTTCTCCTGCTGAGAAGCTGACTCCTCCACTGGAGGAGCTGAGGGAGAAATATCCAACATTTGATTGATGGACGCAATAAGATCATTCACTATGGCGTCCCCATCAGGAGTATCAAGGTTGAGAGCGGCTTCAGGATCAGAATCCTGATCAGCTAGCTCCGCTTCATCATACAGAGAGTCCTCTCGCTGAGACCCTGAACAATGTGATGATGTCGAGGGGATTTCATAGCGAGCTCGCTTAGTCGGTCTGGGACTGCGTTCCATGTCAGAGACCTCACCCTGGGATCTATGAGACACCCCGGGAGAACATTGTTGTTCCAACTGAGGGGAACCAGGGGGCAATGATTCCACAGTGCCCATGGCTTGAGATGCCGGCCTGGACTGCAAGGCTTCTAATATCTTAGCCATAGTCTCAGAAAGTCTTTCAGTAAAAACTGCAAACTCCGTCCCTGTCACCTGGACAGTGTTAACAGGTGGTTCTCCCTGGGCCACCCTTAGCAGAGGCTCCGGCTGAGAAAGTGCCACAGGGGCCGAGCATTGCACACAATGAGGGTCAGTGGAACCTGCCGGCAGTATAGCCGTACATGCTGCACAGGCAGCATAGTAAGTCTGTGCCATGGCACCCTTGCTATTTGTGGACGACATGCTGTTGTCTCCTCTGAGCAATACAGGAGGGTATATAGCCAAAAACAACCGTGCACCATACAGTGTAAAGTATAGCCTATAATCATATAATCTATAAGTACACTTCTGCACCAGTGGGGCCAGCACCTAGGTGCTGCTTACCGCCCGCGCAATGCGGTTGTGTGGTCACCAGAATTCCTGCCTGGGTCTCCCTGAGCTTGTCTCCCTTCTCCAGCGTTAGCAGAGCTGACAGGAATGGCTGCCGGCGTCCTGAGGAGAGGAGGGGGCCGTGGGCGTGCCCTAGAAAGTGCGGGAATCTGGTGCCCCACTGTGCACAGTGAGGGGGGTGGAGTATGCAAAGCATGCTCCAGCCTCAGTTGCTGACGTCCTTTACAGCGTCCCGCCCTTCCCCTGACTGGCAGGCCTGGGGGCGGGAAAAGAATGAGACTAGGCCGCAAAAGCCGGGGACTAAAGTTATAAGCGCGGCCGCCGTATAAGCGCGGTCGGCGTGGAAGTCCCCGGCGCACTAACAGTCCCAGCCGCGCCGCAGTGATAACAATGGCAGCGGCGGTCAGCGCGGCAGTCCCCATACACTAACACACTCAGCGACGCTGCAGTGTGTAAAGGCACAAACGCAGTCAGCGCCGCGGTCCCCGGTGCACTAGCACACCCAGAAATGCTGGAGTGTTGCTGTGCGCGGTCCCCACGGGGACACAGAGTACCTCAAAGTAGCAGGGCCATGTCCCTGAACGATACTCGGCTCCTATCCAGCAGAGTCCTCAGGAGCTGTGGATGGAGCACGGTCTCATGTGCCTGGAGACCGATAGGATCCCACTTCACCCAGAGCCCTAAGGGGGATGGGGAAGGAAAACAGCATGTGGGCTCCAGCCTCCGTACCCGCAATGGATACCTCAACCTTAACAACACCGCCGACAAGAGTGGGGTGAGAAGGGAGCATGCTGGGGGCCCTGTTATGGGCCCTCTTTTCTTCCATCCGACATAGTCAGCAGCTGCTGCTGACTAAGCTGTGGAGCTATGCGTGGATGTCTGCCTCCTTCGCACAAAGCATAAAAACTGAGGAGCCCGTGGCAGCACGGGGGGTGTATAGGCTGAAGGGGAGGGGCTTTACACTTTTAGTGTAACACTTTGTGTGGCCTCCGGAGGCATAGCTATACACCCAATTGTCTGGGTCTCCCAATGGAGCGCCAAAGAAAAATAAATTATATATATATATATATATATATATATATATATATATATATACACACACACACACAGTGTGTGTATGTATATATATATATATATATATATATATATATATATATATATATATATATATATATATATATATATATATATATATATATATATATATGAATTTTAAAAGGGGTGGTTCACCCATATTCATTATTGGTCACATCGATATTATGCTGAGAAACAAGCTTTCTCTCAAATACCTTGTGTTGCCAATAGTGCTCCGGGCTCCGTGACCCCCAGGATCCGGTGATGTCTCGTCAACTGAGACCAGCCGCAGTTTCGGTGATTCATTGGGATGTGGGCGGAGTTTCAGTGCTCAGCCCGGCGTCACAGCGCAGCCCCTCTCTGTTCCTTCACTGCAGAGCGCTGCAAGCAGGAGACACGCTGGACTGTGACGAGCGGTGAAACACCACCCACAGCGCAGCGACTAACGGAGACTGGGGCCGGCCGCGGTGATGTCACATGATCAGGAAGTCGACATGACATCACCGGATCCCCGAAGTCATGGAGCCTGGGGGGGGTCATGTGATAGGAAAGAGTGGACCGCAATAGCGCCACTCACAGGCAGAATTGGCAACACAATGTATTTGTTTCTCAACATAATATTGATATGTCCATTAATGGAGATGGGTAACCCATTTTTTTAAGTCACCCCCCCCCCTTTTCCAAATAAAAACAAGCATGTGTGGTTTTGCCCTATACATAAAGAGAAGTCTAATCTATCGAAATATAAATAAGTTTTGCATGCTTTTTTTTCATGATGTCTCATGTTTATGTTATTTTCAGACTCTCTTATACCCATGTGCTGATAGCAGTCGAAAAATGAAGGAAACCGTTGTCTGTCTGTTTTTTACTAAAAGACCACTGACATACATTGTAAAATGTGTTCCTCTTACTGTAACAATTATTTTTATCAATCAAATAAATACATTGGGGTTTGTTTTTTTTTTGTTGGGGTCGGGCTAGTAACAGCGATTTGGATTGACAGCACATTTATGTATTCTTCTCCCCCTGTATTTTTAGTTAAAGTCATGGCTGGAAAAGTGTTGGCACCCTTGAAATTGTACCAAAAAATTACCGTATTTTTCGCTTTATAAAGACACACTTTTGTTCCCCCAAATTTTGGAGGAAAGTAGGGGGTGCGTCTTATAATCCGAATATACGGGGGGGGGGGGGTGTAATATATATATATATATATATATATATATATATATATATATATATATATATATATATATATATATATACATATATATATATATATATACATACACTGTAGGGTCCAGGGGAGGTGGGGGCAGCTCTGGAGCGGTGCTGGGCGCTTGTGAAAGCTGCAGGAGGGAGCCTTTGATCTCCTGCTCCCGCTCATATAACATGCACTGCCGCTGTCCATCACTGTGGTGCTGAAACCGCACCGCGGCGATGGGCTGGGGCAGCGGCGCATATTATATCTGCCTGCGCCCTCCTTTGATCACACATGATCCCCCCTGTGTTAGATATGGCCCCCATACTGCTGCCCATAGTAAAGTAAAAAAAGTTTTACTTACCTCCAGCGCTGATCTCCCGGTGTCTCTGCTGCTGCTGTCTGTGATCAGGCACGCAGAGATGATATCACTCTGCTGTGCCGATCACATGACCAGCAGCAAGAACCAGGAAGTGGAGGAGGCCGGAGCTCAACCACACGGAGGGAGACATGAGGGACAGTGCTGAGAAGGTAAGGAAAGAGTGTTTTATTTTACTATGGGCAGCAGCATCGGGGCCATATCTAACACAGGGGAGATGTGCCATCTATAGTGGCCATGGGCAGCAGTATGGGGGCCATATCAAACACAGGGGAGGTGTGCCATCTATAGTGGCCATAGGCAGCAGTATGGGGCCATATCTAACACAGGGGAGGTGTGCCATCTATAGTGGCCATAGGCAGCAGTATGGGGGCCATATCTAACAGGGGAAGTGTGCCATCTATAGTGGCCATAGGCAGCAGCATGGGCGCCATATCAAACACAGGGGAGGTGTGCCACCTATAGTGGCCATGGGCAGCACACATGGGGGCCATATCAAACACAGGGGAGGTGTACCATCTATAGTGGCCATGGGCAGCACACATGGGGGCCATATCTAACACAGGGGAGGTGTGCCATCTATGGTGGCCATGGGCAGCACACATGGGGGCCATATCTAACACAGGGGAGGTGTGCCACCTATAGTGGCCATGGGCAGCACACATGGGGGCCATATCTAACAGGGAAGGTGTGCCATCTATAGTGGCCATGGGCAGCACACATGGGGGCCATATCTAACACAGGGGAGGTGTGCCATCTATGGTGGCCATGGGCAGCACACATGGGGGGCCATATCTACCAGGGGAGGTGTGCCATCTATAGTGGCCATGGGCAGCACACATGGGGGCCATATCTAACAGGGGAGGTGTTCCATCTATAGGAGCCATGGGCAGCACACATGGGGGCCATATCTAACAGGGGAGGTGTGCCATCTATAGTGGCCATGGGCAGCACACATGGGGGCCATATCTAACAGGAGAGGTGTGCTATCTATAGTGGCCATGGGCAGCACACATGGGGGCCATATCTAACACAGGAGAGATGTGCAATCTATAGTGGCCATGGGCAGCACACATGGGGGGCATATCTAACAGGGGAGGTGTGCCATCTATAGAAGCCATGGGCAGCACACATGGGGGCCATATCTAACAGGGGAGGTGTGCCATCTATAGTGGCCATTGGCAGCACACATGGGGGCCATATCTAACACAGGAGAGGTGTGCCATCTATAGGGGCCATGGGTAGCACAGGGGGGACATGTGCCATAAATAGGGGACATGTGCCAGCAATAGGGGATGTGGCATCACTTTGGGACGTGTCCCAGCACAAGGGGGATATATTCAATATAAGGGGGCCATATCCAGTTTAAAGGGGGCTAATTTTAGGATGGGGGGCTATGAGGGACATATACCCTATATGATTTGTTAGACGGACACTGGTATTATAAGATGCACCCCATTTAACATTAAAAAAAAATTCTCTTTTCCTTCACCAAATTTGGGGGTGCGTCTTATAATCAGGTGCGTCTTATAAAACGAAAAATACAGTAAGTATTTCTACCCAGAAAGTTACTGCCATCAGACATATTTTCTAATACCCAAGTTTATTTGTGTGTATTGGAATAACACAAAAAAAAAAAATGCTAATCGGACAGAAGTTCCTACAAAACTAGAAAAATGGGCAGGACATGATTGTTGTCCCCTCATCTTAATATTTGGTTGCACCCCCTTTACCCCCTGGAATAAATCCGTTCCATTACTTTCCCTCCTATCTCCGTCCACAGCTTCTTCCTCCTCTCACCCGGAATCTCGGACTCTTCTTATAAACGTCTCCAGGTCTCTCGCATCTGAAGGCGTCTTCTCTTCTCTTCTCATGAAACAAAAAGAAAAAGAGTATTACTCAACAGGGATCACCAATGAGTCATTATATAGAAAAATACAAAAAACCTTTATTGTGATGCCATATCAAGAACACACATTTGTCTGGCTCAGACAGCGATCAAGACACACAACAAATCAACATTAAAAACACTAAAATCCAATTACGGCTTCTATCCCCAAACACGCCGTCCCCAACGGAATACAAGTGTGGTATATAGGACAAAAATAAGTGCCTTTCATCAATAACTCACATCATTACCCACATATAAAAGTACCGGATTTTTCGCTTTATAAGACGCACCGGATTATAAGACGCACCCCAAATTTAAACACAAAAAAAGGTAAAAAAATAAAATTGGGGTCAGTCTTATAATCCGGTGTTCTCTTACCGGAGAGGGGCAGCAGTGGTGGTGAAGCGGGGTCAAAGGAGGCAGAGGTTGTGCTGACAGGCGCAGCGGGTCAGGATCCGCGGGGTCCGTGGTGGCAGGAGCTGCGGGGTCCGTGGTGGCAGGAGCCGTGGGGTCTGTGGTGGCAGGAGCCGCAGGGTCCGTGGTGGCAGGAGCCGCGGGGTCCGTGGTGGCGGCAGCAGCGGCGGCGGGTGAGTCGTGCAGCAGGCCGGTGCGGAGAGTGTCCCAGTGTCCGCGGTCCCGGTTCAAATGATGGCGCCTGGAGCGGCGCATGCGCAGATGGAGCTCTCATCCAAGGGCTCCATCTGCGCACGCGCCCGCTCCCGGAGCCATCATTTGAAACTGGGACCGCGATCAAACTGGGTAACCTGCTGCAAAGCCGCCCGCACGCACAGAGTGGCAGCCAGCAGGTTGCCTGCCCACCCTGTGTGCAAGCGGCCGAGTGGCAGCCGGGTGCCTGTGTGCGGGAGGCAGCCGGGTGCCTGTGTGAGGGCGGCAGCCGGGTGAATGTCGGTGCCGGCTGTCTCCCGCACACAGGCACCCGGATGCCGCTAGCTCGCAGACACAGGCACCCGACTGCCACCCGC
The DNA here is from genome assembly GCF_048569485.1 of Anomaloglossus baeobatrachus. Taxonomy (NCBI): domain Eukaryota; kingdom Metazoa; phylum Chordata; class Amphibia; order Anura; family Aromobatidae; genus Anomaloglossus; species Anomaloglossus baeobatrachus. The sequence goes on from NC_134355.1 coordinate 25,505,740, forward strand.
ACACAAGCACAGGTACCCGGCCGCCGCACAGAAAGGACCCCCAGGTAAAGCTATATTCGGATTTTAAGAAGCACCCCTCATTTTCCTCCCAAATTTTTGGGAGGAAAAAAGAGAATTTTGTTTACTTACCGTAAATTCTTTTTCTTATAGTTCCGACATGGGAGACCCAGACCATGGGGTGTATAGCTTCTGCCTCCGGAGGACACACAAAGTACTACACTAAAAGTGTAGCTCCTCCCTCCGAGCATATACACTCCCCGGATGACAAATCCAACCAGTTTAGTGCCAAAGCTGAAGGAGGACATCCACCCATAAGTAGAGATAGAGTAAAACCCGGAATAACCGGAACCTCTGTCTACAACAACCGCCGGTGAAAACACACGGAACAAGAAAGCTGCCAACAGGCAACAGGGAGGGAGCTGGGTCTCCCATGTCGGAACTATAAGAAAAAGAATTTACGGTAAGTAAACAAAATTCTCTTTTTCTTCATCGTTCCTTATGGGAGACCCAGACCATGGGACGTCTCAAAGCAGTCCATGGGTGGGAAATAAACAGAAACCGAGAAGTAGGCAAACCTAACTTCACAAATGGGCGACAGCCGTCCGAAGGATGCGTCTGCCCAAGCTCGCATCTGCCGAAGCATGAGCATGCACTTGGTAGTGCTTCGAAAGGGTGTGCAGACTAGACCAAATGGCAGCCCGACAGACCTGCTGAGCCGTAGCGCAAGAGGCACCGACAGCTCTGGTCGAGTGCGCCTTAATCCCCGGCGGGGGAGGCACCTGAGAACATTGGTAGGCAGCGGAAATGGCCGACCTAATCCAACGAGCTAGGGTCGGTTTAGAAACCGAGAGACCCTTGCGCTGACCTGTGGTCAGCACAAAAAGAGAGGTGCACCGCCTAAAAAACAGCGGTGCGTGACACATAAATCCGGAGCGTCCGCACCAAATCTAAAGCATGCAACGCTTTCTCAAAGCGATGCACAGGGGCCGAACAAAGGGAAGACAATTGAATGTCCTGGTTAAGGTGGAAAGGAGACACCACCTTAGGGAGAAGGCCCGGAGTCGGACGGAGAACCACCTTGTCTTGGTGAAAAACCAAAAAGGGTGACTCCGAAGAGAGCACAGTCAAATCAGAGACACTCCTGAGAGAAATTATGGCCACCAGAAAGATCACTTTCTGTGAAAGACGAAACAACGAAACCTCCCTAAGAGGCTCAAAGGGGGGTTTCTGTAAGGCCATGAGGACCAGATTAAGGCCTCAGGGATCCAGAGACCGCCGGTAAGGCGGAATGATGTGAGATGCGCCCTGCATGAAGGTGCGCACCTGGGCCAGCCGGGCGATATGCCGCTGGAACAACGCTGACAGAGCCGAGACCTGTCCCTTGAGGGAATGAGGGACAGTCCTAGCTGCAGGCCGGACTGTAGAAAGGACAGGATGGTCGGCAAGGAAAAAACGGCCAAGGAGCATGGCCGGAAGAACGACACCAGGACAGGAAAATTCTCCAAGTCCTGTGGTAAATCCTGGCCGAGGAAGACTTCCGATCCTGAGTCATAGTGAAGATGACCTCGGAAGGAATGCCTGAAGCCGTAAGGATTCAGGGCTCAAGAGCCACGCCGTCAATCTGAGAGCCGCAGAATTCTGGCGGAAAACGGACCTTCTGAGAGAAGGTCTGGCCGGTCCGGGAGATGCCACAGCACCTCTACGGACAGACGGAGCAGGTCTGGGAACCAAGCTCGCCTGGGCCAGTCTGGGGCGATGAGTCGACCCGACGGCCCTCCATTCTGATCTTGCGCAGGACTCTGGGCAAGAGAGCTAGAGGGGGAAACACGTAGGCCAGACGGAACTGGGACCAATCTGGAACCAGCGCGTCCGCTGCCAAGGCCTGAGGATCGTGGGAGCGAGCCACGTAAACCGGGACCTTGTTGTTGTGCCGGGATGCCATTAGATCCACTTCCGGAGTGCCCCGCCTGCTAAATTGACCGGAACACTGCCGGATGCAGGGCCCACTCGCCGCTGTCCACGGTTTGACGGCTGAGATAATCTGCCTCCCAGTTTTCTACGCCTGGGATGTGGACTGCGGATATGGAGGACTTGGAGTCCTCCGTCCACTGAAGGATACGTTGAACTTCCAACATTGCTAGGCGGCTGCGAGTCCTAGGAGTACAGCCCTGATTTCCAGCACATTGATCGAGAGGGCTGATTCGGACGGAGTCCAAGTGCCCTGTGCTCAGTGGTGTAGAAACACTGCTCCCCAGCCGGATAGACTGGCATCCGTGGTGAGAATCACCCAGGACGGGGCCAGAAAGGAGCGTCCCTGGGACAGAGAGAGGGGCCGAAGCCACCACTTAAGAGAGCTCCTGGTCTGTGGCGACAGAGCCACCAGTCTGTGCAAGGAAGAGGTCCCTTGTCCCAACAGCGGAAAATGTCCAGCTGCAGGGGACGCAGATGGAACTGGCAAGGGGGACCGCTTCCATTGACGCCACCATCTGACCCAGCACCTGCATGAGGTGCCTGATGGAATGACGGCGGAGCCTCAGCAGAGAGCGAACCGCCAGATGAAGGGACTGCTGTTTGACTAAGGGCAGCTTCACAAGTGCCAGCAGAGTCTCGAATTGCATCCCTAGGTACATAAGTTCCTGGGTCAGGGTCAGAGTTGACTTGCAAGCGTGGCGAGAGTGAGCGAGACACTCCGCTGAGAGTGAGCGAGACACTCCGCTGAGAGTGAGCGAGACACTCCGCTGAGAGTGAGCGAGACACTCCGCTGAGAGTGAGCGAAACACTCTGCTGAGAGTGAGCGAAACACTCCGCTGAGAGTGAGCGAAACACTCCGCTGAGAGTGAGCGAAACACTCCGCTGAGAGTGAGCGAAACACTCCGCTGAGAGTGAGCGAAACACTCCGCTGAGAGTGAGCGAAACACTCCGCTGAGAGTGAGCGAAACACTCCGCTGAGAGTGAGCGAAACACTCCGCTGAGAGTGAGCGAAACACTCCGCTGAGAGTGAGCGAAACACTCCGCTGAGAGTGAGCGAAACACTCCGCTGAGAGTGAGCGAAACACTCCGCTGAGAGTGAGCGAAACACTCCGCTGACAGTCTGCACTGGATGAAACCCTGACTAGAAGGTCGTCCAGGTAAGGAATCACTACCAACCCCTGGAGGAGCTGAACCGCAACTGGTGAATACACGAGGGGCCGTGGCTAACCCAAAGGGGAGAGCCACGAATTGGAAATGTTCCTCTCCAATTACAAAACGTAGCCAACGCTGGTGAGAAACTGCGAATGGCACATGCAGATAGACATCTCTGATGTCGATGGATGCCAAGAAATTTCCTTGGGTCATTGACTGATCGCAGAGATTCCATGCAAAATTGCCGCACCTGAACATGCTTGTTGGGAAGCTTGAGATCCAGGTCGGAAAGCACCTTCCTTCTCGGGGACTAGGAAGAGATTTGAGTAGAAATCTCAGAACCGTTCCCAGTCGGGAACTGGTACAATTATTCCATTGGCCTGCAAGAGTGCCACGGCCTGTGAGAAGGCGGCGGCCTTGGAGCAGGGGGGAGTTGACAGAAAAAATCTGTTTGGCGGCTGGATAGAATTCTATTCTGTAGCCGTGGGAGATGGTAACCCGCACCCACTGAAGGAAGACGTGTTGAAACCACACGTCGCCCAAGAGGGAGAGCCTGCCACCGACCAAGGACGTTACTGGCGCGGCCAGATAATCAAGGGGAGGCTGCCTTGGTGGCAGCAGCTCCTGCCGACTTAGGACGCGGCTTCATGCGCCAGTTGGTTTACGGACCTTGGCTGAGTTAGTGGACGAGGCCGAGGGCTTAGAGGACGACCAGTTAGAGGAAACGAAAGGAACGATACCTCGACTGGTTCCTGCCCTGGAAAGGTTTTCTGGGTTGTGGCATGGAAGTACTCTTCCTGCCAAAAACTTCCTTAATAATTTCATCCAGTTGTTCACCGAATAGACTGGTCCCAGCAAAAGGGAATCCAGCAAGGAACTTCTTAAGAAGCATCTGCCTTCCACTCTCGAAGCCACAGGAACCTGCGGATAGCGAGGGAAGTAGCCGAGGCCACCGCAGTGCGGTGACAGTCTCCAGCATGGCAGACATGGCATAGGATGAAAAGACTAAAGCCTGGAAGTTAAGACAACCATGTCGGGCATAAAGACCCTGGTGAGGGAACGCTTCTTCTCCCGAGAAGCAGAGATGGCTTTGAGAGCCCGCACTGCTGCAAAAGATGGGGAGAACGAGGCCCCTGCCGCCGTATATAGATTTGGCCAGAAGGACAACTTGGCGGACAGTGGGATCTTTAGAGAGGTGCCGTCAGCCACTGACACAACTGTCCGGGCTGAGAGACTAGACACCGTAGGGTCCACCCTTGGTGAATGAGCCCACTCCTTGACCACCACTGGTGGAAGGGGGAAACAGTCATCAGAACTACGCTTTGGGAAGCGTCTGTCAGGACAGGCTCTGGGCTTGGTCACAGTGGCCTGAAAAAACTGGAGTGGCTAAAGAACACACTCCCCGTTCTCCTAGGCAAGGTATACTGATGCTTTCCTGCTAGAGGGGGTTGCTCCCCTGATACAGGCAGATTGAGGTCCAGTACAAATATAATGGACGCAATCAAATGATTAGCATCTGCGTCACCTTCGGACAATATGGTACATGGAGTAGCGTCCGAGCCCCTAGTAAAGGCATCCTCCCCGTCCTGCGAGTCAGCTCGTGAATCAGAGCCGCGGGACGAGGAAGGAAAGGGGACCCTGCGTCTCCATTTTAGGAGGACGGGGTCTGAGCCAGATGAAGAATCCTCTGTGAGCTTTGCTGAGCGAGCCGTAGCAGCAGAAGCGCCCTAAGAAGGGGGCTGATGCATGCTCAGCAGTGTCCGGGACAGCTGTCCCCTGGAGAGAGGGATTCTACTCAAGCCGGGGGGTTCAGCAACCGGAGCAGCCGGAGGGACCCTTCCAGGCTGCGGCACCACTATGTTAGAACAGGCATCACAATGTGGTTATGTGCTTGGTACAGACAGTACGAGTCAACATGCGGTGCATAATAAAAACAGCCTTGCAGCCCTGCTCTGATAAAAGACATGCTGCAGAAGTGGGGGCTCTGTCCAGAAAGACCCCCAGCAGAGTATATAAACAGGGTATATAAGCAGCTGCACAACCGGAGGTTGTGGCTTGCCAGACCCTTTAACATAGGAACATCTCTGTGCCCTCCAGATTCCCCAGAAGTGGGGGCTCTGTCCAGAATGACCCCCAGCAGAGAATATAAACAGAGTGTATAAGCAGCTGCACAACCGGAGGTTGTGGCTGCCAGACCGTTTAACAATCTCTGTGCCCTCCAGATCCCCCAGAAGTGGGGGCTCTGTCCCAGGCCCCCATTTGCCACAATGTGTTATGCAGACATTGAGAACGCTGAGAAAATGGCGTCCGCAGCGAGGAGAGGGGGCGGGGCCTACTCTGAGAGCAGGACGGAGGGCAAATGAGGCATACAGGGGAGGGAATCTTTCCTCAGTGAGGAGTGTCCCTTCCCTGTGCTGAATAGCCGCTGGGCGGAGCCACACTGTCCCCTGCTACTGACTGACATGCAGGGGTAGAGAATCGAAACTAGGCCTCAGGCGAAGCCGGGACCTAGATTTAAACATGCGGCCAGCGTGCAGGCACCATCGGCGCGGTTCTCCAGTGAAAACTGGAGAACCGGCCGGAAATGTTAACATAGTTATAAAACACACTCTCCCCCAATATTAAAGTACAAGGGAACCCTGGAAAGACCACCGTCTGTGGTAATCACGTCTCAGTACTTAGCTTGTGAGACGCAGGTGCCAGGTCCCTGGGGGATGATCGCTCCGTCCGTCAGGGTCCTGAAAAGGGCTGCGGATGGAGACCGGTCTCCTGCAAAGCAGAGAGAAAGCGTGATGGCTCCCACTTCAAGCCAGAGCCCGAGGGATGGTGAAGGAGCACGGCATGTGAAGGCTCCAGCCTTGTAATATCAACCTTAACAGCACCGCCGACACAGTGGGGTGAGAAGGGACAGGCCGGGAGTCCAGATTGGACCCGCTTTTCTTCCAAATCTTTGAAATCAAAAATCAAAAATCAGAGGATGCATGTGTGTGTGTGACCTCCTGAACACAAAGCATTGAACTGGTTGGATTTGTCATCCGGGGAGTGTATATGCTCAGAGGGAGGAGCTACACTTTTAGTGTAGTACTTTGTGTGTCCTCCGGAGGCAGAAGCTATACACCCATGGTCTGGGTCTCCCATAAGGAACGATGAAGAAATAGTGTCTTATAATCCGAAAAAATTCGGTAGTTTTTTGAACTACTAGACAATGTGTATGATAGATTTATGCGAATAAGCCCAAATGGGTACGTACATACACACATCCCCTTAGTATCCGTTGCCTACTCAGTAACATATGTTATTGTATATAGACCTGGTATCAGCTACCCATTAGAGTGGGAAAATAGGTACCTTAGTAATAAATAGATAAGTACGAGCACCGAGTGACCACTACTGTATATTGAAACAGGGGGCGACTCAAGTAGTGTATTAGATAGAAGAACCACAATGTCACACGGTCACCTGCAACAATATAGGGTTAGATACCAATTCTCATGACTGAGTAATCAAAAGTACCGATTGATCACATACTACAGTAAAGGGTTAAAAATAAAAATCACTACAAATTATAGTCTGCCAGTTTAGATAATAAAAATGGCAAGCCTGCCTGGGGAGGGGGGAAAAAGGGGAGTATTGGTCCCCTGAGGAAGCCACCGGGTAAGCCGTCCAAACCCCATTCTGTTACCATAACTCTCCCCCTTTTTTCCCCCCTCTTCAGGCAGGCCTGCCATTTTCACTTATTGTGAGTATCAGTTTAGGTGACCATGTGACATTGTGGTCCTTCTATCTACAGTCCCTGACAGAGGTTCTGTCGCTTATCCATGTTATGTAAATAAAAGCTTATAACCTGACTTTAAATTCATCCGTTGGTTTTATAAATTACTCTTTTGAAACCTGAAACTCTCCCAAATTTGATTTAGGTTACGAAAATAAAGTTGCTGCAAAGCTGAAATATTGATCATATAATGAACACAGAAAGGTCAGATTTTGGCAAGACAAAAGTTTTGTCGCCCACAGAAAGTAATGTGAAATTCAAACAAGTAATTATCTTCTAATACAAAGATATGTGGCATAACATTGGTGAATGAGGTTGTGGCGCTGTTAGAGCCATATTTAATATTTTGTGTAACTTCCATGAGCTTGAAGGACGGCATCCATGCGGCTCAACAATGATTTATTTATTGATGAAGTCATCAGGAATAGCACAGAATGCATCTTACATGCCTCCCAGAGTTCATCTAGATTCTTTGGTTTTGTCTTCCAAGCTTCCTCTTTCATCTTACCCCAAACATGCTCAATGATGTTCATGTCTGGTGACTGGGCTGGCCAGTCCTTGAGCACCTTGATCTTCTTTGCCAGGAGGAACTTTGTTGTAGAGATGAATGTATGAGATGGAGCACCATCCTTCTGCAGAATTTGACCCCTTTTATGATTGGGAATGTAAGAGGTAGCTAATACTTCGTGATATTTTAGGCTATTGGAATTGACTTCCACCTTGCAAATGTTTTGCACACCCCCATACTGAATGTAACCCCAGCCCATGATCATTCCACCACCAAATGTAACTGTTTTCTGGATCCATACAGGCTCCAGTAGGTCTCCTGCAGTATTTGCGGTGGCTGTGGTGTAATTCAACTGAAAATTCATCAGAGAAATCCACCTTCTGCCACTTTTCCAGCGTCCATCTGTTTGGCAGGCTGTGGGACTTTTAATTGCCTTTTGTTTAGTGCTGGCTTCTGGGCACTGATTCGACCATGGAGGTCATTTCGAGACAGAATCCTAAAAACTGTTCCAGTTGACACAGGGACTTGAGGTGACCAGGCCTGTTGGAGCTCTGCTGCAGTGGAAGAGGGGCTGGCTTTGGATTTTCTAACCAACAAACGTTCCTCCTGAGCAATTGTCTTGAGGAGTCTGCCGGACCTGGGCTTGTCAAAAACATCTCCAGTCTCTTCAAATCTTTTTTTAATTCTTTGTACTTGACGCTGAGACACATTAAAGTTGCCAGCCCCCTCTGCAGTGGATCTGGTCTTCAGCCTCTTGATAATCAAGGCTTTGGGTAGCAGGGTGGATTTTTGGCATGTTGTCAGAGGTCAAATTGCAGTTCAAGTGAAGTTCTTGGGTGCTGGGTTTCTTTTTATACACAGCCACTAATTAACCGATCATTTAGTGAGCACAGGTGATGATGTAAACTAGGATTGGGTGAATTATATGACAAGGCGACAAAACTTTTGTCTTGCCAAAATCTGACCTGTGTTCATTAAATGATCAATATTTCAGCTTTGCAGCAACTTTATTTTCAAAACCAAATTTGGGAGGGTTTCAGCTTTCAAAAGAGTAATTTATAAAACCAACGGATGAATTTAAAGTCAGGTTATAAGCTTTTATTTACATAACCTGGATAAGCAACAGAACTTCTGTCAGGGACTGTAATACACTACTCGAGTCGCCCCCTGTTTCAATATACAGTGGTGGCCACTTGGTACTCGTACTTATTTATTACTAACGTACCTATTTTCCCACTCTAATGGGTAGCTGATACCAGGTCTATATACAATAACATCTGTAACTGAGCAGGATACTAAGGCAACGGATACTAAGGGGTTGTGTGTATGTACGTACCCATTTGAGCTTATTCGCATAAATCTATCATACACATTGTCTAGTAGTTCAAATAACTACTTGTATATGTGGGTAATGATGTGAGTTATTGATAAAAGGCACTTATTTTAGTCCTATATACCACACTTGTATTCTGTTGGGGGACGGCGGCCTGCCCCTCTCCGGTAAGAGAACACCGGAGTATAAGACGGACCCCATTTTTATTTTTTAACCTTTTTTTGTGTTTAAATTTGGGGTGCGTCTTATAAAGCGAAAAATACGGTACTTTTATATGTGGGTAATGATGTGAGTTATTGATAAAAAAGAGAATTTTGTTTACTCACCGTAAATTCTTTTTCTTATAGTTCCGTCATGGGAGACCCAGACCATGGGTGTATAGCTACTGCCCCCGGAGGACACACAAAGTTACTACACTCAAAACGTGTAGCTCCTCCCTCCCAGTATATACACCCCCTGCTAGCCAGTCCTAGCCAGTTTAGTGCAAAAGCTGAAGGAGGACATCCACCCACAAGAAGAGACAGAGTAAAAAACCGGAAGAACCGGAACCTCTGTCTACAACAATAACAGCCGGTGAAGACACCGGAACAAGAAACCTGCCAACAGGCAATAGGGAGGGTGCTGGGTCTCCCATGACGGAACTATAAGAAAAAGAATTTACGGTAAGTAAACAAAATTCTCTTTTTCTTTATCGTTCCTATGGGAGACCCAGACCATGGGACGTCTCAAAGCAGTCCATGGGTGGGAATAAACAGACAACTGAGAAGCAGGCAAAACCTAACTTCACAAATGGGCGACAGACGCCTGAAAGATGCGTCTGCCTAAGCCCGCGTCTGCCAAAGCATAAGCATGCCTTGGATAGAGCTTCGAAAAAAGTATGCAAACTAATTCGAGCTGCAGTCTGACAGACCTATTGAGCCGTAGCCTGGAGCCTGAAAGCCCAAAAGGCACCGACAGGTCTGATCAAATGTGCTCTGATCCCCGGCGGGGAAGGCACTTGAGTACACTTGTTGGGCCTCGGAAATGGCCGACCTAAGCCAACGAACCAGGGTCGGCTAGGATGCCGAGAGACCGCTACGCTGACTAGCGGTCAGCACCAGAGAGAGGTGCACTGCCTAATAACGGCGGTGCAAGACACATAGATCCGGAGCGCCCGCACCAGATCCAGGATATGCAACGCTTTCTCAAGCGATGAACAGGAGCCGGACAAAAGGAAGGCAGGAAAATTGCCCCGGATAAGGTGGAAGCAGTAACCACCTCAGGGAAAAAAGTCCGGAGTCGGACGGAGACCCCCTTGTCTTGATGCAAAAGGCCAAGAAGGGGGTGACTCCGAGAGAGTACAGCCAGAACTTTCTGGCGGGAAATTATAGCCACTAGAAGACTACTTTCTGTGAAAGATGAAACAAAGAAACCTCCCTAAGAGGCGCAAAGGGGGGTTTCCGGGAACCGGGAGGACCGGATTAAGGTCCCAGGGCTCCATAGGCCGCAGAAAAGGCGGAATAATGTGAGATGCGCCCTGAAAGGAGCGCACCGGAGCCAGCCGGACGATACGCCGCTGGCACATACTGACAGAGCCGAGACCTGTCCCTTAATGAGGGATAGTCCTAGCTGTAAACCGGACTGTGAAAGAGACAGGAGGGTCGGCAAGGCTAAAAAGGTCAAAGGACACTTTGAAGCTCGAGTCATAGCGGAGATGACTTCAGGAAGGATACCAGAAGTCGCCAAGATCCAGGACTCAAGAGCTACGCCGTCAATCTGAGAATCCAGAATTCTGACGGAAAAAACTGACCCTTTTGAGAAAAGGTCTGAACGGTCCGGAAGATGCTATGGCAACCCAACGGACAGAAGGAGCAGGTCAGGGTACCAAGCCTGCCTGGGTCAGTCTGTAGAATGAGAATGACCCGACGGCCCCCTTAACTGATCTTGCGCAGGACTCTGGGCAAGAGGTAGAGACGAAGCTGGGATCAAACATGAACCAGTGTGCCTACCGCAAAACCTGAGGATTGTGGACCACGGTTGGACAGCTGAAATAGTCTGCCTCGCAGTTTTCACATCTAGGATGTGGGCTGCGGATATGGTGGACTAGGAGTCCCTTGTCCACTGAAGAATGATGAGCCGCCAAGATTGCCAGGCGGCTGAGTGTCCCGCCCTGGAAGTTGATGTAGGAAAACGCTGTCACGTTGTCCGACTGGACTCGAATGTGCCTAGCCGCCAACAGATGGTGAAGGCTTAGAGAGCTAGAAATACAGCTCTGATTTCCAGCACCTTGAACCAGAGGGCTGATTCGGACAGAGTCCAAGCGCCCTGCGCTCCACAGTGGAGATATACTGCTCCCAAGGCGGAAAGACCAGCACCCTGGTGAGAATCACCCGGGACGGGGCCAGGAAGGAGCATCCATGAGACAGAGTGGCCGATACCACCACTGCAACGAGCCCCTGGTCAGTGGCGAAGCCACCACTCCGAGAAGGAGGGAGGTCGCGTGTACAGCGGAAACCCTCCAGTCTCAGAGGACGCAGGAGAAACTGGGCAAGGAATCGCTTCCATTGACGCCACTGTCTGACCAGCACCTTATTTGGTGTCTGATAGAACGACGTCGACCGCCAGCGGAGGGACTACTGATCGACTAAGAGCAGCTTCACAAGTGCCGACAGAGTCTCGAATTGCGTCCCTGAAAACCTCTGATGCGAAGTCAGAGTGGGCCTGGACAGAATGACAAGCCACCCGAATAGATTAGAGTGGTGAGAGTAAGCGAAGTACTCTGCTAAGAGTCTGCACTGGATGAAAACCTGAGAAGAAGGCCGTCCAGGGCAAACGATCACTGCCAATCCTTAGGGGTGCAGGACTCTAATCACAGCAGCCCCATGAGAATACTCGATGGGCCGTGGCTAACCGCAAGGGAAGAGCCACGAATTGGACCACTCTGATGGCAAAACGTAGTCAACGCTGGTGTGAACCTGCGATTGACCCCTGCAGAAAAGCATCTCTGATGCCGATGGCTACTAGGGAATCTCCTTGGGTTCTTGATTGATCCGGTGAAAAACACACGGAACAAGACCGAGACTCCATGTGAAAACGCCACACCTGACCGTGCTTGAAAAGCTAAAGATCCAGGTCGGAAGGCACCGCCCTCTTCGGGGACTAGAAATAGATTTAAGCAAAAATCTCAGAACCGTTCCCAGTCGGGAACCGGAACAATTACTCCGTTGGCCTGCAAGAAATGCCACGGCCTGTGAGAAGGCGGCGGCCTTGGAGCCGGGAGGAGTTGACAGAAAAAATCTGTTTGGCGGGTGGACAGAATTCCATCCTGTAGCCATGGGAGATATAAACTCGCCCCCACTGAACGGAGACGTGTTAGAACCATACGTCGCCAGGTGGAGAGAGCCTGCCACAGACCAAGGAGGTGCTTGGCGTGGCCAGATAGCTCGGAGGAAGCTGACTCCGTGGTAGCATCTCCTGCGGTCTTCTGAAGACGCAGCTTCAAGCCATTTGGTTCTATGAACTAAGGCCGAGCTAGAGGACGAGCAGAAGGAGGAACGGAAACCACCGAAACCTCAACTGATTCCTGCCCTGGTTTAGGTTTGTGGCAAGGAAGAACTCTCGTCGCCGAGAGCTTCCTAAATTTCATCTAGTTGGTTCCGAAGAGACTGGTCCCACCAAAGGGAAGCCCAGCAAGGAACCTCTATAGAGGCATCTGCCTTCCATTGCCGAAGCCACACCTGCGGAAAGCGAGGAAAGTAGCCAAAACCACCGCTGTGCGGTGTCCAGCATGGCAGACTTGGCAGAGGATGGAAAGACTGAAGTCTGGAAGTTCAGGCAACCGTCTTGGGCATAGAGTCCCTGTGAGGGAATGCATCTCCTATGAGGAGCCATCAGCCACTGACATAACGGTCCGGGCTGAGCCACCTGAGGTGAATGAGCCCACCTCTTGACCACCATTGGTGGACGGGGGAAACCCAGTCCTCAGAATCACGCTTCATGGGAAGCGACTGTCAGAGCGGACCCTGGGCTGGTCACAGGGGCCTGAAAACTGGAGTGGTTAAGGAACACACGTTGTGTTCACCTAGATAAGGTAACTCCGGCGGATTGAGGTCCAGTACAAAATTAATGTACCGTGGGATCCTTATAGAGGTGCCGTCAGCCACTGATACAACTATCAGGGCTGAAAGTCTGGACACCGGAGTGGCCACGCTTGGCGAATGAGTACACTCCTTGACCACCTCTGATGGGAGGGGGAGACAGGCAGCAGAACCCCGCTGTGGGATCTGCAGGACAGGCTGCGGGCTTGGACGCAGCGGGCTGGAACTGGAGTGGTTAAGGAGCACACTCCTCGTCTTGTTAAAGGTATACTGATGCCTTTTTGCCAGCGGGGAATACTCCCCTGATACAGGCGGATGGAGGTCCAATACAAGTATAATGGACGCAATCTAATCATTCGCATCCCCGTCATCTACGGACGGATCAAAGTACGTAAGGCAGCGTCCGAGCCCCTGATAGAGACATCCTCCTCGACCAGTGAGTCAGCTCGTATCGGAGCTGCGGGACGGGGAGGACAGGGGACCCTGCGTCTCCCTGTCAGGAGGACGGGGTCTGTGAGCTTTGCTGAGCAAGCAGAAAACGCCCTGAGAAGGGGGTTGCATGCTCAGCGGATGCCGGGACAGCCGACCCCTGGAAAAAGAGATTCCCCCAGGGGTCAGCCACCGAACCCGGAGCAGCTGGAGGGACCATGCATGAGCCTCCAAGCTGAGGGGCCACAGCGGTTATGAGCTCGGTACAGCCGTACGAGACTACCAGCAGTGGATAATAAAAAACAGCCTGCAGCCTCGCTCTGTGAGACCTGCTGCAGAGGTGGGGGGCTCTGTCTAGAATGTCTAGAAAACACAAGACAGGGGTTCAGCCTGGGGAGACTCCAGGCTGAGGCACCACCACCTAAGAACCATTACAGTATGGGTCTGTGCCGGTTCAGGCAATATGAGCCTACATGCAGAACATGTAGTGTACAGCCTTGGAGCTTTGCTCCTAGTGAGACATGCTGCTGAGGAGGAGGTACTATAATAAAGATTAACTCCTTCCCAATGCCCTGATAGTATATAAAAGTGCACAACCAGAGGTTGTGACTTGTCAGGCCGCTATTGTGAGTGCCCCCCCAGGTTCCAAGCCTGGACCCCCAGCCAGATATTCACTCCCTGCAGCCAGCGCCGATCAGCGTACTAAGAACGCTGAGAAAATGGCGCTAGAGTGAGGGGGGAGGGCGGGGGTTAACCCAGGAGCGGGAATCGGAGGGATAAGAAATGTACAGGGGAGGGAATCATCTCCTCAACAAGGAGTGTCCTCCCCTGTGCAGAGCGGCGGTTGGGCGGCGCTGCAGCGTCCCCCTGCATGACTGACATGCAGGGGAACGAGACGAAACTAGGCCGCGGCTGAAGCCGGGGCCTAGAGTTAAACATGCGGCCGAAAATCAGGCATCATCGGCGCGGTACACAGAAAAAAACAGTGGAACCGGCCGGAAACACAGTAAAAGCAGCATTATCAAAGTCAAACACTGTCCCCCTAATAAAGTGCCCCACATTGCAGAAGGACCCTCTGAATAACGTCTCTATACTTAGCTTTGAGACGCAGGGTTCAGTCCCTGGGTGGGGTGGGGGTCCAGTGCTCCGTCCAGCAGGGTCCTGTCAAAGGGCTGCGGGTGGAGGCCGGTCTCCTGCAAAGCAGTGAGAACCGTGTTGGCTCCCACTTCAAGCCAGAGCCCCAGCATGGGATGGTGAAGGAGCGTGGCATGAAGGGCTCTTGCCCTGAATCAACCTTAACAGCACCGCCGCCAGGGGGGTGTGAAGGGACATGCCGGGGGTCCAGTGGACCCGCTTTTCTTCCAAATCTTTAGAAAAAATGAAAATCAAAAAAGGATGCATGTGTGTGTGTGATCCTCCTGACACAAAGCATGAAACTGGCTAGGACTGGCTAGCAGGGGGTGTATATACTGGGAGGGAGGAGCTACACGTTTTGAGTGTAGTAACTTTGTGTGTCCTCCGGGGGCAGTAGCTATACACCCATGGTCTGGGTCTCCCATAGGAACGATAAAGAAAGGCACTTATTTTTGTCCTATATACCACACTTGTATTCTGTTGGGGGACGGCATGTTTGGGGATATAAGCCGTGATTTTTTTTAGTGTTTTTAATGTCGATTTGTTGTGTGTCTTGATTGCTGTCTGAGCCAGACAAATGTGTGTTCTTGATATGTCATCACAATAAAGTTTTTTTTGTATTTTTCTATATAATGACTCATTGGTGATCCCTGGTGAGTACACTCTTTCTTTTTATTTCATGTGGTTACATGTATACTGGGAGATCCCAATGGGTGGTGCCCTTCGTCTAAATTAATCTGGTCTTCTTCTCTTCTCCCAACATCAATCTTCAGATCTCTCCACAGCTGACAATGGGACTTAGATCCGGACTCATTGCTGCCACTTCAGGTCTCTCCAGCGCTTTGTTTCCATCTGTTTCTGGGGGCTTCTTGAAGTGTTTGGAGTCACTCTCCTGCTGGAAGACTCCTGACCTTGGACGCACACCCAGAATCTGACGACACCCAAAATACTCTGGTAATCTTCAGATTTCATGATTTCTTGCACACAGTGAAGGCCCACAGCGCCATAGGCAGCAAAACATCTCTAACCTCCACCATGTCTGACTGTAGGTGATGTGTTCTTTTCTTCGTAGGCTTCAATCTGTTTTCAGTAAACAGTAAAATTATGTGCTTTACCAAAAAGCTCTATCTTGGTTTCATCTGTCCACAAGACGCTTTCACAGAAGGATTTTGGTTACTCACATACATTTTGGCTTTTTTCTATCTCTGTGTCAGCAGTGGGGTCCTCCTGGGTCTCCTCCATAGTGTTTAATTCAGATGTTGACGGATAGTCTGCGCTGACATTGATGCCCCTGATCCTGCAGGACGACTTCAATTTTTTTGGCTCTTGATTGGGGCTTATCCACCATCCAGACTATACTGCATTGCAATCTTTCATCAATTTTTCTCTGTCATCCACGTCCAGGGAGATTAGCTACAGTGCCAGGGGTTGTAAACTGCTTGATTATGTTGCGCACAGTGGACAAAGGAACATCAAGATCTCTGGACATGGACTTGAAACCTTAAGATTGTTGATATTTTTAGACTATTTTGATTTTCAAGGTCTCAGACAGTTCTCTTCTCCTCTTTCTGTTCTCCATGTGTCACACAGACACATAATGCAGGGACTGAGTCAACCTCTCCCCTTTTCATCTGGTTTCAGTTGTGATTTCCATATTGCCTATACGTTACTTGTCAGGTGAGTTTGAACGAGCATCACATGCTTGAAATAAACTTGTTTACCCACAATTTTGGAAAGGTGCAAACAATTTTATCTGGCCCATTTAAGTATTAATTTTCTAAATTATTTCACATATTGTGCACCCCTCATTTAAATCCTAACAGAGGGGAGGAAGAAGGGAATTTTGTTACTTACCGTAAATTCCTTTTCTTCTAGCTCCTATTGGAAGACCCAGACGATTGGGTGTATAGCTACTGCCTCCGGAGGCCACACAAAGCATCACACTAAAAAGTGTAAGGCCCCTCCCCTTCTGGCTATACACCCCCAGTGGGATCACTGGCTCACCAGTTTTAGTGCAAAAGCAAGAAGGAGGAAAGCCAATAACTGGTTTAAACAAATTCACTCCGAGTAACATCGGAGAACTGAAAAACCGTTCAACATGAACAACTTGTGTACCCGAGAAAAACCCAAAAATCCCGAAGGACAACAGGGCGGGTGCTGGGTCTCCCAATAGGAGCTAGAAGAAAAGGAATTTACGGTAAGTAACAAAATTCCCTTCTTCTTCGGCGCTCCATTGGGAGACCCAGACGATTGGGACGTCCAAAAGCTGTCCCTGGGTGGGTAAAGAATACCTCATGTTAGAGCTGCGAAGACAGCCCTTCCCTACGGGGAGGCAACTGCCACCTGCAGGACTCTTCTACCTAGGCTGGCGTCCGCCGAAGCATAGGTATGCACCTGATAATGTTTGGTGAAAGTGTGCAGACTCGACCAGGTAGCTGCCTGGCACACCTGTTGAGCCGTAGCCTGGTGTCGCAATGCCCAGGACGCACCCACGGCTCTGGTAGAATGGGCCTTCAGCCCTGATGGAACCGGAAGCCCAGCAGAACGGTAGGCTTCAAGAATTGGTTCTTTGATCCATCGAGCCAGGGTGGCCTTAGAAGCCTGCGACCCTTTGCGCTTACCAGCGACAAGGACAAAGAGTGCATCCGAACGGCGCAAGGGCGCCGTGCGGGAAATGTAGACTCTGAGTGCTCTCACCAGATCTAACAAATGTAAATCCTTCTCACACCGATGAACTGCATGAGGACAAAACGAAGGCAAAGAGATATCCTGATTAAGATGAAAAGAGGATACCACCTTCGGGAGAAACTCCTGAATGGGACGCAGCACTACCTTGTCCTGGTGGAAGACCAGGAAAGGAGCCTTGGATGACAGCGCTGCTAGCTCAGACACTCTCCGAAGAGATGTGATTGCTACCAGAAAAACCACTTTCTGTGATAGTCTAGAAAGTGAAACCTCCCTCAGAGGCTCGAAGGGCGGCTTCTGGAGGGCAACTAGTACCCTGTTCAGATCCCATGGATCTAACGGCCGCTTGTACGGGGGTACGATATGGCAAACCCCCTGTAGGAACGTACGCACTTTAGTAAGTTGTGCCAGACGCTTCTGAAAAAAGACGGATAGCGCCGAGACCTGTCCTTTAAGGGAGCCGAGCGACAAACCTTTTTCTAACCCAGATTGCAGGAAGAAAGAAAGGTAGGCAATGCAAATGGCCAGGGAGACACTCCCTGAGCAGAGCACCAGGATAAGAATATCCTCCACGTTCTGTGGTAGATGTTAGCGGACGTGGGCTTCCTAGCCTGTCTCATGGTGGCAACGACCCCTTGGGATACTCCTGAAGACGCTAGGATCCAGGACTCAATGGCCACACAGTCAGGTTCAGGGCCGCAGAAATTCCGATGGAAAAAACGGCCCTTGGGACAGTAAGTCTGGTCGATCTGGTAGTGCCCACGGTTGGCCGACCGTGAGATGCCACAGATCCGGATACCACGCCCTCCTTGGCCAGTCTGGAGCGACGAGTATGACGCGGCTGCAGTCGGATCTGATCTTGCGTAGCACTCTGGGCAAGAGTGCCAGAGGTGGAAACACATAAGGGAGCCGGAACTGCGACCAATCTTGCACTAAGGCGTCTGCCGCCAGAGCTCTGTGATCGCGAGACCGTGCCATGAAGGTTGGGACCTTGTGGTTGTGCCGGGACGCCATTAGGTCGACGTCCGGCCTTCCCCAACGGTGACAGATTTCCTGAAACACGTCCGGGTGAAGGGACCATTCCCCTGCGTCCATGCCCTGGCGACTGAGGAAGTCTGCTTCCTAGTTTTCTACGCCGGGGATGTGAACTGCGGATATGGTGGAGGCCGTGGCTTCCACCCACATCAGAATCCGCCGGACTTCCTGGAAGGCTTGCCGACTGCGTGTCCCCCCCCCAAGATACGTTAGTGATTGGGTCGTGACAGGTTTGACTTTGAGAAGTTGATGATCCACCCGAACGTCTGGAGAGTCTCCAGCGCAACATTCAGTCTGAGTTGGCATGCCTCTTGAGAGGGTGCCTTGACAAGTAGATCGTCCAAGTAAGGGATCACAGAGTGTCCCTGTGAGCGCAAGACTGCTACCACTGCCGCCATGATCTTGGTGAACACCCGTGGGGCTGTCGCCAGACCAAATGGCAGAGCTACGAACTGAAGATGGTCGTCTCCTATCACGAAACGTAGACGAAACATTGGTGCTCTGTAGCAATCGGCACGTGGAGATAAGCATCTTTGATGTCTATTGATGCTAGGAAATTTCCTTGAGACATTGAGGCAATGACGGAGCGGAGGGTATCATCCGGAACCGCCTGGCCTCCACGTGCTTGTTGAGCAGTTTTAGGTCCAGAACGGAACGGAAAGAGCCATCCTTTTTTGGCACCACAACCAGATTGGAGGAAAACCGTGTCTTGTTCCTGAAGAGGAACAGGGATTACCACTCCTTCTGCCTGCAGAAGAGCATCGGCTCGGTGGGGAGGTGGGGACGTTCTGAAGAATCGAGTCGGAGGACGAGAACAGAACTCTGTCCTGTGCACGTGGGCACACTGTCCCTCACCCACCGGTCTGGGACCTGTGGCAGCTAAATGTCGCCAAAGGCGAGCGAGTCTGCCATCAACCGCGGATGCGGAGAGATGAGAGAGCTGAGAGTCATGAGGAGACCGCCTTGGTAGCGGTTCCTCCGGCTGCCTTCCTTGGGCGTGATTGAGCCCGGCCGGAAGCTGAGCCCCTCTGAGGCTTTTCAGCCCTTTTGGACGAGGACAATTGGGACCTGCCCGAGCCTGGGAAGGACCGAAACCTCGACTGTCCTTCCAGGACAGCATTAATAGGGTAAGTCGCAATGCAGACATTGCGAGGTTACGGACGCCCCTGCGGCACAGAAGTACATGTGCTCAAGACCAGCTGCGCAAGAACAGCTGAAAAGCTTAGGGTGCCCATACGGCTGTGAATGCCGGAGCAACCGACCCGCCGATAGCCTCATAGACAGATTTCAACCAGAGTCCCTCTGTCTGTCAATGGCATCTTGAAGTGAAGTCCCATCTCCACTGCAACTATGGCTCTAGCTGCAAGCCTGGAGATTGGAGAATCCACCTTTGGACCCTGGGTCCAGCGCTTTACCACGTCAGGGGGGAAGGGATAACGTGTATCATTAATACGTTTGGAGAAAACGCTTTTCTGGGAAGCGTGGTGTTCCTGGACTGCTTCTCTGAAGTCAGCGTGGCCAGAACAATACTCAATATACGTTTGAGCTACTGAAATGGGACTTCTCCTGCTGTTTGAGCTGAGGGAGAAAGATCCAACATTCCATTGATGGACGCTATAGGATCATCCCTTATGGCGTCACCATCCGGTGTATCCGGATTGAGAGCGGTGTCAGGATCAAAGTCCTGATGAGCTACGTCTGCCTCATCATACAGAGAGTCTCCCTGGGACCCCCCCGGAGCACCGATTTTATTCCAGATGAGGGTGGCCAGGGAGCAATGATCCAGATTGCCCATGGCCTGTCCGGACTGCAAGTCTCTATCCCAATGCAACTCCGTCCCTGTCCTTGGACAGGGTTGAGAGGTGGTTCCTTTGGCCACGTCAAGTAGAGACCCCGGCTGACCAAGTGCTACAGGGGAGCATTGCACACAATGGGGTTCAGTGCCGTGGAACAGTATCTGCAGTAGAAACAGCAACGAAAGCCTGTGTTGCTTATATGTTGCTGCCGACTAGCCATCTAGGAGTATAGAGCCAAGAATGGCGACCGTACAGTGCAATGTATAGCATACAAGCATAAAGTACAAATGAACACTGCAGCACATGTAATACAAGCAGCATAGAAAGCCTGTGCCTTGGCACCCCTGCTTTTCTGCTGCTGTAGACTAGCCATCTAGGGGAATATCGCCCAGAATAGCGACCATACAGTGCAATGTATAGCATACAAGCATAAGTACAAATGAACACTGCAACACCTGCAGTACAAGCAGCATAGAAAAAAACCTGTGCCTCAGCACCCTTGCTTTTCTGCTGCTGTAGTCTAGCCATTCTATGGGGAATATAGCCAAGACTAGCGACCGTACAGTGGAGTGTATAGCATACAAGCATAATACACATGAACACTTCAGTACGTGCAATACAAGCAGCATAGAAAGCCTGTGCCTTAGCACCCCTGCTTTCCTGCTGCTGATGTGTCGCCATCTAAGAGGGCATATAGCCAAAAATAGCGACCTATGCAGTGTAAGCATAAAATACAAAGGACAAATGCGGTATTTAGTGTCAGCACTTCAGGTGCCGCTTACCGCCCGCCTATAAGCGGGTGTGTGGTCGCCCTAGTCCTGTGCCTGGTTGCCCAGAGTCCGTTCTCTCAGCTCTGACTGCAGTAATGGCTGCCGGCGTCCTTCTCCAGCTCGTGTGAGTAGGGGCGGGCCGTGGGCGTGCCCCAAGTCAGAGCGGGAAACCAGCGTCCCACAGTGTCCAGTGAGAGGGCTGGAGCATGTAAATAAGGCTCCAGCCCTCGGCGCTGCTGATTGTACAGCGTCTCTCCCCTACCCTGATTGACAGGGTGGGGGCGGGAACGAAGCGGAGCTAGGCCGCAAAAGCCGGGGACTGGATTTATAAGCGCCACCGCCGTAAAAGCGCGGTCGGCGCTAAGTCCCCGGCGCACTACAAGTCCCAGCCGCGCCGCCGCTCCCGGAGCGTCCGGCGCGGTATTCCCAATACATAAAGTCACTCAGCTAGGCTGCAGTGACTGTAACCCTTTACTGTCCCCGGCGCACTAGCACACCCAGCAAGTCTGGAGTGTGCTGTGCCTGTGTGTACGGGGACACAGAGTACCTGAATGGTGCAGGGCCATGTCCCTGAACGGTACCCAGCTCCGTATCCAGCAGGTTCAATGGGTCTGTGGATGGAGCCCGGCCTCAGGGCTTTGGGGCCGGTAAGATCCCACTTCCTCAGAGCCCCTCAGGGGGATGTGGAAGGAAAACAGCATGTGGGCTCCAGCCTCCGTACCAGCAATAGGTACCTCAACCTTACAAACCACAAGCGGGGTGAGAAGGGAGCATGCTGGGGGCCCTATATGGGCCCTCTTTTCTTCCATCCGATATAGTCAGCAGCTACTGCTGACTAAACAGTGGAGCTATGCGTGGATGTCTGACCTCCTTCGCACAAAGCAGAAAACTGGTGAGCCAGTGATCCCACTGGGGGTGTATAGCCAGAAGGGGAGGGGCCTTACACTTTTTAGTGTGATGCTTTGTGTGGCCTCCGGAGGCAGTAGCTATACACCCAATCGTCTGGGTCTCCCAATGGAGCGCCGAAGAAACTTAATTTAAACACTTTTTTAAAAATCTACTTTACCGCCTCTTTCCGATGGCCTGGAGCGGTGCCACTCGGAGTATTAAAGGGAACCTGTCATGAGAAATGTCCCCTAAAACCTCACAGATTCCCCCTCTGCAGCTCCTGGGCTGCATTCTATAAAGGTCCCTGTTATGATTGTGGCCACTTTCTGACCTAAAAAAAGTGTTTATAAAGTTGTACCTTTTTTGCTTCTGATTCTGTAAATCCGTCACGGGGGCGGGCTGCCTGATGGCCGTTAGTCTGCCCCCTGGTCCTGTATGCCGCCCCCATCGCTGATTACAATAATGCTGGACGTCGCCCCCTGCTCCATCCATCGCCGCGCATGCCCAGTGCCCATCTCTCGGGGATGAGCACTGTGCCTAGCGTCACCGCTGGTGACGTGCACGCAGGGTCAAGCGTGCTGCTGCAGACCCCCACGTCACCTCCTTGCCATCGGGGCAAGATGGGAAGGAGGTGACGTGGGGGTCTGCAGCAGCGCGCTTGCGCAGAACGAAGCAGGCCGAGGGGGAAAGCGCGGCCCCGCGATTATGGGCGGTTGCTTAGGAATAAACATCACAGCACCGCCCATAATCTTAACCCTGCGTGCACGTCACCAGCGGTGACGCTAGGCACAGTGCTCATCCCCGAGAGATGGGCACTGGGCATGCGCGGCGATGGATGGAGCAGGGGGCGGCGTCCAGAAGTATTCTAATCAGCGATGGGGGCGGCATACCGGACCAGGGGGCAGACTAACGGCCATCAGGCAGCCCGCCCCCGTGACGGATTTACAGAATCAGAAGCAAAAAAGGTACAACTTTATAAACACTTTTTTTAGGTCAGAAAGTGGCCACAATCATAACAGGGACCTTTATAGAATGCAGCCCAGGAGCTGCAGAGGGGGAATCTGTGAGGTTTTAGGGGACATTTCTCATGACAGGTTCCCTTTAAGGGGTTAATAGCAGCGCACAGCTGCTACTAAGCCCTAGGTTTGTGATGGCACAGGCGTCTATCAGATACCTGCATCACAATCCTGTAAATTAAAGTAAATAAACTTAGACACAGAGAAAAATATTTTATTTGGAATAAAAGTACAAAACATGCGTCCTCCTTCACTTCTTTATTAACCCCCAACACCCTGCAGGTCCGGCGTAATCCACGAGGTCCCACGCCGCTTCACCTCTGCTACATAACATATCCAGCGGCCATAGAGCATGACCGCGGGCTGTGAGTGCAGACAATGACTCAGCCGCGATGACTGCACAGCAGATACTGTCACAGGCTGGGGGGCACGTCTGCCTGCAACCAATCACAGACGAGAGCACGGCCGGTGGGCGGGGATAACACGGAAAGCTGTGTGTATGCGATACACAGTACAGGAAGTGAATGCGCGACCCGGAAGCAGTGTGCCGCTATGACACAGAGTCTCGGTAAGTGTTTTTCTTTATTTTTCAAACATTTTCCCCAGTGTCGGATCCGGATTGTGCACCCGGAATCCTGGATCCGGGTCCGGCACCCGGGCATCTTTGAAACCGCGCGGATCCGGACTTTTACAGTCCGGATCCGCTCATCCCTACTCCCAACCCTAGACCCAGTAATAAATCGTATTTGCCTTCACTATGGGGAGTCTGGCTGTGTCTGACAGACGGCTCACCACTCCCACAAACGTTGTAAGGATAGGTTCACACACTGCGTTTTTTTGACGCTGCATTTTTGTGCGTTTTTTAGCGCTAAAAACGCCTAGAAACGCAGCGTCTTGAAAAAACGCATGAAAAAACGCATGCGTTTTTACCGCGTTTTTTGGCTGCGTTTTTTCTCACTGCGTTTTTTTATCAGTGAACATTGCCATTAAAGATTGTTGAAAACCACTAGTGTATTGAGGAGTAGCAGACAGGTGCAGAACTACAAGGCTCAGCATTCTCCATCCAGGACTGTATGCTGGAGGGAGAGTCAGGGGGAGCAGACCTACAAGGCTCAGCATACTCCATCCACTAGTGGATGCAGGAGAGCAGACAGCAGCTGCAGAACTACAAGGCTCAGCATCCTCCTTCCAGGACTGTATGCAGGATTTCTTTGCCCCCCTCCCAAACAAAAAAAATGACATGAGCTTCGCCATATTTTTGTATACTAGCCAGGTACAGCAGGCAGCTACGGGCTGCCCCCAACCCCCAGCTGCCTATTTGTACCCGGCTGGGAACCAAAAATATAGGGAAGCCCTTTTTTTTTTATTTCATGAATTTCATGAAATAATTAAAAAAAAAAAATGACGTGAGCTTCGCCTAATTTTTGTGTCCAGCCAGGTACAACTAGGCAGCTGGGGATTGGAATCCGCAGTGCAGGGTGCCCATGCTTTCTGGGCACCCCCGCTGAGAATTGCAGTCCGCAGCCTCCCCAGAAAAGGGCGCTTTCATAGAAGCGCCACCTTCTGGCGCTGTATCCAACTCTTCCAGCTGCCCTGGTGACGGTGGCTCGCTGGGTAATAATGGGGTTAGGGCTAGCAGTATATTATCAGCTGGCCCTAAGCCCGAAATTCATGGTGTCACGCTAATATTAGGAATGGCCACCATGAATTTCACGCTAATATTAGGAATGGCCACCATGAATTTCTAGTAAAGATAAAACCACAACACACAGAAAAATATTTTTATTAGAAATAAAACACAACACAATTAGTGACTCCATCTTTATTGAAATAAAGAGCCCCCCTCCGCAGTAATCCTGGGTCAAGGGTCCCGCGCCGTCCAATCCGGATCCAATATCATATGATCGGTTTGCTGGAAGGCAAAGTGATCAGATGATGTGTCAGGTTCAAGGATGTGATCAAGATCACATCACACATCAGCTGATTGTATAAAAGCCGTTTATACAATCAGATGATGCATCAGTGCAAAAAAAAAAACAAAAAAAACAACAACTCACTTATGTGCTGATTACCGGCAGCTCCTGGAGTGGAGTCTGATCCCGTCCGATCGCTGCAGGAGCTGCCGGTAATCAGGGATGAAGTCTCCTGACGGCATCCGCTGACAGGTTAAACCGGCCGGGCGCCGGCGACACCCTGAGACTTACGATCAGATGACGCGTCAGGTGACTAAATCAGGTGATCAATCGCCAGGTCCTGCATCCAACACACGTACCCGGGGAGACTGCACACACCCGGAGCGGCGGGTACCGGGAGGAGATGGGAGCGGGCATGGCACCGGGACCCTGCAGACAGGTGAGTATGACATTTTTTTTTTCTACTGTTCACTTTTGTTTTCGCAGCTGCCTCCACCTCCCGCCCAGACATGGCGCCGTACGTCCGCATACATGCACAGGACTGGAGGTGGAAGCAGCGTTGATGGTACCGGGAGGATTCACACTTCTGTATTTACTGACAGAAGGAATCCTCTTCCTGCACATGTCACTTTACTACCCACCTCCTGCGTTTATAGCTGCGTTTTTGGTCTTAGAAATGCAACAAAACGCACCAAAACGCAGCTATAATAACAATTTGCGTTTCTCATTGCGTCTTTCAACATCCCATTGCACTCAATGGATGAGAAACGCGGTGAAAAACGCGGGAATAATTGACATGCTGCGTTTTTGTGGTCACCACAAAAACGCAGCTGAAAAAAAAATGCTGTGTGCAGACAGCAAAAATGAAAACTCAGACTTTGCTGGGGAAGCGAAGTCATGCAGTTTTCTGGGCAAAAACGCACCCGAAAAGTGCGCAAAAACGCCGCGAAAAACGCACTGTGTGAACTTACCCTAAAACACCACTGCAGAGCAGAACGCGGAGCAGCTGGATGTTTATAGTCGATGGGGCAACGGAAATAGTTAAAACGGTTCACCAGGATTAAAGAAAATGTTTAATTGGTTGACCAAACGTAAATGATGGCCACCTAAAAAGTATCTCGCAGTCTCAGGTCACAGGGCCTTACCGCAGCTGGTTGCAGTTTTCTTGCATGGTCACCGCTTAGGCTTTTGTAGTAAAAAAGTTCTCCTAAAGATGCAAAAAAAAAGAAAAGATACATTAAATTAATAAGTTAGGCCTCTAAGCAAAGTATAAATATACAATGTGAACAATGCCTTGTAGTAGTGAGTGGAAACCAGCTACAAATTAAAGGAGCTGTCTGGTCGCCAAATTTTCCCCCCAGCAATCAGATGGCAGCCGGTCCAGCTGCAGACAGATGTAAACAGTGTACCGAGCCCGGAAACACACAGCGCCGCCCCTGGAAAGTGTCCACTTTTGGGAACTGCGCCCTCAGATCACCTCTTAAAGGGAACCTGCCATTGGGATTGTATACCCCAAACTAATGGCATGTATGTAAAGTTGCTTTAATGCTGATTAACGCCTTCACCCCCGGGCGATTTTCCGGGGGGGGGGGGGGGTCGCTCCTTCTCTTCCAAGAGCCGTAACTTTTTTATTTTTCTGTTAATCTTGCCATATGAGGGCTTATTTTTATTTTATTTTTAAGTTTTACCATATAGTGTACTGGAAAACGGGAAAAAAATTCCAAGTGCCAAGAAAATTGGAAAAATATTGTTTTTGGGATATTTTATTCACCGTGTTCAATATATCGTAAAACTGATGTGTGAGTGTGATGCCTCAGGTCGGTGCGAGTTCGTAGACACCAAACATGTATAGGTTTACTTTTATCTAAGGGGTTAACAAAAATTCAGAAGCTTGTCCATAAAAATGGCGCACTTTTTGAGCCATTTTCCGTGACCCGTAACGTTCTCATTTTTCGGGATCTATGGCTCAGTGATGACTTATTTTTTTGCGTCTTGAACTGACGTTTTTAACGGTACGATTTTTGCGCAAAATTCGCAGCGACCAAATAACATAATTTTGGCATCTGGAATGTTTTTGCCGCTACGCCGTTTATTGATCGGTTTAATTAAATTTTATATTTTGATAGATCGGGCGATTCTGAACGCAGCAACACCAAATATGTGTATATTTTTTATTATTTAACCCTTTCATTTTCAATGGGGGAATGGGTGTAATTAGAACTTTAAGGTTTTTCACTTTTTTTTTTAATTCTTTAAAACTTTTTTTTTATTTTACTAGTCTCCCTGGGGGACTAGAACGATCAGCAACCTGATCGCTCATTCATTTCTCCAGATCTCAGCTACACAGCAGAGATCTGGAGAAAAGGGGCTCTCCTATTACACATGGCAGTCTGCCGGGCGTAAGAGGAATTGACTCATGATAGCTGCAGCAGTAATCACATGACCCTGTGCAACCATGGTAACCATCAGATCCACGTGATCACATCACGATGGGGCTGGGTAAGTGAATGCTTACCGCAGCGCACTGTTACATTGCGCTGTGACATTTTCACAGCACACTGCAAGGGGTTAACAGGCACGCGTGGGTAACGAATCCACTCGTGCCTGATAGTCGCACATGTCAACTGTTCAAATCAGCTGACATGTGCAGCGATCACTGCCAGCAGCAGCAGGCAGGCATTAACCTGACACAGTCCATGACGTACCCAGTACGTCATGTGTCGTGAAGAGGTTAAATTCTTATGTTGCTTGTAGGAATCCATAGTTTAAAATGTTAGTTGCGGGTTCAGTGGGCAAGCTCTGCCCTTGCAATTCCCCTGTCTCCTGCACGCTGCCTGCCTTCCCTGCCTGCCGCTGCCTACCTTTCCTGCATGTTGCCTGGCTACCGCCGGCCTTCCCTGCCTGTCCGCCGCCTGCCTCCCCTGCCTGTCTCCCGGCCGCCGCCTGCCTTCCCTGCCTGTCCGCCGCCTGCCTCCCCTGCCTGTCTCCCGGCCGCCGCCTGCCTTCCCTGCCTGTCGCCTGGCCACCACCTGCCTTCCCTGCCTTACGGCCGGTGCCTGCCTTCCCTGCCTGCCTTACAGCCGGCGCCTGCCTTCCCTGCCTGTCACCTGGCCGCCGCCTGCCTTCCTTGCCTGTCTCCCGTACGCCGCCTGCCTTCCCTGCCTGTCTCCTGGACGCCGATTGCCTCCCCTGCCTGTCGCTCAGCTGCCACCTGCCTGTCGCCTGGCCGCCACCTGCCTGCCTTAGGGCCGGCGCCTGCCTTCCCTGTTACCTGGCCGCCGCCTGCCTTCCCTGCCTGTCTCCCGGACGCCGCCTGCCTTCCCTGCCTGTCTCCCGGCCGCCGCCTGCCTTCCCTGCCTGTCACCTGCCTTCCCTGCCTGTCTCCCGTACGCCGCCTGCCTCCCCTGCCTGTCACCTGGCCGCCGCCTGCCTTCCCTGCCTGTCGCCCGGCTGCCGCCTGCCTGTCTCCAGTCCGCCGCCTGCCTCCCCTGTCGCCCGGCCGCCGCCTGCCTCCCCTGCCTGTCTCCCGCCCGCCGCCTGCCTTCCCTGCCTGTCTCCAGTGCGCCGCCTGCCTCCCCTGCCTGAGAAGTTGCGCAAGCGCAATTAAGATCCTGGTGATATTGAGAAAACCAAAGTATTGATCTGCACATGTGCCGCCCCCTAAGGAGATGACAGGAGCGGGGGCGAGGCGCAGGAGTGACGGTCAGTGATAGACTGGAGACGTTCGGGGACAGGGAGGGCAGGAGAGGAGCAATGTCCAACTCCACTGCACGAGACTCAGTCACACACTATTGTAAGGACGGATTTCCCTAAAATAGCAAAATAGATTCCTACAAGTAAGGCGAGTGATTACTCAGCACTGAGGCGCCTTTATACACCTTTGGAGTAAGAAATATACATTACAGGTTCCCTTTGAAGGGAAACGATCGTCTGACAATGATGACTCCTTCTTTAAATCAGGTTTTTGTGCTTCACGTATTTTTAATATATTATCTGTATTAAACAAAATTGTCATTTTGCAATTTTCATAGTGGTCACTGGGGTTATTTTATACTTTCTGTACTTTACAGCAGTTTCCTTATCAGAAGAGACAGGATTACAATGACTGATAACTCTAAATACAGCTAACACAGGATCCACCATTCACAATAGGTGATGTCACAGCTCACCTCCTCCCCTCCTGTACAATGACGAATAACACCTCTATATACAGTAGATAACACAGGATCCACCATTCACAATAGGTGATGTCACAGCTCACCTCCTCCTCTCCTGTACAATGACGAATAACACCTCTATATACAGTAGATAACACAGAATGCACCATTCACAATAGGTGATGTCACAGCTCACCTACACCTCCTGTACAATGACAGATAACACCTCTATATACTGTAGATAATACAGGATCCACCATTCACAATAGGTGATATCACAGGTCACCTTCTCCTGTACAATGACTGATAACACCTCTACATAAAGTACGTAACACAGGATCCACCACTGACTATAGGTGATGTCACAGCTCACCTCCTCCTTCAGGACAAATACTGATAACTTTTACGTACTGTAGATAACATAGGATCCACTGTTTACAATAGAAGATATCACAGCTCACCCCCCCTCCTGTACAATGACTGATAACACCTCTATATATAGTAGATATCATAGGATCCACCATTCAAAATAGGTGATGTCACAGCTCACCTCCTCCTTCAGGACAATTACTGATAACTCCTCTATATACTGTAGATAACACAGAATCCACTGTTCACAATAGAAGATATCACAGCTCACCTCCTCCTGCTGTACAATGACTGATAACTCCTCTATATACAGTAGATAACACAGGATCCACTGTTCACAATAGGTGATGTCACAGGTCACCTCCGCCGCTGCTCCATTCTCTCCTGCAGATATAGCCGCGCGTTCCTTCGCCCACGAGGACAAAGGCTTGCCCCAGCCAAAGCAGACTGGCATGGTGGCATCTTTACCAGTAGATAGCATTAGAGACACCTCACAGCTAGGACAAAACAAGAAACCACTAGCCCATCAGGACAGGTGGCAGGATAGACCGTGTGGTTGGATATAGTCCTGCAGGGCCCGCTCCCGGTTGCAGGCTTGTGTGTATGTAGGTGTTCACATACAACAGATGTAGCACTGCAGCTATGGTGAAACCACTACTCCCAGCATTGCAGGCGGTCATGGCATGTCGGGAGTTGTAGTTCTGCAGCTGTAGCAACGCTGGTCTCGTGTCCTGATGAAGTCTACGGGGCTGTGCCGCACCAATGCACAATGTCATATCTAGTTTGTCTTTTCAGACTCCATATAAAATATTTTGTTATGTTCCCCAGGACGCCGTGTAATAGAGCGATGCTCCCCTACAACAATGACGAATACCTACCTACATCAACGTGGCCTCAGATCTACAGGAATATTTCCATACAGCAAGCAGAGATCTTAAAAACTGTGGTAAAAAGAAATGCAAAACAAAGTCAGTTTATGAATTTATAATGGAGGGATATCTAATATATAAAGCTCAGTGTATGTATGCATGTATATGTAAGTCCGCTAAAGGAATCCGCACCATTTACAATCACAACATATTGCAGACACCCCATGTGACCCAGGGAACGTCATAGACTATGTTTTGACAAGAAAATTTAACTCCGCGCTTTACAGTTACTCTCCAAAAAAAACCTGCCTCCATTAAAGTCAATGGAGCTGCGAGCTATTAGGTTATTAATAGCAGCTGTGATTGGTTGCTATAGGAACAAAATAAACTGTTAGTATAAGAAGCTTATGTGTGAGCTAATAAGATGTCTGTGGGGAGACGGAGAGCCAGAGAGTAAGGGTATGTGCGCACGTTGCTTTTTACCTGCTTTTTACCTGCTTTTTTGCTGCTTTTTCTTCTGCGCTGTTTAATGCCAAAATGGATGTGTTCTTCTATTCAAGCAAAGTCTATGGGAATTTGGGTTTCTTGTTCACACTATGTTGTTCAAAATGCTGCCTTTTTGAGGCAGAACTTTGGTCAAAAACTCAGCTTTTCAAAGAAGCAACATGTCAATTGTTTTTGCCATTTGGGTTTTGCACTGCAAAGCTGAGTTTTTGACCAAAGTTCTGCCCCAAAAAGGCAGCATTTTGAACAACATAGTGTGAACAAGAAACCCAAATTCCCATAGACTTTGCTTGAATAGAAGAACACATCCATTTTGGCATTAAACAGCGCAGAAGAACAAGCAGCAAAAAAGCAGGTAAAAAGCAGGTAAAAAGCAACGTGCGCACATACCCTAAGAGGCAAACAGGGAAAGAGAGACAGACAGACGGGGAACGAGACAGACAGACGGGGAACGAGACAGACAGACGGGGAACGAGACAGACAGACGGGGAACGAGACAGACAGACGGGGAACGAGACAGACAGACGGGGAACGAGACAGACAGACGGGGAACGAGACAGACAGACGGGGAACGAGACAGACAGACGGGGAACGAGACAGACAGACGGGGAACGAGACAGACAGACGGGGAACGAGACAGACAGACGGGGAACGAGACAGACAGACGGGGAACGAGACAGACAGACGGGGAAAGATCGGAGCTGCCGCATTAACATTGGTTCGAGGCCAATGCGAGAATTTCTCACATTGCACACGTGCGAGACATACACAAGTGTGACTCCAGCCTAAGGGCCGCTTTACACGCAGTGACATCGCTAACGCGATGTCGTTGGGGTCACGGAGTTTGTGACGCACATCCGGCCTCGTTAGCGACGTCGTTGCGTGTGAAACCAACGAGCGACCGCTAACGAGCAAAAATACTCACCTTATCGATGCTCGTTGACACGGTCCTCCATTCCCAAATATCGTTGCTGTTGCAGGTCGCAGGCTGTTCGTCGTTCCTGCGGCAGCACACATTGCTATGTATGACACCGCAGGAACAAGGAACCTCACCTTACCTGCGGCCGCCCACAATGAGGAAGGAAGGAGGTGGGCGGGATGTTCGTCCCGCTCATCTCCGCCCCTCCGCTTCTATTGGGCGGCCGCTTAGTGACGTCGCTATGACGCCAAACGAACCGCCCCCTTAGAAAGGAGGCGGTTCGTCGGTCATAGCGACGTTGCTAGGCAGGTAAGAAGTGTGACGGGTGTTAGCGATGTTGTGCGTCACGGGCAGCAATTTGTCCGTGACGCACAACCGACAGGGGCGGGTACGCTCGCTAGCGAGATCGCAGCGTGTAAAGCGGCCTTAAGACTGTGTTTTCACAGTGTGTTTTTGCACAGTTTTATTTTTTTGCATGTGTTTTTACAGTACCAGCAAAACCTATGAGATTCCAGAAATCTCATGCGCACACAAACACTTGCTTTATTTCCTGACTGAAATGTCGGCCTTCTTGGTTTTTGCTGCATTTTTGAAAGAAGCAGCATGTCAATTCTTTCAGCGTTTTTGCCACATTTTTTTTCCACCCATAGAAAGCAATGAGAAAGTGCAAAAACGCTGTAAAAACGTAGTAAAAAAAAAAGCCAGAAAAAACGCAGGTTATTTCCTGACAATAGATGAGGTTTTGCTACATTTTTACTGCAGCAAAAATGCCTTATGTGAACATAGCCTTATAGAAATACGAGCACCGCATCTGCATGACGTGTCCTACGTTATGCACACGCGCCGACATTGAGGTCCTACGCATGCGCACTTTGATCTGCCCTGAGCAGGGCAGATCAAAGTATTGTAGTGCGCCTGCGCAGGACCGCAATGCTGGCGCGTGTGCATAACGTAGGACGCGTCATGCACCCCAGCTTCAGAGGGTGGACAAAGATGGCCGAAAGAGGCGGCACCGGTACTGGAGAACGGAGACACCCATCCGACCAGTCTGAACCGCACCACCCCTTAAGGGAGTATTATAAAGTGATTTTTACGTTCTACACAGCGGCCTGGGCTCTTACATACAGTATGTTAGAATGTTCTATATAAGAGCCCGGTGGTAGCCGCAGCTTATAGTCACCAAATCTGGTGACAGGCTCCCTTTAAAGAGAAAAAAAAAATGATTTATCAAGACCTATATGTTTATAGAAGCCCTTAGGCCTCAGTTTTGTTTTTTTACGTAAGAGAAAAACTGTCCAAGGAAAAATCTGACACGTGCCAGGCCACAGAGTGTCAAAAGGTATAAGTGCAATCTGTTAAAAAAAAATAAAAAAGGGAGCGGCGACGCCGGCGAGGGAATGAGCTCTTAGAAGTATATATGCACACAGCTGTGGCTACATGGCGACTTTAGCTGCGCCACCTACCATGCGACCAAAGTGCACTAGGTGTCACCGTTATATGGCAGTGCGATACAAGGAAATAGGGTCACACTGCAATCCCGAGGCTACTGCGACTGCAACAAGTCGCAAGAAGTCCAAATGCGCCAAAATATTTTGGTGACTTGCTTGTAGTAGACGCTGTACTCCATTCACTTGTATTCACCATGTAGTCCCAGCCTAGCACAGGCCATGCTGTTCATCCCACCTATAGACAACTATGAGCCTTGGGTTGAGCCTAGAATATACGTGCTCCTGCCACGTTAGTGGGTGTGACCGGCTTGGCTGGTGGGCGTGGCGATGTTTCTTCCTGTCCACTATAATCATGCAAGGGGGATACCCTCAATCTGTTGCCGCCGGATCCGTTTTTCCCCCCCATAGACTTTCATTAGCGCTGGATGGCCTTGCGTTTCATCCGTTTTTTGCTGAATCCAGCAAAATTTACTTGTCCGGCGGCCGGATGAAACGTTGAAGTGAACGTTTTTGTGTCCGGCAAAAAAAACGAATCGCGCCGTACGGCGTGTTTTATAATGGAAGCCTATGAAAGCCGGATCTGGCGTAATGTGACAAAAAACGGATCCGGCCGCCGGATCCGTTTTTTTTTTAACTGAGCATGCTCAGTATCACACCGGATCTGTCAAAAAACTGAAGGAACTGATGGAAAAAACTGATGCAACTGATCCGTTTTTTTGCCGGATCCGTCGCATCAGTTTTTTCGTTGGCTCATGCCTTATGGCAAAAAACTGATGTATGAAAGCAGCCTTAGAGAAAGAATGTTTATTCCCTCTAGAAACGTCGAACTGCATTTTGAACACACCCCATCATAAGGCAAATTTCATCATACCGGGCAGGAGCCCGTACTCTCTAGCATCTACCATGAGCCTTGTTGCCAACATTTGTATGCTCCAAGATAAATGATATCTTACAAGTATAAGACTATGTCCACATGTCCAGTAATCGTCCGTTAGAACAGATCCAGCTGCAAATCTTGGTGCAAACACAACTGTCCGTTTTGGGGGGAAAAAAATATTTTTGCAGGATCCGCTTTTTTTTTTTTTTTTTTTTTACATGAGATTCTACAGAAGACAGATTACTTATCACATTACCATTTATCTACCATTTGAAACAGATCCAAGAAATAAAATGGAAAGAAAATCTGACTAAATAGCAATTCACGGATCCGTTTTCCATACAGTCCCATGTTAAAAAAAAAAAAAAAAAAAAGTATCTGGAAAAATCTATTTTTTCAAAACAAAAGTTATGTTTACAGATGGATTGTTTGCAGCTGGATCCATTGTAACGGATGATTACTGGACATGTGAACTCAGAATTACTTATGCCTCTCACAGAGTACCTACAGGGCTGTACAGGAATATTCACATGCAGCAGATTTACTGCAATCAGTTCAGCTGATGAAAATCAAATTATTCATCTGAATGGGGATCATTGATGAACGGGGATCATTGATGAATTTCTGCAATCCTCACTTGAATGAATTGGACAAGTGCTTCCGGACAAAGTCGCCCTCCAGTCGTGTGCGTTTCTCATGTGTGAATATGCCATAATGTGTACAGCACCTGTAGGCACTGGCCCGCCCTTTAGGCAGCACGCTCATTGCTTTCCTGTGGGTTTTATATATGCGCGTACACACGGGGCTTATTTGCAACTTAGCCATCTGGGTGGAATATCAATTGTGCATTGCAGCAGTGAAAGGCGCAGGTAAAATGCACAGTGTAAACATTGCCCTGCAGATTCCAAACTTGCATTATGTCCTTTTATGCTGCAGAGATCACCCTGTGCAATGCATGGGGGCGCAATGTGCTGCAGAACAGGACCCTGCAGGCGACGAGTAATCCATACACAGGTGTGATAGATACACAGGAGCCTGGAGATTACTCTGCAGGCCATTGCCAGAGGGCATTAGACTGCACGCGACTTATCTGGCCCACAGAAAAAGTGACTGCACCGCGGCCTCTTCACTCAGCTCCTACAGACTAATATGGTGGGAGATTTACCCTTGCTCTCAGACATTACACCTTCCCCGCCGGACACTAAGCTCCCGCCGAAGCCGCGCTCCCGCCCCGTACTCACGGAAGCTTCTCCAATTACCTCCTACGTCATCACCGCTGCCGCGAACGGCGCCTCGCGATGACGTCACTGTCCCCGCCCCTGAGCAGGAGCGTCTGTAGGGAATGGTGTGTGGTTCTCAGAGTTGTCAATAAAGTTTATTGAAAGTCACATTATGTCTACAGACCAGTGTAAAATGAGCTGTTATATATATATATATATATACATATATATATATATATACACATATATATATACATATATATATATATACATATATATATATATACACATATATGTATGCATATATTTATAAATTAAATATATATGTATATATCTATGTATGCATATATACAGTTTATGTATATATATATATATATATGTGTGTATAATATATATACACATATGTATATATGTGTATAATATATATGTGTGTGTGCATATATATATGTATATGTATATATATATATATATATATTCATTTATATAGCGCTATTAATTCCACAGTGTGACGCCCTGGAGAATCCAGGTGGTCACAGTTAGGCCTCTGCATAACACCTTCCCACATTAGGTGACATTCAGCCAACCAGTAAACCCTAGTCACCCCCTTAGGGACAGATAGACACACCAGTGGGCGTGGCCAGGCGGTTGGTGCACACCCACCCAGGGCGGGAAAGTAGACAGTTCTGTGTTGAAGTTCAAGTTGAGAGGAGCTGGGGCTAGGTGTAGCCCCAGCAGGAGGAGAGAGAATTCAAGTTGAACGGTGCCAGGGCCCTGGTGCCACTGGCTAGGAGGCAGACGGTGGTCTCCGTCAGCAGGAGACGGCTCGGTGGAACCGAGGTGCACCGGGCCAGGGTTGTAGCCCGCCGGTACCGACACGGGGAACCGACCCGGAAACCGTAGCACAAGGTGGGTACTCGGACCCTGAAGCCAGAAACCAGAATAAACTGGAGCTGGTTAATTAACTGATTGAGGCCAGGACTAGAGGTTCTGTCCTACCCAAAGTCCCTCATAGAAGACAACAGGCCACCGATTCGGGATAAGCGGTCACCGCCAAGGCCCATAGATCCCACGGGCCAGCGTCTACGGACACGGCTCCTTAGGCCACATCCAGCCGGGAGCGGACTCCTACGTTATACACTGGGAAGTAATTTCTACCAAAAACGGTGCAGGAAAGGGTTAGAGACCACCAGCCGGGTGTGGGACCCTGAACACAGCCGGCCACCACCACCTTGGTTTACCAGAGACTTGTGTGTTTGCTTCCAACTGTGAGTACACCAACCTCCTCTGCGGTCGTCATTTTCCCCTGCATTGGCACCCTCAGGTCCCGGGGGCCACCATCCCTGCCCACGGAGGGGTTAACAACTTGCTGCACAACAGCTCCCCCGAGTGCCCCACAACAGCAGCGGTGGTGTCCCACCTCACCACACACCGTGGGTGGCGTCACGAACTTACAACGTACATATACGTCCATCCCTCTTTTCACTCGGCGTGTCCGCGAAGCCCCCGGGTCCGGGGATCCTTGAGCCACCACCCCTGAAGGCCCGGACTCGAGCAGCACCGGCTGCTGGCACAGGGCGGCACAACAGCGCTTTACATACATTGGCAACACTGTCCCCATTGGGGCTCACAATCTAAATTGCCTATCGTTATGTTTTTGGAGTGTGGGACGAAACCGGAGAACCCAGAGGAAACCCACGCAAACACAGGGAGAACATACAAACTCCTTGCAGATGGTGTCCTTAGTGAGACTTGAACCCAGGACCCCAGCGCTGCAATGCTAACCACTAAGCCACCGTGCCAACTTTGTTGATTTTTCTTCCTTTGTGGTCCTGAAGAAGGGGACTTGAGCCCTGAAACGCGTTGACCTATGGAATAAAACTTTTTTTTTATCAAATCAACATTTTTTTTTCCTCCTTCTTGGCGACAGCGCAGCATTAACCCCCACTTCTCCTCTCCAGCACTGAAGATTACTCCACGTGGGGCTTCAGCAGCCACCATTGTCTTTTATGCTTTCTTGATGGTTGTGACCTTCACAACCGTGTAAGGTGATTTATACTGTTACACACCACTATTTTAATATCTGGTAAGACCTTATTTGTGCTTTGTCCTCAGCTTTTAACATCCTCACTCATTAGCGTTTCAAATAAAGTGTTAGGGAAATAAAATCAGACTGTGCTTTAAAAGAAGTATGCAGCGCTTCTGCTGGGCCATTGACCAGCGTGGTCAAGTCCAGAAGTCAATATTCGGCCACATACATTAGGGAAAAATTGCCGTCAATCTGCATGATTTTTTTTTCCCAGCGGGACGCGGCTCCAATGAAAATGACAAATACAAGTTGCGGCTGCATTGTGTGCACAGAGTACAATACTTCAGGGAGACTCAGAATCCAGACCTGTCACCTAAGCAGATAGAGACCCCAAACTAGACCCCATAATATGCTAATGACCCTCTGCTGCGGGTGTCAGCAGAGGGTCATGCAACTGTGATGCGATCTTGCGATCGGATCACAGCTGCACATAAGAGGGAGGAAGCACTTTCTCCACATCACTTCTACTGCCTGTCTCTGCGTACATCACCCTGCACTCGTATTACATGCGAGCACAGTGCGATGTTTCACATGCTCCCATAGGCTTGTATGGGAGTGCGTGAGCCGAGACTCGGCGCCAAATGCAGCGTGCTGCGATTCATTCCGCGTGAAGCTGTGGCATGAGTAATCAATCGCAGATGGACGCTGCCCCATAGTTTTGCACTGGTGCGAGTGCAATGCGATGTTTTAGCGGATCGCACATGAAAATCGCAAGTTGAACAGTACCCTATCTCGCACTGCGGTCGAATGACATGTGAGTGCAGTGCGATGTTTCACACGCACCCATAGACTTGTACTGTATGGGTGCGTGTGAGCTGAGACTCGCTGCCAAACACAGCATGCTGCAATTCATTGCTCAGGCCGATATGGCATGAGAATTCAATCGCAGATGGACACTGCCCCATAGTTTTACACTGGTGCGAGTACAATCTGATGTTTTATCGGATTGCACTCGTCCGTGCAAAACGCAAGTGGAACCGAGGCCTTAGTTAGTTGCTCGTGGTTGTAACCATGGATACCTAAGCTGCAATGCCCTGCACATGAGGTAAGAGACATGGCTATATAAGGAGAACCATACTACATTTCTAATTTGAGGTATTTGCGATTATTATTATTATTATTATTATTATGCCTACTACATAGTGAGATAGGATCTTGGAGATGGGAATATCTCTTTAATATTGATCCCAAATCCGAATGCCTAAAAAAACAACCCCAAAACATGATCCCTTATATGTAAACTCCCATATTAGATAGACTATATAAAATACAGAATCCAGACCAGGTCACCTAAGCAATCAGCTACTGCAGACTAGATAACGCTCTGTAAAAAAAAAAAAAAAAAAGTCTTCAATCCAGACCATTTTCGGGACTATACTCTTTTTGGAGATGTGTGGCGCCGTGGACAAGCCAGGACGTCACAAGTACTGCAACAACACACCCCACACCCCGGTTAGGAACATCAAGGTCAGACACAAATCCTTGTTGCCTCCCTCCAGGGGCTGATGTCCACACCAGGTGGGGCAGAGCCAGGCAGTTGGCTCCTCCCACCGAGGAGTTCACAGTCCTGGAGGCGGGAAAAGGAAGGCAGTTGAGTTTGGAGTGTAGAGAGTGAGAGTCAGGGGAGTAGGAGTTGAGGAGCTGGAGCAGACTGACCGTGTCCGGGTACGTGGCCCGGGCACCTGAGAGCAAGGTTGGCAGACGGTGGTGACAGTCTGCAGGCGAGGCCGATCGACGCGGAACCGTAGGACCGGGGTCGGCGGTGGCCCGCCGGTACCGAACCGGGGAGCGAAGAGAGGCCAGCACCATTCGGCAGGGCCTACGGACCCCGACCAGGCTTGAAGTCGCCGTTAAACCGGTCAAATCCGTCAGCGATGGGAACCTCCGGGGTTTCCCAGCAGTAAAGACCCGACTGAAGGCAACCGTCCAAACCGTGAGGGAGATAAAGCTACCGCCAGAGCTAGAGCTCCCAGGGCCAGAGCCTGCGGGCAAAGGAAGGGCTCCCTTAGCCCGCTCCCCAGCGGTATGTTGGCTATCAGTGGGAAGCCATTGGGGCCGAGAACAGAACACCGGTGCAGGGAGAGACAGTTACCGCCAACCTAACGGGAGTGACCGCTGCAGCCGTCTGTGGGACTCGTCCATCCAGCCGTTTGTTTTACCAGAGACTTCGTGTGCGTTACTGGCTGAGTAAGTACCACCGTGCCGTCTGGCACTGCGCTGCCCCGCGACCCTGCACCTGGTCAGGCCCCGCAACCCACCTTCCGACCTCCACCACCGGGCCCCGGGACCACCAAACCGCCCCCTACCCACGGAGGGGAGAAAACATCTCAGCTGCTCCCTGTCAACGCTCCCGGGATCCCCGTACAGAGCAGCGGTGGTGTCCCAACCTCACCACAAACCGTGGGTGGCGTCACGGACAATATCCCTAAACCAAACCACCCCTTTCACTCACGGGCGAGGAGCGCCGCTCGAGCCACCGACCGAGCGAGCAGCAGCCGGACCCGAGCAGTGGGTGAGCGCAGCGCCCTCCCCGCCCGCGACAAATGCACACCCAGACGCAGTCTACTACATCTAGGTGTCCACCTCCAGAAACCGTACAGTCCCAAACCTTGTGCACGGTACAGCACATGGTGACTCCGTCTGCACCATCATAGTCAGTGGCCACATCCCGTTTTGTGAGGGGGGGTTTGGACAGAAGTCCCAACAAGACCACTGAACAGGAGAGCTGAACACAATGTGAAAGGGGCCTTAACATTCATCCCAATCCAGAACTCCTTTAAATGCAACCCCAAACAGATTACATAGATCTCCCTAAATATTATAGAATCCACACCAGGTCACCTAATTATAGACCCCAGACTAGAGAAGACTCCCTAAAAAAAACAGCTTATAAACCAGACCTCAGGTCACCAGACTCCAGACCGCATAAAAATACAGATATTAAAATATACAAGACTCCATAAATAAATACAGACCACCAAGAAGATCCCCTATAAAAATAATCCTCCTAGAACAAAAAATCTCCTAAACAAAGAATGAGGAACAGACCCCCTGAGTAAATGCAGCCACTTGACCAAGCACCCTCAAGAAATACAGACCCCCCCCCTAAATATTAATATTTATTCATTTATATAGTGCTATTAATTCAATTCCATAGCGCTTTACATACATTGGTAATGTGGCGCCCCTGAGGCTTCCGTCGCCACAGGTCATTGCACCCCACCAGCGGTGTGATGCCCCATTCTGGGAGAGGAAGAGAGAGAACTCCGGTCCCCTGGTAAATCCACACTACACCCATTGTTAGGTACATACTAGGACCAGGGAAAGTGGCAGTTACCCCCCCATGCTGCATGCTGGGAGGGGTCGTAAGACCCATCCCTGCTCCTATAGGTTACAGCTTAGCAACTGGGGGGTGGGAGGAGCCATCTGAGAGCAGACAGAGATAGGAAGGTCAAGGTTAGTCAGTTCCCTCAGGGAGTGAGAGAGTAAGGAGTGAGCATGTAGTTGAAGGAGAAGAACGAGAGAAAGGAGGGAGGAGGAGGCCTGCTGGAAGCAGGCAAGGAGGAGAAAGAAGAGAAGGAAAGAAAGGGTCGCAGGGCCGCGGGTAGTCCTGTAGGTACCACGAGCAGTCCTTGTTGGGTACCGAAGCCGAGGGCCTAGAGGCGCTACGAGTAGTTGCAGGCTGCGGTGGCCTGGTCCACATTGACATCGGTGGAGTGATTAAGCTGCGACAGGGGACGGTCCCTAGAGACTGGAGGAGTTGAAAGACAATCTCCAAACAGTAAAAACCGAGGCCCAGGGACGTTGTAAGCTCCCAGGGCCAGAACCCATAGCAGACCTTCAGAAAAGGGGTACTCAGCCGACAGGTGACCCCCCAGCCTGGAGGCTGTAGTGGAGGCCAAGCCAGGTCCATCTTAACTAAGGCAAGGCTAGCGAAGACAGCAGAGAAGGAGACACTAAGAGAAGGGTACCGGATTTCACGCTCTGAATCACCCAGAAGGCGGAGGTCCCTGACAGAGGTTCCAGCAGTCCAAGGGTCCTGCTACCCTGACAAGAACTGTGAGTAAAGAACTGGAACTGCACCCTTGAAGTTGCCTCAGTTATTTCATCTGCATAGACATTTACAAGCACCAACTGTGCCCCGGGCATTGCTCCACCTGTGGGGAGCAGTACTACCATTGCTGCCATAACATCATCCCGGAGGCCTCACACGGCAGCGGCGGCTTATTAGCCGCATACCACAGGTGGCGTCACGAACACCACCATTACCAAGCAAGCCACATATTCTACTGACACCCACCAGGGCCACGGAGCCGGGCCCAGCCACCACTGACTACCACCGGACTAGTCCGGCCCGGCACCGGGTGTCCCACAGCCCTGGGGTGGGCGAGTCAACTTTGGCGTCACGAACAGGATTTCGTGCCCGGTCTAACCGGGTACTGTGCGCCTGAAGAACCGTGTGACAGACTGTGTACTTTACTGAGAAACCGCCGCCATTAGCGCTGCTGAGAGTGGGAAGAAGGGAGGCGTGCAAGAAGAAAGGGCGCGAAGAAAAGCCCCGCCCCCTTGTCCAAGAAAAGCGTGCGAAGCGGTACCCGCCATAGAAAGCGGAAGAAAAAGAAGTGGTGACCAAATAAGCTGGCCGGCTGGCAGACAGAGTTTAAAAGCCAGACCAGCAGATAACGAAAATGTACCTTATCGCAAGCGGAGTGGTGCCGGCCATGATGGGCTGGGCGCCAGTCTGGCGCCAGCTACTCGTACAGCC
Source organism: Anomaloglossus baeobatrachus (assembly GCF_048569485.1). Lineage (NCBI taxonomy): Eukaryota > Metazoa > Chordata > Amphibia > Anura > Aromobatidae > Anomaloglossus > Anomaloglossus baeobatrachus. The sequence continues at coordinate 25,547,432 of NC_134355.1, forward strand.
TCCGGCCCCGCCTCCAAGAGGGGAAAGGGTGCAGCCGAGTGGCGTGGTCGAGTACCCGAGCAGTGTTCCAGGCAGCCCTCTCCAGGTCGGTAGCATGGCGGAGGAGCTGCAGCAAGGTGCACCAGGGACCGGCAGAGAGGATCGCAAGCTGGACCTGCTCCAGGAAGAAGTGAGAGTTCTGGCCCGGAGGCTGAGCAGCATGGAGGTGGACAGGCGGAGAGAGACACCGAGGGTGCCGGAGGATCTAGAACGGTGGATGGATGTCGCGGAGCAAGCGCAGGGTGAGCAGCCAGAAACCCCGTCCAGTCCGGACCCAGGGCCCCGCCATGAACCCCGCTTAGCCCCTTCACTGACCCCCTGGCCTTCCCAGCCTACCCAGCGGACGCCCGGTGGGGCACCGGAGGCCTGCCTGAGACCCCCGCAGACGGAGCCTGGGGTGGGGTGAACCCTGAGCAACTAGTGGGCCCCCTGCCGAGTCCCCCTGCGAGCCTCCTGGGAATGGCATCCCCGGGAGTGAATTGGGACGCAGCGCCCATAGAAACCAGGGGACTGCAGCGGCCGCTGCTCCCCAAGGAAACTCCCCTGGCCAACGAGCTGACGTGCCGGAGGCTGGTGGCCGAGTACCAGCGGGAGCGGGAACTTCGGGAAGAGAAAAGAAGGGCCCGAGAAGTCGCCAATCTGGCCTCCAAGGAAGAGGTCAGGAAGGCCCTGAAGGGGACCGAGTGCCCAGTAAGACGGGGCACCGTAGTTGATTTCCGGCAGAAAGGTGGCTGGGGCTTCATCCGGGAGCCCGGCCTGGGCAAGGATGTGTTTGTGGCCCGGAGAGACATTGAGGAGCACCTGCCCAGAGGCCACCCAGGGCGCGATGCCAAGCCGGGTGATGTAGTTGAGTATGCCCGGCTGATGGGGGACCGCGGGTGGTATGCGCTGCATGTGCGCATTGTGCAGGAAGAAGCGGCCCCGGAGGAACCGGAGTGGCGCCGCGCCATGCCATCTCGCAGCGATTCCCCTGTCAGCAGCAGCCGCAGCCCTCCCTCCAGACAGACCCAGGCCTCAGAACATTGCAGCGGGCCTACAACAGTTACCCAGGAGACGCAGACCAGGATCTCCATGGCGTGTGTGATGCAGGGTGCCCGGCCGAAGCAGGGCCCTAGAGACCACAGCAACAGCCCCCTGCAGACAAGCAGCCCTCTGCAGCAGCGCCGTGCAACGCCTACAGGCAGCCCCACTCCAACCCAGGCTGCAGGACAGCGCCGAAGGTCAGGGACCAGTGCTCAAGGGATCCAGACGATGATCTCGTCAGCGTACCTGCTGCCAGGAGCCATGCCGGAGTGGGACCCTGATATCTATCCTCGAGAGTAAGGAAGATGAAGAGCTGCCAAACTGTACATAGCCCCTCATTCTTTTTGAAGAAGTCCCTCGTGTTTTGCCCCCGATTCTTTTCGAAGATGACACCCTTTCCTACTGTACTGCCCCTGATTCTTTTTGAAGACGTCACCCCCATGTTATGTGTTACCGGGCCACTGAACTGGAATGTGGGCCCCGGTGGAAGTGTATGTGTGATGTCCTACCAGGCCACTGGACTTAGTGGCTGGTATGTTGTTTATATGTCTTATATAACCAGGCCATTGGACTTAATGGCTGGTTGATTATGTCATCTTGTTTGATTGAAAGAAACGAACTGCCGGGCTACTGGACTTGTAGTAGCCAAAAATGTAATTAGTTGCACCCGTTGTGCCCCCTACCAGAATTATGGGGGATTTGCCTGAACCGTGCAATGGACTGGAAGTGCACACTTAGAGTTTTCTTTATAAGAAGTTCGCAACGTTTACTGATATGTGCCTCCCATAAAGGGAAGAAATGTTTTACTGTTTTATGTTATTGCATACCAAAAATGTTTGCAGTTTTTCCACTTGTTTTGTTGTTTTTCAGCCCGAGGACGTGCTGGGATTTGCTGTGGGGGAGTGTGGCGCCCCTGAGGCTTCCGTCGCCACAGGTCATTGCACCCCACCAGCGGTGTGATGCCCCATTCTGGGAGAGGAAGAGAGAGAACTCCGGTCCCCTGGTAAATCCACACTACACCCATTGTTAGGTACATACTAGGACCAGGGAAAGTGGCAGGCAACCCTCCCATGCTGCATGCTGGGAGGGGTCGTAAGACCCGTCCCTGCTACTATAGGTTACAGCTTAGCAACTGGGGGGTGGGAGGAGCCATCTGAGAGCAGACAGAGATAGGAAGGTCAAGGTTAGTCAGTTCCCTCAGGGAGTGAGAGAGTAAGGAGTGAGCATGTAGTTGAAGGAGAAGAACGAGAGAAAGGAGGGAGGAGGAGGCCTGCTGGAAGCAGGCAAGGAGGAGAAAGAAGAGAAGGAAAGAAAGGGTCGCAGGGCCGCGGGTAGTCCTGTAGGTACCACGAGCAGTCCTTGTTGGGTACCGAAGCCGAGGGCCTAGAGGCGCTACGAGTAGTTGCAGGCTGCGGTGGCCTGGTCCACATTGACATCGGTGGAGTGATTAAGCTGCGACAGGGGACGGTCCCTAGAGACTGGAGGAGTGCAAAGACAATCTCCATACAGTAAAAACCGAGGCCCAGGGACGTTGTAAGCTCCCAGGGCCAGAACCCATAGCAGACCTTCAGAAAAGGGGTACTCAGCCGACAGGTGACCCCCCCCAGCCTGGAGGCTGTAGTGGAGGCCAAGCCAGGTCCATCTTAACTAAGGCAAGGCTAGCGAAGACAGCAGAGAAGGAGACATTAAGAGAAGGGTACCGGATTTCACACTCTGAATCACCCAGAAGGCGGCGGTCCCTGACAGAGGTTCCAGCAGTCCAAGGGTCCTGCTACCCTGACAAGAACTGTGAGTAAAGAACTGGAACTGCACCCTTGAAGTTGCCTCAGTTATTTCATCTGCATAGACATTTACAAGCACCAACTGTGCCCCGGGCATTGCTCCACCTGTGGGGAGCAGTACTACCATTGCTGCCATAACATCATCCCGGAGGCCTCACACGGCAGCGGCGGCTTATTAGCCGCATACCACAGGTGGCGTCACGAACACCACCATTACCAAGCCACATATTCTACTGACACCCACCAGGGCCACGGAGCCGGGCCCAGCCACCACTGACTACCACCGGAATAGTCCGGCCCGGCACCGGGTGTCCCACAGCCCTGGGGTGGGCGAGTCAGTAACACTGTCCCCAATCTTTTTTGGAGTGTGGGAGGAAACCGGAGAACCCGGAGGAAACCCATGCAAACACGGGGAGAACATACAAACTCCTTGCAGATGTTGGTCCTTGGTGGGATTTGAACCCAGGACCCTAGCGCTGCAAGACTTCAGTGCTAACCACTGAGCCACAAGACTGCAGTGCTAACCACTGAGCCACAAGACTGCAGTGCTAACCACTGAGCCACAAGACTGCAGTGCTAACCACTGAGCCACTGTGCCACCCATAAATAAATACATATGTTGGTGCCAACTACAGACTGGATTCCCGTGGATAAGCCAGTCCTAGATCAGGCTCACCGCTCTGCTTTCTCGCACTTCTTTTCCTTCCCGGCTGGTCTACCATTTTTATCCAGGAGCCATCTTGTCAGATGTGACAAATCACAATACTGCTCATTTTAACTTTGCAGTCCGGAGAGAATCTCTCTGCTGCCAATTCCCCAAAGTGGAATCATAAGAGCCGGTCTCAGCGCCTGGTAAATATGGGCATGAGACTGGCGCACAGTTTTTCTGGTGTATAGGCTGTGGGTCTGCAGTGGCAGTGCGCAAGCTGTAGACCAAAAGAGGCAAATGAATCCAAGCCCAATATGGTGGATGGGCCTAGTCCAAAGCAGGAGCTCAATATGGCACTGTGTATAAAAATATTGTGCCGCAATACTTCAATTTATTCCAATGTATGCAGTCATCTTGTTTACATTTTTCCCACATTTGAAGGTATATTCTCCCGTATACAGTCACCATTGCACACTTGGCTGTTACCAAGGCAACCGTCTGGGGCCTACCTGCAAGCATTTCCAGGTCTATGCGAGCCCTTGTGTGACGGACTCCCAATAGGCCCCTCTTTGCTTCCCAAAAGCCTTCATATTTTTTGGGGGGCAGTAGAGGAAGCCTTATTTATTTATTTTTTGCAGTACAAACTGCAGCGTTATTACGATTCTGTGATCCATTATTATTGGTTCCCCTCGAGAAAATTAATCTGTGATCACTTATACAATACTGTGATAGAGGTGGACTATAAAATAACCATCCTCCTATGATGCTCCGCTAGTGGCTTACAAAACATGGCAGACCCTCAGTAGGCCCGCAGGCTGCCATGACAACACCATAAGCAATCAGTTACAGGGGGTCTGATAGGACAGAACCCTTCATTTTCAACCTCTTAAATCTTGCCATCATGATTAACAGCGGCCCATACTGGCCCAAACTCTAATCAGCAATGGCTCTGATCACACTAGCTATACTCAGGTGTCCACTATTTACACTGCTCCGGAGCCCGCTCGGTAGACGGAGCGTTCATCATACATGCACAGCCGATGTCACAAATCGAAGACTGGACAGTGGACTTGGCCCTTGCCTAGGTTCACCAGATGCTGAGCATGCAATGGTCCGAGTAATTCAAACACGGGAAAGGAGGGGGGGGGGGGGAGGGGGGCACAGGATCACTTTCGCAGATAGGTGCCAATCATACTTCTAGGGCCTGCACCCACCAGCTTTTTTATTTTTTTTATAAAAACCATAAATATGCCTTAGGTGTAACTTTCCATGATTTCAGCAAGAAAACCCTGTATGCTCAGGGGCTTATAGGCATGCCCATCCCGAGACCCCATATACTTGTCCAAAAGCATGCAAAAGTTTGGACACCCCTGGTGAAAATTACTGTTATTGTGAATAGTTAAGCAAGTTGAGGATGACATGATCTCTAAAAGGCATAAAGTTAAAGATGACAGGTATCCTTTGTATTTTAGGCAACAAAAAAAATTATATATTTTCATCTTGTACATTTAAAAATTACTAATAGGAAATGGGCTGATGCAAAAGTTTGGACACTATTGGAGATTTGCGTGCTCTGATAACTTTGACAAAGGTTTCAGACCTTGGTTAGTCTGTTAGGTTTATGCTTAGTTCACCATCATCGTTACGGTCAAGTGATGCAAATTTCACAGCTTTATAACCCAGCCTCCTCTAACCTTAAGCAAAAAAAAAAACAAAAAAAAAACCACAAAAACAAACCAGCAGCCATTGGTTATCCTAAGCAGCTGCCTAGCACTCTGAAAATGGTAAAGGCCCACAAAGCAGGAGAAGGCTATAAGAAGCCAGGAATCTCACAGAACTAGAAAACGTCTCCAAAGAAGAGCAGCGCATGCAAGACGAGCCAGGAATCTCACAGAACTAGAAAACGTCTCCAAAGAAGAGCAGCGCATGCAAGACGAGCCAGGAATCTCACAGAACTAGAAAACGTCTCCAAGGAAGAATGGATCAAAATCCCTCAAACAAGAATTGAAAAACACTTGGCTGTTACAAAAAGCATTTACAAGCTGTGATACATTCAAAAGTGGGTGCTACTAGGTAGTAACCATGCAGGGTGCCCAAACTTTTGCATAGGCCCATTCTTTTTTTTTTTTTATTAAATTTTAAAATGTGAAAGATGAAAATCATGTATACTTTTTTTGCCTAAAATACAAAAGGAAATGTGTCAACTTTAACATTATTCCTTTTAGGGATCATTTCATCTTCCACTTGCTTAACTGTTCACAATACCAATCATTTTGACCAGGGGTGCGCAAAGGTATGAATGCCACCGAATATGCCTTATGTATGTTACATGGATATAGGGAGAGTCAAGTGCACACACCTTGAATGGCCTGCAGCCTCCATAGCCAGGGCACCAACCTTTCTTAGGCCTCTTCCACAAGTGCGTGCATTTAATCACACGTGTGACGGTCCGTGGAGCAGGTCATGTTTGTCCATGTGTATGTTCTCCGTTTGACATCTGGAGGGCACACGGACAGCATGAACTTGTATACTTACCAGTCTCTGGCGGTGCTGTTACTTTGCATCCATGGTCAATGCAGTAAATATGCAGGAGTATAATGAGCGGGAACTGTAAGCAACTGTAGCGCTGGAGACCGGCAAGTATAAATTTTTTTTTTTTTTAAAGGGACAGGTGATTTATCCAGTACATGTTACGGTGTAAGTGTGCGGTCTGTGTGATACCCGTGCTGCCAGCAGAAAATGGACATGTCGCCATGTGGATCACACGGACACTGTCCATGTGAAAATATGGACGTGTGCACAAACTCATTGAATTTAATGGGTCTACGAGAGTCAGTGTCTTCGGTACGTGTGGAAACAGACACCACACATACAGGAAACATGGAGGTGCAAAGGAGGCCTCACCTCGAGAGCCACACTCAGATGGTCATGTGCCAGTCTGTGCTGAGAAACCTTAGATAAGTGGCCCTCTGAAGGTGATAACTCTGAGGGCCCCCTTCTCAAGTAAGAATGCCACATGTGCCCCTTACAGTAAATGCACATAGCAAGTACTTGGGGAGTATTTTTAAGGCTCCGAGTGGCCCCAACTCCGCAAAAAGGGATAAGGCTACGAGTGGCCCCAACGCCGTAAAAAAAAGGGATAAGGCTCAGAGTGGCCCCAACTCCGTAAAAAAAGGGATAAGGCTCAGAGTGGCCCCAACTCCGTAAAAAGGGATAAGGCTCCAAGTGGCCCCAACGCCGTAAAAAAAAGGGATAAGGCTCCGAGTGGCCCCAACTCCGCAAAAAGGGATAAGGCTCCAAGTGGCCCCAACGCCGTAAAAAAAAGGGATAAGGCTCAGAGTGGCCCCAACTCCGTAAAAAAAGGGATAAGGCTCAGAGTGGCCCCAACGCCGTAAAAAAAAGGGATAAGGCTCAGAGTGGCCCCAACTCCGTAAAAAAAGGGATAAGGCTCAGAGTGGCCCCAACTCCGTAAAAAAAGGGATAAGGCTCAGAGTGGCCCCAACTCCGTAAAAAAAGGAATAAGGCTCAGTGGCCCCAACTCCGTAAAAAAAGGGATAAGGCTCAGAGTGCCCACCACCTCCCCAACATAAGGATAAGGCTCAGAGTGCCCACCACCTCCCCAACATAAGGATAAGGCTCAGAGTGCCCACCACCTCCCCAACATAAGGATAAGGCTCAGAGTGCCCACCACCTCCCCAACATAAGGATAAGGCTCAGAGTGCCCACCACCTCCCCAACATAAGGATAAGGCTCAGAGTGCCTTCAACTTTCCTACAAAGGGACAAGGCTCCGAGTGGCCCCACATCTTCCGTAAAAAGGGATAAGGCTCCGAGTGGCCCCACATCTTCCGTAAAAAGGGATAAGGCTCTGAGTGGCCAACCCCTCAATTACCTTAACGTCCTTTTTATTAGTGTAGTGCCCTTTAAGAGAATGCATTTATCTGTGGCTGCTATTTTCCTTGTTAAACGAATAAAATAAAAAAAAAATTCCAATAAACCAAAAGTAGTTTAATGTCTTTTAATAGCAAACTTACAGGACAGCACAGAAGACAGACGACAACATTAAAAACATGTAGCTGAATGTAGGACGACTCCATTAGAAAAAAATAAAATGTGAATGGATGGAATTTCTCTACATGGCAAAAATGCTACAAACACTTAAGTCGCCATCAATAAGAATTTTACTCAAGAAAAAAAGAAAAAAAAAAATCCAAATGCTGGCATTGTCCAGAAAAAAAAAAAAAACAAAAAAAAACCCCCTCAATGCTTTATTTGTAATTTTTCTTACAAAGTTGACACGGTTACGTCAATGAACGAGGTTCTGTAGAATATATAGAAAACGTGCTCGGCATCCTTACGCGGCACAGGCGGCCATTTTGTGGGCTGAACAGAGGAAAGCAGCCGTTTTACGGAGGGCAGCACCAGTGTTTATGAAACAAATCCACTTCAATAAGAACCAGAGATGGCACGGAGGCGCGAGGTGCGTCCTCACCTCACGTCTGAGTGACCGGGTTCCTGTTGAATTTCAGGCTGACTGAATTCAGCTCGTAAAATGGCCGCCTCGGCGGAGTTAAGGTGACGGATGCACGGTGAATGTAGGATGTCACCCCGCTTTCAAGAAAGAAAAAACTAAAAAAGTCACAAGAATGAAAAATAATGGAAGAAGTTTGCCCACACCTGAACCTGTCCCCTACATTTCCATTCACAACCATATATTTAGGTACCTTTGTAACCCCATGGAGAAAAAAAAAATATATATCTAACGCTCAAACTACCAATTACAAGGAAGAAGAGATTTTTTATTTTTTTCAGGCTTGTAGATGACAAGATAGGAATTTTCGGGGTTTGTTTTTTTTTGTTTTTAGGCGCGTTCTCCGCGTATGCGACGTGCTAGCTGGATGTCTTTTGGCATAATCGTGACGCGTTTGGCGTGGATAGCGCACAAGTTGGTGTCTTCAAACAGGCCGACCAGGTAGGCCTCGCTGGCCTCCTAGGAGACAAGAGGGGACAGAAGAAAACATCAGTCAGGAAAATACAGAGAACAATGGAGAAAATATACAGGAACATAGAAATGGATTATTCTCAGGCATTCTTACATTGCTTATCTAGTCACAAGCCGCCCTAGATAATATGTATAAAGGCTGCCCCATAACATACGTGTGAACAAAGCCAATGGGATATACTGCTGGGCGGTCACAGGAAAGGACATCGTAAAGGCAGTCGAAATTTGGACGGTTTTTGCTCTCATTTTACCCCTGCTGCTCCTCTTAGTAATCCCCATTTATTCTCTTAAATCTGCTGGACGGTACCAGAAAGAAGGAAGAGCGGGCTTTATTTGGTATAAATTTATAGGTATAAATTTATTTGGTATAAATTTCTCTTTACAAAGAGGCGTGACTTAGTAATAATGCAGAACAACCTATAGACCCGCCCCAGAGGATCCCATGAGCCACGCCCTATTGCTAAAGAAAAATATATACATTAAAAAAAAATTTAAACAAAAAAGGAGATTATAAAAACTTTAACCCCTTAACGACCGCGTGCAGTAAAATTACGTCCTAGCGGTCATAACGTTACTGCCCGCGGTCTGCCGGCGGCAGCATGCTGCGATCGGCACACATCTCAGCTGATATTCACAGCTGAGAGGTGTGCCTGCTAGGCACGAGCAGAATAGTTATCTGATCGTGCCGTTTAACCCCTTATATGGCGCTGTCAATATGTGACAGCGCCATTATAAGCGTGATAGCGGTAAACTTTTACTTACCGCCCGATACCGGAAGTCACGTGACGCGATCACGTGACTTCCGATAGTTGTCATGGTAGCACAGGGTCCTGTACTACACATGACTTGCTTTCACTTTCGCTGTGCCCGCTGCACAGTGAAAAAGACAGTGCGCGTATCTGCTGTTTACAGCTAGGTAGCTGTGATCAGCAGATCGTGCAGAGCAATAGGGACTGCTGATCGCAATAGCCCCCTAGGGGGACTAGTAAAATAAAAAATAAAAAAACAAAAAATACCTAAAAAGTTCAAATCACCCCCCAATCGCCTTATTGAAAATTAAAGGGTAAAAAAAATACACACATTTGGTATCGCCGCGTTCAGAAACGCCCGATCAAAATATAAAATCAATTCATCTGATCAGTATATACGACATAGCAGCAAAAAAATTCCAAAACGACGTTTTTTTGTCGCCACAACTTTTGCGCAAAATGCAATAAGAGGCGATCAAAAAGTAGCATCTGCGCAAAAATGGTACTGTTAAAAACGTCAGCTCGAGACGCAAAAAATAAGTAGTCACTGAGCCATAGATCCCGAAAAATGAGAAGGCTACGGGTCACGGAATATGGCGTAAAACGTGCGCCACTTTTTTTGGACAAACTTCCGATTTTTTTTTTTAACCCCTTATATAAAAGTAAACCTATACATGTTTGGTGTCTACGAACTCGCACTGACCTGAGGCATCACACCCACACATCAGTTTTACTATATAGTGAACACTGAATAAAATATCTCAAAAACCATAGTGCTATCGCACTTTTTTTTGCAATTTTTCTGCATTTGGAATTTTTTTGCCGTTTTCCCGTACTATATGGTACAACTGATTGTTTCATTTAAAATTACAGCTCGTTCCGCAAAAAATGAGCCCTCACATGACCATATTGACTGAAAAATAAAAAAAAAGTTACGTCTCAGAAAAAGAATAGCGAAAAAAAAACAAACCGGAAAGCGAAAAATCGGCCGGCCGGTCGTGAAGGGGGTTAATATATTATAGTTCTTTAGCTATAGGGCATGGCTCACAGGATCCTCTGGGGCGGGTCTACAGATTATATCTAGTAATTACGCAGAGTAATTATTTTTATTTTAGGTCTTTTTTTTTTTAACATGTTATCAAACATGGTATAAAGTGAAACTGACTCAGTTTCACTTTATACCATGAATCTGATTGAAACCAATCAGATTCTACCTTTCATTTTCCAAACAGTGTTGAAAACTGGAATCTGATTGGTTGCTAAGGGCAACTGAGTCAGTTTCACTTTACACCATGTTTGCTAACCCTATACTCCTACTGTCTACCTACTTTTGGACCGCCCTGTGAAAAATCTATATTTTTATATCTCCAAAAAAAATATATAAATGTATATTTATAAGTAAAGAAAATTATTTTTTTTTATTTTTCATATCCCTATCGCTACATTTATAAAAAGGAAGGACATATATGGTATATATTTATTATGGCTATTCGACACCTAGAGAATGATTTTGCAGCGACCTCAGGCAGCTTGCGACTGGTGATGGAGATTTTGTTTATACTAAAATTTTAGTGTGACCCTGAAAAATAGATATTTTAAATTGGCAAGTAAACACAGCCCTTCATGATTGCATCAAATCATCCGTGCCGAAAAAAATAAGGACTTAACTAATTTCTGTCATTATTCCGCTCAACTGTTTGGCACGGGGGGAGGGGGAAGAATTAAAAAAAAAAAAAAATAAATAAATAATCATAAAAATATAAAATATATATATATATACATACATACATACACACACATACATATATATATTATCTCTTCTGATTAACTTGTGTAGTCAATGGATGCGGCTCTCATGGATGGAGACTGCGCATAGAATAAAAATGGCTTTACACATGCAATACGTGTCCTGGAGCCACGCAGGGGGAACCACCATTTCCCATCCTATTAGTGCACATGGATGTTATGGACGTCCTCTGCCCGGGATCCTTCTCTATAATCCATATAGGCCAGCAGACAGTACCAGTGCCTGCTGTAATGCTACACTTCTCCTGTAATGGCCACTGTAGGGGATTCAATTTGCTGACTAATCATCCCCTGGCAATGACCGCCGGAGGACAGAGGGGACTGGCTGGGGGGCATCCAAAAGACCGCCGGAGGACAGAGGGGACTGGCTGGGAGGCATCCAAAAGACCGCCGGAGGACAGAGGGGACTGGCTGGGGGGCATCCAAAAGACCACCGGAGGACAGAGGGGACTGGCTGGGAGGCATCCAAAAGACCGCCGGAGGACAGAGGGGACTGGCTGGGAGGCATCCAAAGGACCGACAGAGGGGACTGGCCGAGGGTGCATCGAGGAGACCGCCGGAGGGCAGAGGGGACTGGCCGGGGGGCATCCAGTAAATCGCCGCACATTATTTTAAAGAAGGGCAGTCATGGTACAGTCTGCAGCGGCTCTGATACATGGGTGTAAACAAAAGCTGTAACATTTGTTTTTGCATATGAAAAAAAAAACCATTGCAGCCATTTCTTCTACTGCAGGACGCTCCTGTGTGCGGGTCGGAGGCGCTGGCCCCTGAGGCTGCGGGAATGAAGCGGAGTCTTGAATATCAATCAGCGCAGTCCTGCACAATGTGCTGAGAAGGTTCACACATCACAGGAATCGGCCCGCAGCTATTTTAATAAAATCCAAAATATAGAAAGGGCTGAAGTGAAAAAGCCGCACACCGCGGCCAATTTACAAGTGGAAGAGGCAAGCAGCAGGCCGGGTATTACATTATGGCTGCAAAATTAGCTGCATGTCCAGCCGCCAATCTGCAAGTAATAATCTTGTTAAAATAACACTGGCACAAGAAAGCTCCAAAGAGAAGGGATTGTCCTATCACAGCTAATAACTTATCCTGTACTGATCCTGAGTTACCTCCTGTATTATCCTCCAGAGCTGCACTCACTATTCTGCTGGTGCAGTCACTGTGTACATACATTACATTACTGATCCTGAGTTACCTCCTGTATTATACTCCAGAGCTGCACTCCCTATTCTGCTGGTGCAGTCACTGTGTACATACATTACATTACTGATCCTGAGTTATATCCTGTATTATACTCCAGAGCTGCACTCACTATTCTGCTGGTGCAGTCACTGTGTACATACATTACATTACTGATCCTGAGTTATATCCTGTATTATACTCCAGAGCTGCACTCACTATTCTGCTGGTGCAGTCACTGTGTACATACATTACATTACTGATCCTGAGTCACCTCCTGCATTATACTCCAGAGCTGCACTCACTATTCTGCTGGTGCAGTCACTGTGTACATACATTACTGATCCTGAGTTACCTCTTGTATTATACTCTAAAGCTCCAGTGACAAAATAGCAGGCTTCAGAGCTAAAATCTCAAAGCATCCTCTGTTTGCCAAGTGTCTGTATAGAGATTGTTCTGGTCATTTTCATTAGTGAAATGGTCACCTTTACAAGTAACACAATGCACATTTTCTTACTGAAGCTATCAGGGATGTGTCTCAGGCACCTTCACCATTTCCAATGAAACAGCAGAACTATGAGTGCAGCTCTGAAGCATAATAAAAGGTTTCAACTCAAAACTGAAAAAAAAACAAAAAACGTTGCTCAATTCCACACAATATATGAACACTCAAGTGCTCAAAGAGTGGGTGTGGTGTGGTGTGTGTGTAATTTACCTGCAAAGCACCGATAGCAGCGCTCTGGAAGCGCAGATCTGTTTTGAAGTCCTGGGCGATCTCACGGACCAGACGCTGGAAGGGCAGCTTGCGGATCAGCAACTCAGTGGACTTCTGGTAACGTCTGATCTCACGAAGAGCGACAGTACCCGGCCTTAACGACAAAAGGAGAAAAAAAAACAAGTGTGAAATCACAGCGTACGGCGAGGCACGAAACAGCAGACGAGGACAACAGCGCAGCAAACTGATACGCGTGTTCTTTTTCAGGAGCTCGGCTTACTGTCTGACCCTGGAAGATGCCGCATGGTGGGGTCTCACGTTACAGGACAGTGCCGCATAGATACAGGAACACAATGCACGAGTCCAGCTGCATCACATACCGCTCAAAGGGAACCTGTCACCAGATTTTGGGCCTATAACCTGCAGCCACCACCAGTGAGCTCTTACATACAACATTCTAGAATACTGTATATAGGAGCCCGGGCCGCTGTATAATGTAAAAATCAGTTTTATAATACTCCCCTAGGGGGCGGTCTGATGGGCGTCGTTGCTCTCTGGTCCGGCTCCTCCTCTGCTGCGATCTCTGTCCTATCTAGTGCAGGCTGGTATTGCGGTCCTGCGCAGGCACACTATGATCTGCCTTGCTGAGGGCAGATCATTAAAGTACTGTAATGCACAGGCGCGAGGAAAGATCAGAGGCTGCCTGCGCATGCGCACTACAATACTTTGATCTGCTCTGAGCACATCAGACGGAAATGCGCCTGCGCAGGACCTCAATGCCGCCTTATGTGCATGGTGTAGGAGACGTCATGCACCCAGCCTTCAGAAGGAGGAGGGCGCCAGAGCGCAGAGAGAGGAGGAGGAGGAGGGCGCCAGAGCGCAGAGAGAGAGGAGGAGGAGGGCGCCAGAGCGCAGAGAGAGAGGAGGAGGAGGGCGCCAGAGCGCAGAGAGAGAGGAGGAGGAGGGCGCCAGAGCGCAGAGAGAGAGGAGGAGGAGGGCGCCAGAGCGCAGAGAGAGGAGGAGGAGGAGGGCGCCAGAGCGCAGAGAGAGAGGAGGAGGAGGGCGCCAGAGCGCAGAGAGAGAGGAGGAGGAGGGCGCCAGAGCGCAGAGAGGAGGAGGAGGAGGAGGAGGGCGCCAGAGCGCAGAGAGGAGGAGGAGGAGGAGGAGGGCGCCAGAGCGCAGAGAGGAGGAGGAGGAGGAGGGCGCCAGAGCGCAGAGAGAGAGGAGGAGGAGGGCGCCAGAGCGCAGAGAGAGAGGAGGAGGAGGGCGCCAGAGCGCAGAGAGAGGAGGAGGAGGGCGCCAGAGCTGACCGTCCACTAGGTGAGTGTTATAAAGGTGTTTTTTACATTCTACACAGCAGCCTGGGCTCTTATATACAGTATTATTAAAGGCTCAGTGGTGGTGGCCGCAGCTTATAGTCGCCAGTGACAAGTTCCTTTAGGTGGCTCAGTGGCGTGTCAAGCTAAAATATTTCCCATATGTTTCAATTGTAAAAAACTGCAAAACAGCGTGGCCATCTGCAGTAAAAAGGGTTTACGACAAACTGATACAAAAAGCGGTGAATCCGCATGAGCCGGACGCCCCATATTCATTAAGCACCGAGCGCCTCCTGATTAATTTGGCGCCCCCTTCAGCTGCCCATGCGATAAAGACATAGATGTCACTCCAGTTAGGAGATAACCATAAACTACTTGTTCTAACATTTTGCGCCATTTTAAAAAAACTTTAGTGAAAACGTTTTTAAGTGCAAACTGATGAATTGGGCCTAAAGTTTATTACGAAAAAAAAAAAAAAAAAAAAAGCAGACTTTTTTCCATAAACAGCGCCTCCCCTGTATGTTGGTTGTGTCTGGTATTGCAGATCAGCTTAAGTGAATGAGACTAAGCTGCAATAAGATGCACAATCTGGACGGGAGCAGCACTATCTTTTTTGATTTTCTCTTTTCTGTACAATCGCTTAAAAGACAATCACTCAAAACTTTGCAAAATTAAATAGGACGCAGATGTTTCAAGCGAATATTAGGGTCCGGATTATAACAGAATTATCTTGGAAAGCTGAAGACCAAGTTTTATCCAGTAAATAGATGTTATTGGAGGTTTTGGGGGTTAAAACTATTTCAACCTATTGAGTTTTGACAGGACAGGTCTCAGCAGCCATCAATTACCAATATAGTGAGACCTATATAAATATTCTCCTCTGTGCCACTTTGGGCTCGGCAGTCCTGCCTATCTAGTCTCAAGCAGTAATTCCTTCCACTGATCATTTTAACCCGACTGTACAGTAATAAATAAATAACTCTGCTGATCAAGACTTCTGGTGCCCCCTGGTGTTCAAAGAGTGAACTGCAATTTTTATTTTTTTTTTTTTTTTTTTAATTGAATATTAAGAGAAAGTAGAAAAGAGAGAAATTCTGATGCTATGGTCTTATGTTTAGCGCATAAAGTTGCTAAGGTATTGACCCTTCGAGGGGTGCCTTCTCATGCACGCAGGACGGCGCATAACAAAATACTGAGCTTTTTGGCTGCACGGCGCCTATGGAGTTTAAAATACTTGTTTAACCTATGCAGGCAGAAATGGCAGCGCGCTACTGTCATGGTAGCACGAACAGCACTGATGGCGCCAATCAGCAGGTGCAAAAAAAAATCACCATCACTGCAGCAAACCTTCACATTTGTGACCAAAGTATAGGACTGCTCAGATTCACTGACAGCAAGTGCAGATCTTGACTGTTGTATCGTGTCTAAAGTACGCTTCGATATATATATATATATATATATATATATATATACATACATACATACATACATACATACATACATACATACATACATACATACATACATACATACATACATACATACATACATATTATGTACATATACACACACACATATATAATGTGTGTATGTGTGTATATGTACATTATGTATATATATATATATATATATATATATATATTGGACTTAGAGTACTTTAGACAATACAACAATTAAGATGTCTGCTTGCTGTAATATACTGTATATATACATACACACATTCTATTGGTCTTAAAGTAATAAGGACCTGAATGAACAGCAGGGAGATTTCCAATAAGTAGTAACATGGGAGAGTTTGAGTTCCCAGCGCTCAGCCCATCAGCGGCCGGGGCTTTCCCCAGGATTTGCTGCTCTATAAGCACATCGCACAGACTGAGCTCTGCTGCCCGGACCCAGCGCTATACACGCAAGATTAAAAAAAAAAAAAAATGGGAGTAAAAGCTTTCCTGCCTCACAAGGCATGGAAGACACTGACTGCAGAGATAATGGAGCAGGAGGTCACCAAGGACCAGAGACCCTGTACTGCCATTATGACCGGCATAACCACCAGAGCACGTTAGCGAAATGTACATTACACCAAGAATCAATATAATAAATTGGAAACCTACGACCAGACAGGAAACAAAATGAGCTGCACTCACTATTCTGCTGCTGCAGTCACTGTGTACATACATTACATTACTGATCATGAGTTACCTCCTGTATTATACTCCAGAGCTGCACTCACTATTCTGCTGGTGCAGTCACTGTGTACATACATTACATTACTGATCCTGAGTTACATCCTGTATTATACTCCAGAGCTGCACTCACTATTCTGCTGGTGCAGTCACTGTGTACATACATTACTGATCCTGAGTTACATCCTGTATTATACTCCAGAGCTGCACTCACTATTCTGCTGGTGCAGTCACTGTGTACATACATTACATTACTGATCATGAGTTACCTCCTGTATTATACTCCAGAGCTGCACTCACTATTCTGCTGGTGCAGTCACTGTGTACATACATTACATTACTGATCCTGAGTTACATCCTGTATTATACCCCAGAGCTGCACTCACTATTCTGCTGGTGCAGTCACTGTGTACATACATTACTGATCCTGAGTTACCTCCTGTATTATACTCCAGAGCTGCACTCACTATTCTGCTGGTGCAGTCACTGTGTACATACATTACATTACTGATCCTGAGTTACCTCCTGTATTATACTCCAGAGCTGCACTCACTATTCTGCTGGTGCAGTCAATGTGTACATACATTACATTACTGATCCTGAGTTACCTCCTGTATTATACTCCAGAGCTGCACTCACTATTCTGCTGGTGCAGTCTCTGTATACATACATTACATATCTTAACTTACATCTTGTATTATATTCTTGAGCTGTAAACTTGGTTTTTAATCACACTCCTAACAATTTAGCTTCTAAGAATGCATATATTACCAGAACAAGCTGTGAGCAGACAATAAGCAAGTAGGGATTTAAAATTAAAATGAACCCGTCACCAGGTTTTTGCATCCTAATATGAGAGCAGCATAACTTAGGGGCAGAGATCCTGATTCCAGCGATTTGTCACTTACTGAGCTACTTAGTGTAGTTTTGATAAAACAACTGATTAATCATTACAGGACTACTTGGCGTGCTGCCGGTAGTCCAGCATATTCATGACTATCACTGCTAGATCTGCAGCAGAGAAAACATTGAATTTATCAACATGTCAGCAAACAGCTCAGTAAGTGACACATCGCTGGAATCAGGGTCTCTGTCTCTACATTATGCTGCTCTTAAATGAGGGAACAAAAACCTGGTGACAGATTTACATTTATCAAAAAAAAAAATGCAGCTCTGGAGTATAATACAGGAGGTAGCTCAGGATCATTAATGTAAGTACATAGTGACTGAAGCAGCAGAATAGTGAGTGCAGCTCTGGAGTATAATACAGGAGGTAACTCAGGATCAGTAATGTAATATACACAGTGACTGCACCAGCAGGATAGTGAGTGCAGCTCTGGAGTATAATACAGGAGGTAACTCAGGATCAGTAATGTATGTACACAGTGACTGCACCAGCAGAATAGTGAGTGCAGCTCTGGAGTATAATACAGGAGGTAACTCCGGATCAGTAATGTGTGTACACAGTGACTGCACCAACAGAATAGTGATTGCAGCTCTGGAGTATAATACAAGAGGAAACTCAGGATCAGTAATGTAATGTATGTACACAGCGACTGCTCCAGCAGAATAGTGAGTGCAGCTCTGGAGTATAATACAGGATGTAACTCAGGATCAGTAATGTATGTACACAGTGACTGCACCAGCAGAATAGTGAGTGCAGCTCTGGAGTATAATACAGGAGGTAACTCAGGATCAGTAATGTAATGTATGTACACAGTGACTGCACTAGCAGAATAGTGAGTGCAGCTCTGGAGTATAATACAGGAGGTAACTCAGGATCAGTAATGTATGCACACAGTGACTGCACCAGCAGAATAGTGAGTGCAGCTCTGGAGTATAATACAGGAGGTAACTCAGGATCAGTAATGTATGCACACAGTGACTGCACCAGCAGAATAGTGAGTGCGGCTCTGGAGTATAATACAGGATGTAACTCAGGATCAGTAATGTATGTACACAGTGACTGCACCAGCAGAATAGTGAGTGCAGCTCTGGAGTATAATACAGGAGGTAACTCAGGATCAGTAATGTAATGTATGTACACAGGGACAGCACTAGCAGAATAGTGAGTGCAGCTCTGGAGTATAATACAGGAGGTAACTCAGGATCAGTAATGTATGCACACAGTGACTGCACCAGCAGAATAGTGAGTGCAGCTCTGGAGTATAATACAGGAGGTAACTCAGGATCAGTAATGTATGCACACAGTGACTGCACCAGCAGAATAGTGAGTGCGGCTCTGGAGTATAATACAGGAGGTAACTCAGGATCAGTAATGTATGCACACAGTGACTGCACCAGCAGAATAGTGAGTGCAGCTCTGGAGTATAATACAGGAGGTAACTCAGGATCAGTAATGTATGCACACAGTGACTGCAGGAGCAGAATAGTGAGTGCAGTTCTGGAGTACAATACAGGAGGTAGCTCAGGATCAGTAATTTATGTACACAGTGAGTGAGTGCAGCTCTGGAGTATAATACAGACTAGTGAAGCAATACATTAAAATCATGTGGATTTATATAGTGATCAAACAAAAAAATGTATGTAGAAGCATTCCGAGTGCAAATCTTGTATTGGACAGGAATATAACGGATATCACCATCTGCAATCTTCCCCTGACATTATAATTAGGGCTGTTGGTAACTTGCACCAGTATATAACGGGTTAATGCAGGATCAGACTGAGCGCGGCCGCACGCCATCGCCCTCTAGAGGCCGCTCCGTGCGGTGCAGTGTCTGCCGGAGCTGGTGGGAACCGTGCCAACATCCACGGACCGGGGAAACGAGTGGGAGCAGCGGCCACCCCGCCCCCACCCTACCCCCCCAGGACATGTTAGTGGCCAATCATCATCATCATCAGCACAGACGAGGCCACAGCACCCGACACCCGCCTAACCCAGGCAAGAAGAACATAAAAATAAAAATATAAAATAATAATAAAAAAAAAAAATAAAATTATAAAAATTGCTGAAAACCTTCGAATATCAGAAATCAGCGGAGGGCTGACACTGACGATCAATCGCCGCTTTGGCTTGTGCTTCTGCAATCCCTGCAGCCAGACAGGAGACTTTGCTTTAATTTAACCCCTTAGTGCCCCTCCCCATCAATGAGCAGCAGAGCCCAGCACCATCAGAAGCAGCATGCAAATTAAAATGCACTTAAATAGCAAACTTAATAAAAAAAAAAAAATAAAATTAGAAAAAATATATATAAATCAACCTTATTGCAAAAAAATCAGCATCACAATCAATGTTGCATAAATAAAAAAACCCCTACAATTGTTATGTATATACATGGACAGATGTAGGATTTCAGACTGACATTGATTGAGCTGGTGCACGCATGCGCAGAGATCAGCCTGTTTTTACCTGTAACGATGCGGTTTCTTCACCCCGCCGGTAGAGGGCGCGCTCTTCCTGGCGGCCTTAGTGGCCAGCTGCTTCCTGGGGGCTTTTCCACCGGTGGATTTACGGGCTGTCTGCTTGGTACGAGCCATGGTGTAGAGAAGAGAGGGGTCCTAAACCTGCTGAGCCCCCCCAGATCAGCAGCAGAGGGGGAGAGGGGGGAGGTGGAGGGGCAGAAACACAAGGAGAGCCGGTTATTAGTGGCAGGGACAGAGTCTCCAGCACATCCCATTCACCCAACATCACCGGTTTTTAAACTGTGGCGCTGCACAATCCTGAGATCTCCTCCTCCTCTTACTATCATTGACAAAAACATTCCTAAAAAAAAAGGAGGTGGGGGGCAACTGCACCGATCCTATAACAGCCCACCCTCCCCAATCAGCACATCCTGGGTGCAGTGCAAAGACCCCCAAATACTAATAATCCCCTATCTGGGGGGGGGGAAGCCAGATGTACAGTCAAAGCAAACATTAAACAATAACATTGCCCCCCCCCTACAACAATAAAAAAGCCCCCCCCCTCCCCCTGATCAGGACAAAACCTCCAAATTGTGTGGGTGCAGGTCCTTGCCACCCCCCTTTAGAAGGGCAAACTACAGGGCAATGCCACTTTGTAGTCACCCCTCCCCCCCATCAGCCAGGTCCCAGCTGCTGCAAAATAATCCAGGTGCTGGTAGACCCCCCAAAAAAATCCTCAGCAGTCAGCATTGGGGGGCTGAGCAGTCCACTTTGGGGGTGTTGTGAGTGGGAAGTGGGGGCAGCAGCGAGCGGAGCGTGGAATCGGCGGAGACTCCAAACTGACACAATGTAACAATCTGCAGCGATACAATGTAACCAGCACGTGTAAATAAGGGGGGCTCACAGGGGGGGCAGGGGGTGATCAGGGGGGGACGGGGAGCCCAAAAATACCAACTGCCCCCCTAGAAAGGGCGCATGGGTCCCCTGCTCTGTCTGTGGCAGCTGCTATAGGGGAAATAAATATGGTGACCAGACTGAGAAAGACAAGATGGTGAAGCTCAGCAACTGGGGAACACAGGGACATTTGGGGGGCATTTTGCAACGGTTTTTAGGCACTTTCCTCCACAGTAAAGAGGCCAGGGGGGGCCCAACCTGTTAGTGTAGGGTGTCAGGGGGAGCTTGGTGTTTGTCTGGGGGGGATGCAGCTGCAGGATTGGGGGATTCTGTCGAATAAAGAAGCCCTGGGTAGTGGGGAGGGAAAGCAGGGAAGGCAGCTCCTTGTCTGAGGAGTGAGGCAGGGGGACGCGGCACTCTCCGGCTTTGCAGCCCCAAAAAGTTTGTATGGGGGGTCGGGAGGGGGATGGGGGCAGCCCCGGCGGGGAGGGCAGGGCTCGGGGCTCGGTTTCGGGAGCTTTGTGTCCGGTTTGGGGTCAGGGATTTGCAAATAGAAACTTACCTTCCCGGCTAGCTGAGAGAGCACAGGCTGCTGGCTGCAAACACAATTGAAAAATGGCTGACATTGGTGTGTCCCACAAGCCCTGCTGAGAAGCTGCCTCTCCGAGCGGCAGCCAATCAGGCACAATGGAGGGAAGGCCCAGCCAGGGAAGAGTGTGTACAAACACAAAGACATGCTCCTGCACACTACCACTGCCCGACACATGTGGAGCGCACACTACCACTGCCATACACATGTGGAGCGCACACTACCACTGCCAGACACATGTGGAGCGCACACTGCAACTGCCAGACACATGTGGAGCGCACACTACTACTGCCCGACACATGTGGAGTGCACACTACCACTGCCCGACACATGTGGAGCGCACACTACAACTGCCCGACACATGTGGAGCGCACACTACCACTGCCCGACACATGTGGAGCGCACACTACCACTGCCCGACACATGTGGAGCGCACACTACTACTGCCTGACACATGTGGAGCGCACACTACTACTGCCCGACACATGTGGAGTGCACACTACAACTGCCCGACACATGTGGAGCACACACTACCACTGCCCGACACATGTGGAGTGCACACTACCACTGCCCGACACATGTGGAGCGCACACTACAACTGCCCGACACATGTGGAGCGCACACTACCACTGCCCGACACATGTGGAGCGCACACTACAACTGCCCGACACATGTGGAGTGCACACTACCACTGCCCGACACATGTGGAGCGCACACTACTACTGCCCGACACATGTGGAGCGCACACTACAACTGCCCAACACATGTGGAGTGCACACTACAACTGCCCGACACATGTGGAGCGCACACTACTGCTGCCCGACACATGTGGAGTGCACACTACAACTGCCCGACACATGTGGAGCGCACACTACTGCTGCCCGACA
Source organism: Anomaloglossus baeobatrachus (assembly GCF_048569485.1). NCBI lineage: Eukaryota > Metazoa > Chordata > Amphibia > Anura > Aromobatidae > Anomaloglossus > Anomaloglossus baeobatrachus. The sequence continues at coordinate 25,569,606 of NC_134355.1, forward strand.
CATGTGGAGTGCACACTACTACTGCCCGACACATGTGGAGTGCACACTACTACTGCCCGACACATGTGGAGTGCACACTACTACTGCCCGACACATGTGGAATGCACACTACTACTGCCCGACACATGTGGAATGCACACTACTACTGCCCGACACATGTGGAATGCACACTACTACTGCCCGACACATGTGGAGCGCACACTACTACTGCCAGACACATGTGGAGCGCACACTACTACTGCCAGACACATGTGGAGCGCACACTACTACTGCCCGACACATGTGGAATGCACACTACTACTGCCCGACACATGTGGAGTGCACACTACTGCTGCCCGACACATGTGCAGTGCACACTACAACTGCCCGACACATGTGGAGTGCACACTACAACTGCCCGACACATGTGGACTGCACACTACTGCTGCCCAACACATGTGGAGTGCACACTACAACTGCCCGACACATGTGGAGTGCACACTCCAACTGCCCGACACATGTGGACTGCACACTACTGCTGCCTGACACATGTGGAGTGCACACTACTACTGCCCGACACGTGGAGTGCACACTACTACTGCCCGACACGTGGAGTGCACACTACAACTGCCCGACACGTGGAGTGCACACTACTACTGCCTGACACGTGGAGTGCACACTACTACTGCCTGACACGTGGAGTGCACACTACTACTGCCTGACATGTGGAGTGCACACTACTACTGCCTGACACATGTGGAGTGCACACTACTACTGCCTGACACGTGGAGTGCACACTACTACTGCCTGACACGTGGAGTGCACACTACTACTGCCTGACACATGTGGAGTGCACACTACTACTGCCTGACACATGTGGAGTGCACACTACTACTGCCTGACACATGTGGAGTGCACACTACTACTGCCTGACACGTGGAGTGCACACTACTACTGCCTGACACGTGGAGTGCACACTACTACTGCCTGACACATGTGGAGTGCACACTACTACTGCCCGACACGTGGAGTGCACACTACTACTGCCTGACACGTGGAGTGCACACTACTGCCTGACACGTGGAGTGCACACTACTACTGCCTGACACGTGGAGTGCACACTACTACTGCCTGACACGTGGAGTGCACACTACTACTGCCTGACACGTGGAGTGCACACTACTACTGCCTGACACGTGGAGTGCACACTACTACTGCCTGACACGTGGAGTGCACACTACTACTGCCTGACACGTGGAGTGCACACTACTACTGCCAGACACATGTGGAGTGAACATTACTCCTGCCCGACACACATTTATGCACAGTACTATGGTACTACCTCATGCACACTATGCACAGTACTACGGTACTGCCTCACGCACACTGTGCACAGTACTACGGTACTGCCTCACGCACACTATGCACAGTACTACGGTACTGCCTCACGCACACGATGCACAGTACTACGGTACTGCCTCATGCACACTATGCACAGTACTACGGTACTGCCTCACGCACACTATGCACAGTGCTACGGTACTGCCTCACGCACACTATGCACAGTACTACGGTACTGCCTCACGCACACTATGCACAGTACTACGGTACTGCCTCACGCACACTGTGCACAGTACTACGGTACTGCCTCACGCACACTATGCACAGTACTACGGTACTGCCTCACGCACACTATGCACAGTACTACGGTACTGCCTCACGCACACTATGCACAGTACTATGGTACTGCCTCATGCACACTATGCACAGTACTACGGTACTGCCTCATGCACACTATGCACAGTACTACGGTACTGCCTCACGCACACTATGCACAGTACTACGGTACTGCCTCATGCACACTATGCACAGTACTACGGTACTGCCTCACGCACACTATGCACAGTACTACGGTACTGCCTCACGCACACTATGCACAGTACTACGGTACTGCCTCACGCACACTATGCACAGTACTACGGTACTGCCTCATGCACACTATGCACAGTACTACGGTACTGCCTCACGCACACTATGCACAGTACTACGGTACTGCCTCACGCACACTGTGCACAGTACTACCTGACGCATGCTAGTTGTGTACAGTAAAACTTCCTGACACCTAACAATATACAATGTACTACTATCTGAAATAAGGCCGGCTTCACACATACATGTTTCATGGTCCACATATAGACAGTGATGCACAGACCGGCCATGGGTCTCCTAACAGAATTTAAAGGCCTATATGCCGCTGCTCAGGAATCCATAATCAGATGTGTGACGCTAATTGTGCTGTGCGCCCCCCTGAGCCCCTTTCCTTGCCACCATGACCTTAATACAGGCTAAAAATAATGGGACTCTTCATTTCCTAAAATAATTTTGTAATTTTTAAACCCATGGCCATCTTGGAGGGATGGAGTGCTGTAACATTTGTGTTTCATCCAGAACAGCGCCTCTCTGGTCCACAGGCTGTGTGCAGTATTGCAGCTCAGCCCCATTTTGGGAACTTTGAGTTATGGCCAGGTGAATACTTAAAGAATATAAATATGTATATATTTCCATCGCATGCACCTGGATATTTTCACACTGAATATGCCCGACGGTCACACCATGACCTAATTCTGACATACAAATAACCCCCCATACCTGACAAGTGCTGGCACAGTACACCAATGTCCGGTAAAGCGTCTGGTGCTATTTAACTGCCGCCTGGAGTCGCACACCACCGCTGCGTAACGGACACCTGGTGCCGCATTCACATTGAGGCCTATATTAGGGTGCTGCAAAACCGCCAACTGGTGGCGCCACCTGCAGGGTGTTACATAATGAACCCCTGGATATTGCATAAATACCTATGGCGGAATTAATACACCCTGGTGAAATGCTTTACTGCCATATTCTGGTGACACTTATTGATGGCAAAAATGGGAGTGACCCTTAAAGTAATTGAGACCCCAGACCAGACTATATACTCACCCAACTCTCACTTCAGCCATCACTTCACAGCCAAAATATACGCACCCCAATAGGAGTCAAGTGACTTTACCCATCTCTTCTATTAGATGGCGACACAAAGTGAGGGGAGTCACGACCATAAATTTGGGGCACCCGATGGTCAGGCCTTCACCTTCTGTGATGGAACTACAAATCCCAGCATGCCCCATTCACTTTAGGTCAGGCCTAATGGCACCTGTAGTTCTATAACTAAAGACGAAGCAGCAGGCCTCAGTCCACCTTTTATTTTCATAGGCCCTTTAGAAAATGAAAGTCGTTGCCTGGTTGGTTGTCATGGGTAACAAGCTCCATTTTGTCTACATTGGTGCTAGTAGATTAGACACCTTTAAGTCCTGCTCGTGACCACCCCCAAAACAGAAACCAGTGAGGCCACCCAATTTTTGGGGGCAAGGTCTATGTAAAAATCAGGGCAGTCCTCGCATATTTGGGAATTGTAGGCAACTTTCACCATTTTTGAAACGTATCCAATTTCGGGCCTAGTTTGACTACATAGAAAAGCTGGCCTGGTTGCCCATAGCAACTTGAGCTCAGCTTTCAAAATGGAAAGCCGCGCTAACATGGTGGCTAGAGCAACAAAGCTAATCATGGATAAATGAGGCGCCAGTGCCAACAGCAGGGACCGGACTAATGACTTTTACTATTTTTGCCCCCTACCTTGGCTAAGGCTACTTTCACACATCAGGTTTTTGCCTTCATGCACAGTCCGGCTAAAAAACGCATGCAACAGATCCGTAGAAAAAATGGATCCGTCGCATCAGTTTTTTCAATCTGTTTCTTCTGTTTCCATTATGATACTGAGCATGCTCAGTTTTAAAAAATGCAAACCGTCACTGTACTCGTTTTTTTGCCGTTTTACGACGGATCCGACGCCCATAGGCTTCCATAAGGCTACTTTCACACATCCGGCTTGAGCCCTGCGGCTCAATCCGGCTGTGCAAGCTATGCAACGGATGCGGTGAAAACACCGCATCCTTTGCATAAGTTTTTCCCATGCGGCCCGCCCGGTTTTTGCCGCTTGCGGCATGCTACTGAGCATGCGCAGTGGCAAAAACCGCATGCGGCGGCCGGATGCGGTATTTGCCACATCGCGCCGCATCCGGCCGCCATAGGCATGCATTGAGAGATGCGCCGCATCGGCCGAATGCGGCGCGATGCGTTTTTTTTTGGCGCACGAAAAAACGTGGCAGGCAACGTTCCATCCGGCCGCCGCATCGGCTAAATCTGCCGCATGCGGCAAAAACCGGATGGAACGCAAGGCCATGCGGCACAATGCGGCACTAATTAAAGTCTATGCAGGAAAATCGCAACCGGCAGCAAAAAAAAACGGTTGCGATTTTCCTGCAAAGTGCCGGATTGTGCCGCAGAAGAAAAACCGGAGGTGTGAAAGTACCCTTATCCAACACGCCGGATCCGTCGGCGTCCGTTTTTTAGTTTTTCAACAAAACACTTTACTTTTTCAGTTTTTTATTTTTTCTTCAGGCACAAACTGGATTGTGCCTGATGCGACGGATCCGTCGCAGAATGTGAAAAAAATGATGTGATGGATCAGGCAAAAAACCGGATCAGTCTCATTTTTACCCTTCCGTCGAGAGAGGGGTTTTTTTTCATTCCAGAAATGAATTTACATATGTTCTGGGCATGCCCAGAAACAAAAAACGGATCCGTCGCCTGATTCCATTTTTTTACGGAAGGTGACGGATCCGGCGCCCATAGGCAACCATTGTAAAAAAACGGACAGCACCGGATCCGACACAATCCATTTTTTTTGCCGGACACAAAAAACGTTGCATTGTGCGTTCCTTCCGGCGGCCGCACAGACACATTCCGGCACACGCCGGATCAAAACGCAAGCCCATGCGGCACAATCCAGCTCAAACACAACACTATGAGGGAAAAACAAATCCAGCGCCGGATCCGTTTTTTAAAAAAAAGTGCCGGATTGCGCATGATGGCAAAAAGTGATGTGTGAATGAGGCCATACATGATGCGTCCTGTCCGGCGGCCACACAGACACATTTTGCTAGATCCGGCGCACGCTGGATGAAACGCAACGCCATGCGGCACAATCCGGCGCTAATACAAGACTATGGAGGAAAAAACGCATCCGGCGCAGGATCCGTTTTTCGCCGGATTGTGTCTGATGTCAAAAAACTGAAGTGTAAGAGTAGCCTAAGGGCTCGTGCGCACGTTGCGTCGTGTCACTGCAGAAAATTCTGCAGTGATTTGACAGCACATGTGGGATTCAAATCGCTACAGAAACACTGCATAATGGATGCAGTGTTTCTGCAGGAAAAATGCCGATTTCATGCTCTCGGGATGCTTCCCCTCCCATAGACAGAGCGGGAGCAGCATCCAAAGCGCACGGAATAATTGACATGCTGTGTGACGCCCCTGGACTATCAGGTCGTCACAGGGTATTGCACAATCTGCCCTCCCGTGCAGTATCCACCTCCATCTTGATTACGGGTCCCTAACCATTGATGTTGCCTACATCAGCTGATTAAAGTCCTAGATATACCCTACACCACACCCACTAGACACACCAGTGGACGACTTGAGTGGAATAGTCGACCACCTGGAGGGGTTGAAGAGGGGAGGTCAGGAATGTCAAGAGGAGAGAGTTGGGTCTGAGAAGTGAAAGTGAGAGGTGGTCAGGAGCAGAGCTCCTGGGAAGCAATCTAGGTAGCAGACGTTGGTCTGGGCCTAGAGGGGCTTGACCCCCGGTCGCAGGGGATCGTGGCAAGGGGCACGGATCGGTCGAGTAGGACAGCCGGCGGCCTTGCACCATCACCGGGCTGGGACCAAGGCACGACGGGGTACGTGGACCCTAGGTCGGGGAGTAGCTTCAGGCAACCCGATCATTTACCCGAGGAGAACGGAGTCTTCAAGATCTGTTCCCACCCGCTCCAAAATCGGGGCATAGGACTTTCCAATTCAAGACGGTCCAAAAAATCCCAACCGTGAGCCCTGAGAGCACGCTCCCACACTTAGCCATAGTGGGGAGTGGGACCCGGCAAGTTGCGCCTGTTAGTTTCACCTATCGCCGGGGTTTCTAGAACGTAACTCCCGCGATAGGTGAGAGATCACTGTACTTGCATATTTTATCTTTTTCCCTTGTGTTAGGCTACGTGCGCACGTTGCCAGTTTATGTGACCACAAAGATGCAGCGTTTTACCGCGTTTTTGGCTGCATTTTTGCTCACTGCGTTTTTCCAATGCACTGCATGGGTGGAAAAACGCAAAAAATACCAGACTATATACTCACCCAACTCTCACTTCAGCCATCACTTCACAGCCAAGATATACGCACCCCAATAGGAGTCCAGTGACTTTACCCATCTCTTCTATTAGATGGCGACACAAAGTGAGGGGAGTCACGACCATAAATTTGGGGCACCCGATGGTCAGGCCTTCACCTTCTGTGATGGAACTACAAATCCCAGCATGCCCCATTCACTTTAGGCCAGGCCTAATGGCACCTGTAGTTCTATAACTAAAGACGAAGCAGCAGGCCTCAGTCCACCTTTTATTTTCATAGGCCCTTTAGAAAATGAAAGACGTTGCCTGGTTGGTTGTCATGGGTAACAAGCTCCATTTTGTCTACATTGGTGCTAGTAGATTAGACACCTTTAAATCCTGCTCGTGACCACCCCAAAACTGAAACCAGTGAGGCCACCCAATTTTTGGGGGGCAAGGTTTATGTAAAAATCGGGACCGTCCTGCATATTTGGGAATTGTAGGCAACTTTCACCAGTTTTGAAACATCTCCAATTTTGGGCCTAGTTTGACTACATAGAAAAGCTGGCCTGGTTGCCCATAGCAACTTGAGCTCAGCTTTCAAAATGATCCAGCGTTATACCGCGTTTTTGGCTGTATTTTTATTCACTGCGTTTTTCCAGTGCATTGCATGGGTGGAAAAATGCAGAAAAAAATTGACATGATGATTTTTTTTTTTTTATCTCAAAAACGCAGCCAAACAAAACTGCACTGTGCGGACAACAAAAATGAAATTCATAGACTTTGCTGGGGAAGGAAGTGCATGCAGTTTTGGGGCAAAAAACGCACCCGAAAAACATGCAAAAATGCGGTTAAAAAAAACCCAAGCGTGTGCACATAGCCTTAATGCGATATGTGATTATTCTATTGATTTTTTTTTTTTTTGGGGGTGGGTTTTTCACATTACAAATCATACTATTTTTTATAAGAAATTGTACTAAAAAATAAAAAACGCAACCAAATAAACCTCCGAGACTAAAACATTAGTTCCCATGTTGGATGATCCTACCCTTCCCACTTTTCCATATCCATTTTTTTCATTTTTTTATCGGATCGCACTCGCACATGGAAATCGCAAGTGGACAAGAGCCCATAGAGACAGAGTGATGGAGAGAAAGAGAGTCAGACAGACAGACAGGGAAAGAGACAGACAGACAGGGAGACTGACAGGGAAAGAGACAGACAGACAGACAGGGAGACAGACAGGGAAAGAGACAGACAAACAGAGAGGCAGGGAGACAGACAGGGAGACTGACAGGGAAAGAGACAGACAGACAGGGAGACTGACAGGGAAAGCGACAGACAGACAGGGAGACTGACAGGGAAAGCGACAGACAGAGAGGCAGGGAGACAGACAGGGAGACTGACAGGGAAAGAGACAGACAGACAGGGAGACTGACAGGGAAAGCGACAGACAGACAGGGAGACTGACAGGGAAAGCGACAGACAGAGAGGCAGGGAGACAGACAGGGAAAGAGACAGACAGACAGGGAGACTGACAGGGAAAGCGACAGACAGACAGAGAGGCAGGGAGACAGACAGGGAGACTGACAGGGAAAGAGACAGACAGACAGGGAGACTGACAGGGAAAGAGACAGACAGACAGACAGGGAGACTGACAGGGAAAGAGACAGACAAACAGAGAGGCAGGGAGACAGACAGGGAGACTGACAGGGAAAGAGACAGACAGACAGGGAGACTGACAGGGAAAGCGACAGACAGACAGGGAGACTGACAGGGAAAGCGACAGACAGACAGAGAGGCAGGGAGACAGACAGAGAGACTGACAGGCAAAGAGACAGACAGACAGGGAGACTGACAGGGAAAGCGACAGACAGACAGAGAGGCAGGGAGACAGACAGGGAGACTGACAGGGAAAGAGACAGACAGACAGGGAGACTGACAGGGAAAGAGACAGACAGACAGACATGGAGACTGACAGGGAAAGAGACAGACAGACAGGGAGACAGACAGGGAAAGAGACAGACAGACAGAGAGGCAGGGAGACAGAGAGAAACAGAGATAGAGACAGACCCACAGAGAGAGTGGGAATACTATGCTGGGCAACTACAGCTAGTATATATATATATATATATATATATATATATATATATATATTATATATATATATATATATATATATATATATATATATGTCAGTCAGCAAAGGTGGACAGCCCCATCTGCACCTAAGATTCCAAAACACGTTAGTCCGGTCTCACACACCTGACATAATGGTCCAAGTACAAGTGCAGTGACCGGCTGCGGATCTCCTCCCCCACAGTCAACAGCCCTGTATATACTGTATATAAACCATCCGCCTTAGGCCTAAAAAGACTTTAGTTACAAAAAGCCAAGTGTGAGCGCGGCTCCATTTAAACTCGGCCATGTTCACCGCCATGTAGTGCAGGTGGAGGCGGAATAGTTCTATATTATTAATTACATGAAAACGCAATGTACACCGTAATTAGTTGATGAATCGGTGTCATAGGACGAGTTTGCAGGAGAGGATCATGGGAAATGTAGCAGAAATGGCAGGATGAGCCATGCATGGGGTGCTGACCTGCAGGCTATCCACGTCACAGGCTTATTATCATGTGTGCAGCTGCCACACTTGTGTTTACACAGCAGGAGCAGAGCCATTGCCTGGGTGTGGCCGGATTACAGGCATCTACGCCCTGTGACAGCCGGGAGGACGGCCATCACCCATCTGTGTGCGCAGAAACAGCTGCGGGCCGGCCCCATTGGTATTTCAAGGGATCTATCACTAGAGGAGGACTGGAAATGTGTAAAACCAGTGTATTCCCATGGAGCGGTCGCGTCTAGGTTTTGCTAATTTTTAATTAAAAAAAAAAATCTGTCACAAAACCTTCGCGTTCATCACCGGACGCTGCAAAAAATGGGACATGACCGCAAAGTGTGACCGCACGAAGGCCATATTCACATGGAGCTTAAATGGTTTGGGTTTTTTTAAGGGAAAAATCGGCTGCGTTTAACAGTTCAGGCAAAGTGGATGTGATTTTATGAAAACTCATACCCACAGCATTTTTTCTTTTTATTTATTTTTATTTTTTTTATTTTTTACACATTTTTGGCTTTTATATGGAGAGCCTGGAAAAAGATGGAAGATAAAAAGTACGGAGTTGCATTTTTAGGTTTCAGAATCAGTCTTTGGCGTAACATAAAAAACCAAAATGCTGCTTCAAATTTGTACCAAAGGGGATAATGCAAAAAAAAAAACCCAAATAATGATGCAAAAACCCAACATTCAGAACAAGCTGCGTATTATTATTATTATTATTTATTATTATAGCGCCATTTATTCCATGCCGCTTTACATATGAAAGCGGTATACATAATATAAACAAGTACAATTTTCATAAATAATACAAGGCACAGACTAGTACAGGAGGATAGAGGACCCTGCCTGCGAGGGCTCACAGTCTACAAGGGATAGGTGAGGATACAGGAGGAGAGAGGACCCTGCCCGCAAGGGCTCACCGTCTACAAGGGATGGGTGAGGATACAGGAGGAGAGAGGACCCTGCCCACGAGGGCTGACAGTCTACAAAGGATGGGTGAGGATATAGGAGGAGAGGGGACCCTGCCCACGAGGGCTGACAGTCTACAAGGGATGGGTGAGGATACAGGAGGAGAGAGGACCCTGCCCACGAGGGCTGACAGTCTACAAAGGATGGGTGAGGATATAGGAGGAGAGGGGACCCTGCCCACGAGGGCTCACAGTTTACAAGGGATGGGTGAGGATACAGAAGGAGAGAGGACCCTGCCCGCGAGGGCTCTCCGTCTACAAGGGATGGGCGAGGATACAGGAGGAGAGAGGACTCTGCCCGCGAGGGCTCACAGCCTACAAGGGATGGGTGAGGATACAGAAGGAGAGAGGACCCTGCCCACAAGGGCTCTCAGTCTACAATGGATGGGCGAGGATACAGGAGGAGAAAGGACTCTGCCCGCGAGGGCTCACAGTCTACAGGGAATGGGTGAGGATACAGGAGGAGAGAGGACCCTGCCCGCGAGGATTCACAGTTTACAAGGGATGGGTGAGGATACAGGAGGAGAGAGGACCCTGCCCACGAGGGCTCTCCGTCTACAAGGGATGGGCGAGGATACAGAAGGAGAGAGGACCCTGCCCGCGAGGGCTCACAGTTTACAAGGGATGGGTGAGGATACAGAAGGAGAGAGGACCCTGCCCGCGAGGGCTCTCCGTCTACAAGAGATGGGCGAGGATACAGGAGGAGAAAGGACTCTGCCCGCGAGGGCTCACAGCCTACAAGGGATGGGTGAGGATACAGAAGGAGAGAGGACCCTGCCCACAAGGGCTCTCAGTCTACAATGGATGGGCGAGGATACAGGAGGAGAAAGGACTCTGCCCGCGAGGGCTCACAGTCTACAGGAGGAGAGAGGACTCTGCCCGCGAGGGCTCACAGTCTACAAGGGATGGGTGAGGATACAGGAGGAGAGAGGACTCTGCCCGCGAGGGCTCACAGTCTACAAGGGATGGGTGAGGATAAAGTCAGTAGTATTATGGTGCGGAAAACAAAAAATCAGCATCTCTGCACATGATCCTAATCCCAGGTTTCCACGATGCTTAAATATTGCGTTATTTTTCACTGCATTTTTTTTCATTGTGCAAAAAATGTGCTGCATTAAACTGTTCAAGCAAAATGTATGAAAATTCAGGAAAACCCCTGCGCACTTTGCATTTAAAAACGTTGCGGAATTGAATTGCGCATTTTCTGGTGCATTTTTTTTTCTTCCAACAAAGACTTTTATGGGGAACTTAAAAAAACACACGTAAAAAACAGTTGTGTTTTTAAGTCCAGAAGTAAAGCTTTTCAGTACTAAAAAAAAAATGGGGAAATTTGGGAAAAAAAACCCAAAACCTGAAAAAAAAAAAAACAACAATATTCAGAGCGGATTACCGTACTATGGTATTATAGTGCTGAATTCTGAAATCAAAAGTCAAAGGGAAAAAAGCAGCAATTTTGCGAGTGAGAACATGGCCTAAGGACACCTCCTTGGTGGAGCGTATGTAACAGATTTTCCACTGAGGATGTGAATGAGATTTCCTGAAGGATTTCCTGGAGATTGGCCACTTTTGTGGATTTGAAATTCACTATCACGTCACCGCAGATTTACACCAGAAATTTAATATAATATATTAGAAATTTTTATTGCAGATTTATTGATTTTAATCTCTGTGACGTTTTTCATTCTTTTCATGAAGCAGTTTTGAATATTTTTTATTTGAAGCTTTTTTTTTCTGCAGCCTTTTGATTGGACGGTGCCGAGTTTGGAGCAGATGCCATCAGTACCGCCTCAAAGAAGTGATGTGAACTTTTTTTTTTCCACCATGCGTGCTTCAACACCCCTTAGGCTATGTGCCCACGCTGCGGATTTTGCGCGGATTTTGCCGCGGATTTGCCGCGGATTTTCCGAAAATCTGCAGCAGCGGCACTTCCAAGCCATTTCAATGGCATTTTGGAAATGCTGTGTCCATGCTGCGGATTTTTCCGCGGCGGATTTGCCGCGGATTTTGATCCGGAAAAATCTGCAGCATGTCAATTGTTGTTGCGGATTTTGGTGCGGATTTAGGGTATAGAATGGGGGAAAAAAAAAATCCGCATCAAAATCCGCGGCAAATTTGCGGTAAATCCGCGGTAAATCCGCGGCAAATCCGCGGCAAAAATAAGGTGCGGATTTGCCGCGAAAGTCGCGGATTTTCATGCAGAAAAATCCGCAGGTACATTCTACCGTGGACACATAGCCTTAGCCTGGAAACACATCTATGCGAGTAAAATCGGTCCGACTGGGCTGAAAAAAACTCGGCTGATTTTAGTTCACGTTAGGTCCGAGTGCAACGCAAGTGCGATGCTTTTTCTGAATAAAATAATGATTTTGCTAGCGTGTGTAATGCGTGTGTAATGCGTATTTTTTACTATGTCATCTGCCATTCAGCTCTGCTACATGGCCGCTGACAGCAGACACAGACAGCCATGTAGCAGAGCTGAATGGCAGATGACAGCAAACACAGACAGAGCCGCACGATCAGAATGAACTCGGGTGAACTTCACCTGGCTTCATTGTGATGCTGCGGCTCTGTCTGTGCCGCGTCCTGATTAGCAGTCACCAGTGAAGGGCTCACCGGTGACCGCTAATCCCCTGAGTGACTGAAATGAGCAGCCCTCTCTCATACTCACCGATCTCCGGCGCGGCGCTGCACGGCATTCACACTGCTCCGGTGGCTTTCACTATTTTGAAAAAGCCGGCCGCTCATTAAACAATCTCGTATTCCCTGCTTTCCCCGCCCACAGGCGCCTATGATTGGTTGCAGTGAGAAACGCCCCCACGCTGAGTGACAGGTGTCTCACTGCACCCAATCACAGCAGCCGGTGGGCGGGTCTATACTGTGCAGTGAAATAAATAATTAAATAATTAAAAAAAACGGCGTGCGGTCCCCCCAATTTTAATACCAGCCAGATAAAGCCATGTCTATGAGACACCTTCCATGATCATGATCATGTAAGTGACAGTAAATAAACACACACACACACCTGAAAAAATCATTTATTAGAAATAAAAAACACTAACAAATTCCCTCATCACCAATTTAATAAGCCCCAAAAAAAAACCATGTCCGGCGTAATCCACGGACCTCCAGCGTCGCTTCCAGCTCTGCTGCATGGAGGTGACCGGAGCTGCTGAAGACACCGCCGCTCCTGACAGCTCCACGCAGCAACTGAGGTAAGTAGCGCGATCAGCTGAGCTGTCACTGAGGTTACCCGCGGCCACCGCTGGATCCAGGTAACCTCAGTGACAGCTCAGCTGATCGCGCTACTCACCTCAGTTGCTGCGTGGAGGTGACAGGAGCGGATGTGTCTTCAGCAGCTCCGGTCACCTCCATGCAGCAGAGCTGGAAGCGACGCTGGAGGTCCGTGGATTACGCCGGACATGGAGGGCTTTTTGGGGCTTATTAAATTGGTGATGAGGGAATTTGTTAGTGTTTTTTTATTTCTAATAAATGATTTTTTCAGGTGTGTGTGTGTGTTTATTTACTGTCACTTACAGATTAATCATGGAGGGTGTCTCATAGACGCCTGACATGATTAATCTAAGATTTAGTCACAGCTATGGGCTGCCATTAACTCCTTATTACCCCGATTTGCCAACGGCACCAGGGCAAATCGGGAAGAGCCGGGTACAGTCCCAGAACTGTCGCATCTAATGTATGCGGCATTTCTGGGCGGCTCCTGGCTGATATTGTTAGGCTGGGGGGCTCCCCATAACGTGGAGCTCCCCATCCTGACAATACCAGCCTTCAGCCGTATGGCTTTATCTGGCTGGTATTAAAATTGGGGGGACCGCACGCCGGTTTTTTTAATTATTTATTTCACTGCACAGTAGACCCGCCAACCGTCTGCTGTGATTGGTTGCAGTGAGACACCTGTCACTCAGCGTGGGGGCGTGTCTCACTGCAACCAATCATAGGCGCCTGTGGGCGGGGAAAGCAGGGAATACGAGATTGTTTAATGAGCGGCCGGCTTTTTCAAAAGAGGAGAAGCCGCCGGAGCAGTGTGAACGCCGTGCAGCGCCGCGCCGGGGATCGGGGAGTATGAGAGAGGGGGGGGGAATGACCGACAGACTGTGAGAGAGGGACAGAGATAGTGACGGACCGACAGAGAGAGAATAGAGACCGAGAGGGAGAGACCGACTGACAGAGAATAGTGATTGACAGACATTGTGAGACATCGCTCGTTTCCAGTGTTTTAGGAAACATGCGAGAAATGTATTTAGAAAATCGGATGTCACTGGGATGGTGTGAGTGCCGTCCAATTATTTACACGCTCCCATAGACTTGCATTGGAGAGACTCGCAGTAGAAACTCGCAAAAAAGCAGCATGCTGAGATGTGGACTGAGAAAAAAAATCGCAGATGAGAGCTGAATCATTCACTAACGTGTGTCCGATTCCAATGCGAGATTTTCTCACATTGCTCTACTGCTAGAAACTCGCAAGTGAGAAGCAGCCCTAAAGGTCTCCAGTCCCTTGCTGAGCTTTTGATGTTGCAGAATTTCTGCACCTATTTTTTATATTCGGTTACTTGCATTTTTGCACGTTTTTATCTCTAGAGTTGTTGTCTTTTCTTGGTGTGTCCTGCTTTATAGGATCACTCCAGCGTTTTGTTTAGTTTTTCAGAGCTGGAGTGGCACTATGAATCTACCGTATTTTTCGGATTATAAGACGCACTTTTCCTCCGAAAAATTTGGGAGGAAAATGAGGTGTGCATCTTAAAATCCGAATGTAGCTTAAGGAGAGGTGGTGGAGAGGGGTCACAGGAGCAAGGGCAATGTTATGCGCTGTGCTGCGGCTGCTGTTCTGTGCGGCGGGCAGCGAGGCAGGGGCCATTCAGAAGATGGCATTACAGGCTTCAAATAATGGTGCCCAGTGTCGGCGCGTGCGCAGATGAAGCTCTCGGGTCCAGATCTCATCTGCGCACGCACCAACTCTGGCCACCATTTCTTTGATGCCCGCACTGCCGACATCTTCAGAATGGCCAGTGCCTCACTGCCCGCAGCGAGCATCAGCACAGAGCGGCGCCGGCCTCCCCAGCACAGAGTGTCGCCGACCTCGCCAGCACAGAGCGTCTCGGGCCTCGCCAGCACAGAGCGGCTCGGGCCTCGCCAGCACAGAGCGGCGCCGACCTCGCCAGCACAGAGCAGCGCCGACCTCGCCAGCACAGAGCGGTGCCGACCTCGCCAGCAAAGAGCGGCTCGGGCCTCCCCAGCACAGAGCGGCTCGGGCCTTGCCAGCACAGAGCGGCTCGGGCCTCGCCAGCACAGAGCGGCGCCGACCTCGCCAGCACAGAGCAGCGCCGACCTCGCCAGCACAGAGCGGTGCCGACCTCGCCAGCAAAGAGCGGCTCGGGCCTCCCCAGCACAGAGCGGCTCGGGCCTCGCCAGCACAGAGCGGCTCGGGCCTCGCCAGCACAGAGCGGCTCGGGCCTCGCCAGCACAGAGCGGCTCGGGCCTCGCCAGCACAGAGCGGCTCGGGCCTCCTCAGCACAGAGCGGCGCCGGCCTCCCCAGCACAGAGCGGCGCCGGCCTCCCCAGCACAGAGCGACGCCGGCCTCCCCAGCACAGAGCGGCGTCAGCCTCCCCAGCACAGAGCGGCGCGGGCCTCCCCAGCACAGAGCGGCTCTGGCCTCCCAAGCACAGAGCGGCGCCGGCCGCGCCAGCACAGAGCAGGGCCCGCAGTGAGCATCTGGGCCCCCCTCTGCACCGCCTGCGGTATCGTAGTAGATCCCCTGTCATATACTCACCCTCCGGCAGCTTCATTGTTTTTCAGAGTTGCTCTGATCCTGCGGCAGAATCCTGTAGGACACACTGATGAAGATCTGTTATGACCGAAATGTCTGTTATGATGTTTCAGTTTTTTTCAATAAATCAACAACTTTATCGCCATATCTGAGTGCCAAGACTTATTCTCATGTACTCACCCTCTGGCGGCTTTATAACTTTTCAGAGATTCTTCGATCCTGTGGCGGAATCTTGTGACTGGCCGGAAGTCAGAAATTACGTCACAAAATCTCAATGCGAGTCTATGAGAGCCTTAACAAGGCTCTCATAGACTTGCATTGAGTTGTGACTTCCGACACGCTTCACTCCATGAAACACTAGAGGTCACAAATCGGCGGCAGGTGAGTATAAGACAGTGGGCAGGGGACTTACATTTAAAGCACCACTCCAACGCTAAAAACGCATTTGTGTTTCTTACCTGTGGATTTTCCGCATTTCATGCAAGTCTATGGGGAAAATCTGCACAGAAAACTCAGAGTACCCACAGGAGAAATGCATGCGATACAGATGTGACAAATGTAATAAAACAGATCAGAAAGTAGCACTGATGGCAAGATGGTATAAATAAAACCTACAGATCGTACTGCAAAAAACAACCGTACAAGACAGAAAATATGAATGTGAGAGGAGAAGGAGAGGTGGAAATACCGAAACTGAAGAGGGGCCTCTTGGGACATAAACCTGACCGCTACCTGTGAAATGCCAATCATGCTGGTTGCCATGTTCAATGCTGCAATTATCTGCTCCGGTGTCCACACATGTGCGCAGTATTACGGTATTATACTCTGCAGATGGCGGCACTTGTACGTCTGCACTGGGGACTCAGGTGCTGCCTGAAAAACAGCTTGCAGTGAATTCCTGGAGGAGAGGGTCTCGGAGGGGAGCGGCGACTGCAGCCGCAGAATCCAGGAATATTTCACATCCTGAATACACCAGCCCTGCCAAAAAATCCCGGTGATCGCATTACGCACCGTGTATATAAAGCAGGGGCGGAAATAGGAAACGGGGGTCCGACCCCATAACAGAAGTCCTGATTAGGCCCCCCCCACCCAAAAAAAAAATATTGGTGGGTGTCACAGAAGGGTGCATCTCCCAATTACTAAAAAGAGAAACATAAATTGTGTTACTTACAAAAGAATTTTGCCCCTATTGAACCCCTTATGTGTTCTCACCCACAACGATACCCCTTACATAGCCCCCTTACAATATGATGCCAACAAACATGCCCCCTAAACACCGTACGATAAGGGGTCCCAGTGTCAGCACCGAGCCTCCCAGCTCACAGGCCCCACAGCAGTAACATGGTCTGCCGCTAATAGTGGTGCACCGCTAACCTAAAGGGTTTATCAGGAATTCATGAGGCTGTAACACGCCTCTATACTGACTCATAGAGAGCGGGGGACCCCAATATCACCCTATAAGCCCCAATATATCAGATTGGTAGAAGTCTTCATAATTCTGGAATGTACATGCACAGTGACTGCACCAGCAGAATAGTGAGTGCAGCTCTGGAGTATAATACAGGAGGTAACACAGGATCAGTAATGTAATGTATGTACACAGTGACTGCACCAGCAGAATAGTGAGTGCAGCTCTGGAGTATAATACAGGAGGTAACTCAGGATCAGTAATATATGTGCACAGTGACTGCACCAGCAGAATAGTGAGTGCAGCTCTGGATTATAATACAGGAGGTAACTCAGGATCAGTAATGTAATGTATGTACACAGTGACTGCACCAGCAGAATAGTGAGTGCAGCTCTGGAGTATAATACAGGAGGTAACTCAGGATCAGTAATGTAATGTATGTACACAGTGACTGCACCAGCAGAATAGTGAGTGCAGCTCTGGAGTATAATACAGGATGTAACTCAGGATCAGTAATGTATGTACACAGTGACTGCACCAGCAGAATAGTGAGTGCAGCTCTGGAGTATAATACAGGAGGTAACTCAGGAACAGTAATGTATGTACACAGTGACTGCACCAGCAGTATAGTGAGTGCAGCTCTGGAGTATAATACAGGAGGTAACTCAGGAACAGTAATGTAATGTATGTACACAGTGATTGCACCAGCAGAATAGTGAGTACAGCTCTGGTGTATAATACAGGAGGTAACTCAGGATCAGTAATGTAATGTATGTACACAGTGACTGCACCAGCAGAATAGTGAGTGCAGCTCTGGAGGATAATACAGGAGGTAACTCAGGATCAGTAATGTATGTACACAGTGACTGCACCAGCAGAATAGTGAGTGCAGCTCTGGAGTATAATACAAGAGGTAACTCAGGATCAGTAATGTATGTACACAGTGACTGCACCAGCAGAATAGTGAGTGCAGCTCTGGAGTATAATACAAGAGGTAACTCAGGATCAGTAATGTATGTACACAGGGACTGCACCAGCAGAATAGTGAGTGCAGCTCTGGAGTATAATACAGGAGGTAACACAGGATCAGTAATGTAATGTATGTACACAGTGACAGCACCAGCAGAATAGTGAGTGCAGCTCTGGAGTATAATACAGGAGGTAACTCAGGATCAGTAATGTAATGTATGTACACAGTGACTGCAGCAGCAGAACAGTGAGTGCAGCTCTGGAGCATAATACAGGAGGTAACTCAGGATCAGTAATGTAATGTATGTACACAGTGACTGCTCCAGTAGAATAGTGAGTGCAGCTCTGGAGTATAATACTACATATAGCTCAGGATCAGCACAGATGAGTAATGTATGTACACAGTGACTGCACCAGCAGAATAGTGAGTGCAGCTCTGGAGTATAATACATTATATAGCTCAGGATCAGCACAGATGAGTAATGTCTGGTGGCTATTATTGCCATCACACTGTGCTGCAGACACTTGCGGTGACTTTACCACATCCTGTATGACTTGTTATACGAGTTTAGTAGTAACATGGCTGATATGAGCAGTTATATTCGGCAGGTTTTGTAACTTATAAAGTTGGTTTCTAGTCACTGAAGCAGTGATGGCGGAGCGAGGCTCCGGGCACACACTGCGGTCACACAGGACGCGGGACTGGAGCGGGACTGGAGCGGGGCTGGAGCGGGACTGGCGCGGGACTGGAGCGTAGAAGATCCGAGCTGCACGGAGACAACACGACAAAACCCAACCGTAGCCACGCCCACCAACAACACCAACAAATCATCTCACAGGACGTCACCTCACCCTCAACCACGCCCACACCGGGATTACCGGCCGCCATCTTTGTTCAGGGAATAATGGTGTCTATTCCAGTAACCTTGAGAAAAACAAATACGCCACAGATTGCTTCTTCTCATCGCGGCAAAACTGTGGAGCAAATTAAAATGCGCCAGTGAGGCGAAAATTAAACTCGAAGCTGAATTATACAAAATGCCCATAAATGTAGCGCTTTTTACTACAAATACATTGCTGGGGTCGAGTTTTGTCGTTCTCCGTCCCTCTGCGCAGTTATTTTCTAGAATATTCTCTCATGTTGTATTTCAGGAGGAGTTCGGACCGAATTCCCTTATCAAAGATGGCGGTCGTTTCTTTGCCCTCGGCATGACGTCAACACGTTTAACGTCAGCTCCTCGCCGAGGCTCCGCCCCGCTGTTGATTTTTCTTGACGTAGGTGGTGCTGGGGAGGCGGAAGGAAAGATGGCTGCGGCTGTGGTGTGGGTGAGGGAGGCGGTGAGCGGCCGGGTGTCGGTGTGTGAGGCGCCGGCAGGAGCTGTGGTGCGGGACCTGCTGGCCGGTACTGACTCGGTGAGTGACCGGCCGACATTCTGTACAGCTTATCGTGCACTTCCCTGAGCGGCCACCAGGTGGCGCAATTATATAGAGTATTTTTATTTTTTGTATTTTTTTTCTTTATTTTAAAATGATTTCTTTTTAGCTTTAAAAATTTGTTTTTATATATATATATATATTTAAACTTTTAAAACTAAAAATTAATTTTAAAAAATAATTTATATATTTTTAAATGTTTATTAAACAAATGTATTTTTTTAAATAAAGTAATTGATATTTAAAATTATTTTTAGCTGTAAAAATATATTTTATTTTAATTATAATTAAATTCTAATAAATATTATATTTATAATTTAATTATAATTAAAATAAAAAATATATTTACAGCTAAAAAAATAATTTTAAATATCAATTTATTTAAAAAAATATATTTGTTTAATAAACTTTTTAAAAATATATAAATGATTTTTTAAAATTAATTTTTAGTTTTAAAATCTTTTGAAAATCATTTTACAATAATAAAAAATATATATAATTTTTTTTCTTTGTCGCTCCATTGGGAGACCCAGACAATTGGGTGTATAGGCTATGCCTCCGGAGGCCGCACAAAGTATTACACTAAAAGTGTAAAGCCCCTCCCCTTCTGCCTATTACACCCCCCGTGCTTCCACGGGCTCCTCAGTTTTTATGCTTTGTGCGAAGGAGGCAGACATGCACGCATAGCTCCACAGCTTAGTCAGCAGCAGCTGCTGAAGATGTCGGATGGAAGAAAAGTGGGCCCATATAGGGCCCCCAGCATGCTCCCTTCTCACCCCACTCTTGTCGGCGGTGTTGTTAAGGTTGAGGTATCCATTGCGGGTACGGAGGCTGGAGCCCACATGCTGCTTTCCTTCCCCATCCCTCAATTAGGGCTCTGGGTGAAGTGGGATCTCATCTGTGTCCAGGCACAGGAGACCGTGCTCCATCCACAGCTCCTGAGGACCCTGCTGGATAGGAGCCGGGTATCGTTCAGGGACATGGCCCTGCTACTTTGAGGTACTCTGTGTCCCCGTGGGGACCGCGCACAGCAACACTCCAGCATTGCTGGGTGTGCTAGTGCACCGGGGACAGCAGCGCTGACTGCGTTTCTGCCATTACACACTGCAGCGTCGCTGAGTGTGTTAGTGTATGGGGACTGCCGCGCTGACCGCCGCTGCCATTGTTATCACTGCGGCGCGGCTGGGACT
The DNA here is from genome assembly GCF_048569485.1 of Anomaloglossus baeobatrachus. NCBI lineage: Eukaryota > Metazoa > Chordata > Amphibia > Anura > Aromobatidae > Anomaloglossus > Anomaloglossus baeobatrachus. Next base: position 25,590,211 of record NC_134355.1, read on the forward strand.
GTTAGTGCGCCGGGGACTTCCGCGCCGACCGCGCTTATACGGCGGCCGCGCTGATAACTCGAGTCCCCGGCTTTTGCGGCCTAGTCTCGTTTTCTTCCCGCCCCCAGCCCTGCCAATCAGGGGAAGGGCGGGACGCTGTACAGGACGGCAGCACTGAGGGCTGGAGCATGCTTTGCATACTCCACCCCCCTCACTCTGCACAGTGGGGCACCAGTTCCCGCACTTTCTGGGTCACGCCCACGGCTCCCTCCTCTCCTCAGGACGCCGGCAGCCATTCCTGTCAGCTCCCCTGACGCTGCAGAGGGGAGACAAGCTCTGGGGGACCCAGGCAGGGACTCTGGTGGCCTCACAACCGCTTTAAGCGGGCGGTAAGCAGCACCTGTGGTGCTGGCCCCACTAGTGCTGAAGTGTAATTATAGATTATATGATTATAGGCTATACTTTACACTGTAGGGTGCACGGTGGATTTCTGGCTATATACCCTATTGTGTTGCTCAGAGGAGACAACAGCATGTCACCCACAAGAGGCAGGGGTGCCAAAACACAGGCTTACTATGCTGCCTGTGCAGCATGTATGACCTCGCTACCGGCAGGTTCCACTGACCCTCATTATGTGCACTGCTCGGCCCCTGTGGCACTTTCTCAGCCGGAGCCTCTGCTAGGGGTGGCCCAGGGGGAACCACCAGCTACCACTGTCCAGGTGACAGGGACGGAGTTTGCAGTTTTTACTTACAGACTTTCTGAAACTATGGCTAAGATTCTAGAAGCTTTGCAGTTCAGACCGGTATCTCAGACCATGGGCACTGTGGAATCATTGCCCCCTGGTCCCCCTCAGTTGGAACAACAATGTTCCCCCGGGGTGTCTCATAGATCCCAGGGTGAGGTCTCTGACACGGACCGCAGCCCCAGACCGCCTAAGCGAGCTCGCTGGGAAATCCCCTCGACCTCATCACATTGTTCAGGGTCTCAGAAGGGGGACTCTCTGTATGATGAAGCGGAGGTAGCTGATCAGGATTCGGATCCTGAGGCCGCTCTCAACCTTGATACTCCTGATGGGGACGCCATAGTGAATGATCTTATTGCGTCCATCAATGAAATGTTGGATATTTCTCCCTCAGCTCCTCCAGTGGAGGAGTCAGCTTCTCAGCAGGAGAAATTCCGTTTCAGGTTCCCCAAGCGTACAACGAGTATGTTTCTGGATCACTCCGACTTCAGAGAGACAGTCCGGAAACACCGAGTTTGTCCAGATAAGCGTTTTTCCCAAGCGCCTTAAGGATACACGTTATCCCTTCCCCCCGGACGTGGTCAAGGGCGGGACTCAGTGTCCCAAGGTGGATCCTCCAATCTCCAGACTGGCGGCTAGATCCATAGTTGCTGTTGAAGATGGGGCTTCACTCAAGGATGCCACTGACAGGCAGATGGAGCTCTGGTTGAAATCCATCTATCAAGCTATCGGCGCGTCTTTTGCTCCAGCATTCGCAGCCGTATGGGCACTCCAAGCTATTGCAGCGGGTCAAGCGCAAATTGACGCACTCACACGTACGTCTGCGCCGCAAGTGGCGTCCATAACTTCTCAAACGTCGGCATTTGCGTCCTACGCTATTAATGCTGTCCTGGACTCTGCGAGCCTACGGCGGTTGCAGCCGACAATTCGGTGGTAATACGCAGAGCCTTGTGGCTACGGGAATGGAAGGCAGATTCGGCTTCCAAAAAAACTGCTTAACCGGTTTGCCATTTTCTGGCGACCGTTTGTTTGGTGAGAGGCTGGATGAAATCATCAAACAATCCATGGGAAAGGAAACATCCTTACCCCAAGCCAAACCAAAACTACCCCAACAGAGGAGGGGACAGTCGAGGTTTCGGTCCTTTCGGGGTGCGGGCAGGTCCCAATTCTCCTCGTACAAAAGGCCTCAGAAGGATCAGAGGAACTCCGATCCATGGCGGTCTAAGTCAGAGACATTCTGTCTCACGGTTACAGGATAGAGTTCGGCTCTCGTCCTCCGACTCGATTTTTCAGAACATCTCCGCCTCCCGAGCGAGCCGATGCTCTTCTGCAGGCGCTGGGCACTCTGAAGACAGAAGGAGTGGTGGTCCCTGTTCCTGTTCAGCAACAGGGTCACGGTTTTTACTCCAACCTGTTTGTGGTTCCAAAGAAGGACGGGTCTTTCCGTCCTGTCCTGGACCTAAAACTGCTCAACAAACACGTAAAGACCAGGTGGTTCCGGATGGAATCCCTCCGCTCCGTCATCGCCTCAATGTCCCAAGGAGATTTCCTTGCATTGATCGATATCAAAGATGCTTATCTCCACGTACCGATTGCTCCAGAGCATCAGCGCTTCCTGCGCTTCGCCATAGGAGACGAACACCGGCAGTTTGTGGCACTGCCGTTCGGCCTGGCGACAGCCCCACGGGTTTTCACCAAGGCCATGGCTGCAGTAGTTGCGGTCCTCCACTCTCAGGGTCACTCGGTGATCCCTTACTTAGACGATCTGCTGGTCAAGGCTCCCTCTCAAGAGGCATGCCAGCACAGCCTCACCGCGACTCTGGAGACTCTCCAGAGTTTCGGGTGGATCATCAATTTTCCAAAGTCAAATCTGACACCGGTCCAATCGCTGGCATATCTTGGCATGGAGTTTTTCATACCCTCTCAGCGATAGTGAAGCTTCCGCTGAACAAGCAGCGCTCACTGCAGACGGGGGTGCAATCTCTCCTTCAAGGTCAATCACACCCCTTGAGGCGCCTCATGCACTTCCTGGGGAAGATGGTGGCAGCAATGGAGGCAGTCCCGTTCGCGCAGTTTCACCTGCGTCCTCTTCAATGGGACATCCTACGCAAATGGGACAGGAAGCCGACATCCCTCGACAGGAACGTCTCCCTCTCTCAGGCAACCAAAGCTTCCCTTCGGTGGTGGCTTCATCCCACTTCATTATCGAAGGGGAAATCCTTCCTACCCCCATCCTGGGCGGTGGTCACGACGGACGCGAGTCTGTCAGGGTGGGGAGCAGTTTTTTCTCCACCACAGGGCTCAGGGTACGTGGACTCGGCAAGAGTTCTCACTTCAGATCAATGTTCTGGAGATCAGGGCAGTGTATCTAGCCCTAAAAGCATTCCAGCAGTGGCTGGAAGGCAAGCAGATCCGAATTCAGTCGGACAACGCCACAGCGGTGGCTTACATCAACCACCAATGAGGAACACGCAGTCGGCAAGCCTTCCAGGAGGTCCGGTGGATTTTGATGTGGGTGGAAGCCACGGCCTCCACCATCTCCGCAGTTCACATCCCGGGCGTGGAAAACTGGGAAGCAGATTTTCTCAGTCGCCAGGGCATGGACGCAGGGGAATGGTCCCTTTACCCGGACGTGTTTCAGGAGATCTGTTGCCGCTGGGGGATGCCGGACGTCGACCTAATGGCGTCCCGGCACAACAACAAGGTCACGGCATTCATGGCACGTTCTCACGATCACAGAGCTCTGGCGGCAGACGCCTTAGTTCAGGATTGGTCGCAGTTTCAACTCCCTTATGTGTTTCCTCCGCGGGCACTGTTGCCCAGAGTGTTACGCAAGATCAGGACCGACTGCCGCCGCGCCATCCTCGTCGCTCCAGACTGGCCGAGGAGGTCGTGGTACCCGGATCGGTGGCATCTCGCGGTCGGCCAACCGTGGGCACTACCAGACCGACCAGACTTGCTGTCTCAAGGGCCGTTTTTCCATCTGAATTCTGCGGCCCTCAACCTGACTGTGTGGCCATTGAGTCCTGGATCTTAGCGTCTTCAGGATTATCTCAAGAGGTCATTGCCACTATGAGACAGGCTAGGAAACCAACGTCCGCCAAGATCTACCACAGGACGTGGAAGATATTCCTGTCGTGGTGCTCTGCTCAGGGTCTTTCTCCCTGGCCATTTGCCTTGCCCACTTTTCTGTCCTTTCTTCAGTCCGGATTGGAAAAGGGTTTGTCGCTAGGCTCCCTTAAGGGACAAGTCTCTGCGCTCTCTGTGTTTTTTTTTTTCAGAAGCGCTTGGCCAGACTTCCACAGGTACGCACGTTCCTGCAGGGGGTTTGTCACATAGTCCCTCCTTACAAACGTCCGTTGGAACCCTGGGATCTGAACAGGGTGCTGATGGTTCTTCAGAAACCACCGTTCGAGCCAATGAGGGATATTTCTCTCGCACGCCTTTCGCAGAAAGTGGTTTTCCTAGTAGCAGTCACTTCACTTCGGAGAGTGTCTGAGCTAGCAGCATTGTCATGCAAAGCCCCTTTCCTGGTGTTTCACCAGGACAAGGTGGTTCTGCGCCCGGTTCCGGAATTTTTACCTAAGGTGGTATCCCCTTTTCATCTCAATCAGGATATCTCCTTACCCTCTTTTTGCCTTCATCCAATTCACCAATGTGAAAAGGATTTGCACTTGTTAGATCTGGTGAGAGCACTCAGACTCTACATTTCTCGTACGGCGCCCCTGCGCCGCTCGGATGCACTCTTTGTCCTTGTCGCTGGCCAGCGTAAAGGGTCACAGGCTTCCAAATCAACCCTGGCTCGGTGGATCAAGGAACCAATTCTCGAAGCTTACCGTTCTGCTGGGCTTCCGGTTCCCTCAGGGCTGAAGGCCCATTCTACCAGAGCCGTGGGTGCGTCCTGGGCTTTGAGGCACCAGGCTACGGCTCAACAGGTGTGTCAGGTGGCTACCTGGTCGAGCCTGCACACTTTCACGAAACACTATCAGGTGCATACCTATGCTTCGGCGGATGCCAGCCTAGGTAGGCAAGTCCTTCAGGCGGCGGTTGCCCACCTGTAGGACGGAGCCGTTACGGCTCTATTATGAGGTATTATTTACCCACCCAGGGACTGCTTTTAGACGTCCCAATTGTCTGGGTCTCCCAATGGAGCGACAAAGAAGGGAATTTTGTTTACTTACCGTAAATTCCTTTTCTTCTAGCTCCAATTGGGAGACCCAGCACCCGCCCCTGTTTTTTTGTGTACACATGTTGTTCATGTTGAATGGTTTCAGTTCTCCGATATTCCTTCGGATTGAATTTACTTTAAACCAGTTTATAATTTTTTTCCTCCTTCTTGCTTTTGCACCAAAACTGAGGAGCCCGTGATGCACGGGGGGTGTATAGGCAGAAGGGGAGGGGCTTAACACTTTTGGTGTAATACTTTGTGCGGCCTCCGGAGGCATAGCCTATACACCCAATTGTCTGGGTCTCCCAATTAGAGCTAGAAGAAAAGGAATTTACGGTAAGTAAACAAAATTTCTTTGTCGCTCCATTGGGAGACCCAGACAATTGGGTGTATAGCTATTGCCTCTGGAGGCCACACAAAGTATTACACTTAAAAGTGTAAGGCCCCTCCCCTTCTGGCTATACACCCCCAGTGGGATCACTGGCTCACCAGTTTTGTGCTTTGTGCGAAGGAGGCAACACATCCACGCATAGCTCCACTTTTTAGTCAGCAGCAGCTGCTGACTATGTCGGATGGAAGAAAAGAGGACACATATAGTGTCCCCAGCATGCTCCCTTCTCACCCCACTGTATGTCGGAGGTGTTTGTAAGGTTGAGGTACCCATTGCGGGTACGGCGGCAGGAGCCCACATGCTGATTCCTTCCCCATCCCTTTTTACAGGGCTCTGGGTGAAGTGGGATTTACCGGTCTCCAGGCACTGAGACCGTGCTCCATCTACAGCCCCTGGAGAAGATGCTGGATGGAGCGGAGTACATCAGGGACATGGCCCTGCTTCCTCAAGGTACTCTGTGTCCCCGTGCATTTGGCGCTCACACCGCAGCATGCTGGGTGTTGTAGTGCGCCGGGGGACATCAGCGCTGCGGCGCCTGTGCCATGGCCTCATTCAGCTTTGCTGAAGCAGGCTCACTTATGGGAATTGGTCGCGCCGGCCGCTGGGACTGCGGCGCGGCTGGCACTTGTAGTGCGCCGGGGACTTCAGCGCGGCCTGCGCTTTTACGGCGGCCGCGCTGATAACTAGAGTCCCCGGCTTTTGCGGCCTGCTTCCGTTCGTTCCCGCCCCCAGACCTGCCAGTCAGGAGAGGGGCGGGACGCTGGCCACTTCCAGGAATCGGTCGCGCTGGCAGCGGCGCGGCTGGCACTTGTGGTGCGCCGGGGACTTCAGCGCGGCCCGCGCTTTTACGGCGGCCGCGCTGATAACTAGAGTCCCCGGCTTTTGCGGCCTGCTTCCGTTCGTTCCCGCCCCCAGACCTGCCAGTCAGGAGAGGGGCGGGACGCTGGCCACTTCTATGAATCGGTCGCGCCGGCCGCTGGAACTGCGGCGCGGCTGGCACTTGTGGTGCGCCGGGGACTTCAGCGCGGCCCGCGCTTTTACGGCGGCCGCGCTGTTAACTCGAGTCCCCGGCTTCTGGGCCTAGTCTCCCTTCGTTACCGCCCACAGCCCTGACAGTCAGGGTAGGGGCGTGACGCTGCATAGAGCAGAGCTGAGAGCTGGAGTATGTTTTGCATACTCCACCCCTCTCACTGTGTGCACTGTGAATCCGGATTCCCGCACTTTCTCAGGCACGCCCACGGCTTCCTTCTCTACAAGGACACCGGCAGCCATTAGTGTCAGTTTCTGTACGATACAGAGACAAGTGTGGAAGACCCTGGCATTCTGATAGTCACACAATCGCTGTAACAGGCGTTAAGCAGCACCTGTGGTGCTAACCCCACTAGTGCAGAAGTGCACTTATAGATATGCTTGTACTATATACATTGCACTGTTTGGTCGCACGTTGTATATACCCTCCTGGATTATGCGGAGGAGTTATCAGCATATTCTCTGTGTAAAACAAAGGTGCAGAACCACATGTTTTTCTATACAGCTGGTACAGCATGTACGGCTATACGGCCGGCAGGTACATAGACTCCCATTGTATGCACTAATGGCCAGGGGATGAGGACGGTGTCTGCAGTATTTACTGACAGTTTTTCTGAGACTATGGCTATGATACTAGAAGCCTAGCAGTCCGGACATGTCTCTCACAATATGGGCACTGTTGAATCATTGATCCATGGCCCCCCTCAGTGTGAACAACTAACAGCTCCGGGAATGTCACACGCATCCCAGAGTCACGGCTCTGCACGGACGTCAGTCCCAGACAGCCTAAGTGGGCTCGCTATGAGCGGCCTCGGTTTCATCAGGGTCCTAACAGAAGGACTCGCTGTGTAATGAGGCGGAAGTAGCGGCTCAGGATTCTGATCCTGAGACCGCTCTCAATCTGGATACACCTGATTGTGACGCCATAGTAAATAATCTTATAGCGTCCATCTATAGAATGTGGGTTATTTCTCACCCAGCTCCTCCAGTGGAGGAGTCAGCTTCACGTATTTTTCTGGACCACTCTGCCTTCAGAGAGGCAGTCCAGGAACACCACGCTTATCCAGATATGCGCTTCTCCAAACGGCTTAGGATACACGTTATCCCTGTCCCCTGACTTGGTCAAGGACTGGACCCAATGTCCCGAGCGGCATCCTCCAATCTCCAGGCTTGTAGCTAGATCCATAGTTGCAGTGGGAGATGGAACTGCAAACTCAAAGATGCCACTGACAGACAGATGGATCTCTGGTCGAAAGCCATCTATGAGGCTGTCGGCGCACCGTTGGCTCCGGCATTCTCTCCCTTGGGGCACTCCAAGCTATTTCAGCTTGTCTTACACAGATTGACACGGTTACACGTACATCTGTGCCGCAGGTGGCATCCTTAACCTCTCAAATGTCTGCATTTGTTTCTTACGCGATTCAGGTTGTCCTGGACTCTGCGAACCGTGCGGCGGTAGCCTCCGCTACTCCGTGTTTTTAAGCAGAGCCTGGTCTGCTCGTTAAGTGAATGGAAGGCAGATTCTGCTTCCAAAAAAGGTTGCCTAACCAGTTGCCTTTTTCTGCTGACCGACTGTTTGGTGAGCGTTGGATGTAACCATCAAACAGTCCAGGGGTAAGGATTCATCCTTTCCTCAGCCCGGACACAACAAACCCCAACAGAGCAAGAGGCAGTCGGGGTTTTCGGCCTTTTCGAGGCTCGGGCAGGTCCCATTTTTCCTCGTCCAATGTGGACTCAAAAGGATCAGAGGAGCTAAGATTCTTAGCGGGCTCAGTCTCGCCCAAAAAAGCGACAGTCTGAAAACCCGCTTCCAAGGCGGCTTCCTCATGACTTGCGGCCTCGGTCGGTAGCAGGCTCTCCCGCCTTGGCGATATTTAGCTGCCATAGGTCAATGACCATTGAGTGTGAGACATTCTGTCTCACGGGTACAGGATAGAGCTCACTTCTCGTCCTCCAACTCGATTCTTCAGAATTTCTCCACCTCCCGGCCGGGCCGCTGCTCTTATGCAAACAGGGTGCACTCTATAGGCAGAAAGAGTGATGACCCCCGTTCCTCTTCAGGAACAAGGTCACGGTTTTTACCCCAAATTCTTTGCGGTACCTATAACAACGGGCCGTTCCGTCCCGTTCTGGATCTAAAAATGCTCAGCAAGCTCGTGGACACCAGGCGGTTCCGGATGGAATCCCTCCGCCATGTCATCGCCTCAAGGTCCCAAGGATATTTCCTAGCATCATTAGGCATCAAGGATGCTTATCCACACGTGCCGATTGATCCAGAGCACTAGCGTTTCTACGCTTCGTTATAGGAGACGAACACCCTCTGTTCGTAGCTCTACCTTCCGGCTAGCGACAGTCCCACTGGTCTTCGCCAAGGTCAGGGCAGCAGTAGTCACAGTCCTGCACTCTCAGGGTCACTCTGTGGTCCCGTATTTAGACGATCTACTTGTCAAGGCACTCTCTTAGGAAACATGCCAACACTGCCCGAACGTTGCGCTGGAGACTCTCTAGAGTTTTGGGTGGATCATCAACTTTTTAAAGTCAGATCCGACCCCGACCCTATCGATAACATATCTAGGCATAGAGTTTCTTACTCTCTCAGCGATAGTGAAGCTGCCGCTAGACAAACAGCATTCACTACGGGCTGCAAGCTCTTCTTTAAGAACCAGTCGCACACATTGAGACGCCTCATGCACTTCCTACGTAAGATGGTAGCAATGGAGGCAGTTCCTTTCGCGCAGTTTTACTGCGTCCACTACAATGGGACATTCTCCGCCAATGGGACGAGGAGTCGACGTCCCTCAACAGAGTCGTCGTTCTTTCTCAGGCGGCCAAGGAATCTCTACGGTGGTGGCTTCTTCTCACCTCTTGGTCAAAAAGAAGGTCCTTCCTATCCCCGTCCTGGGCGATAGTTACGACAGACGCGAGTCTATCAGGGTGGGGAGCAGTTTTTCTCCACTACAGCGCTCAGGGTACGTGGACTCAGCAAGAGTCCACTCTTCAGATCAATGTTCTTGAACACAGAGCAGTGTATCTTGCCCTACAATCCTTCCAACAGCGGCTGGAAAGCAAGCATATCCGACTTCAGTCGGACAGCTCCACAGCGGTGGCATACATCAACCACCAAGGAAGAACGCGCAACCGGCAAGCCTTCCAGGAAGTCCGGCAGGTTCTGATGTGGGTGGAAGACACGGCATCCACCATATCCACAATTCACATCCCAAGTGTGGAAACTAGGAAGCTGACTTCCTAAGTCGCTGAGGTGTGGCCGAAAGAGTATGGTCTCCTCACCCGGACGGGTTTCAGGAGATCTGGCGCCGCTGACAGAGGCCGGACGTCGATCTAATGGCGTCACGGCACAACAACAATGTGCCAGCTTCATGGCACGGTTTCACAATCATCGAGCTCTGGCGGCAAACGCCTTAGTTCAGCATTGGTCGCAGTTCCAGCTACCTTAGGTGCCACCTCTGGCATTGTTGCCCAGAGTACTGCGCTAGATCAAGCAGACTGGCTGTCTCAAGGGCCATTCTTCCATTTGAATTCTACGGCCCTCAACCGGATGGTGTGGCATTGAGTCCTGGAACCTAGTGTCGTCAGGATTACCTCAGGACGTGGTTGCCACCATGAGACAGGCTAGCATACCAACGTCCGCCAAGATTGACCACAGGACGTGGAAGATGTTCTTATCTCGGTGCTCGGCGCAGGGTGTTTCTCCCTGGCCGGTTGCATCGTCTATGTTTCCTTCCTTCCTGCAATCTAGGTAGGAAAATGGGTTGTCGCTCAGTTCCCTTTAGGGACAAGTCTCAGCGCTATCTGTATTTTTTCAGAAACGACGACTTCCTCAGGTACGCACGTTCCTACGGGGAGTTTGTCTTCTCAGCACTCCGTACAAGCGGCCGTTAGAGCCCTGAGATCTGAACAAAGTTCTAATTGCTCTCCAGATGCCGCCTTTCGAGCCTTTGAAGGATGTCTCCCTTCCCGTTTTTCACGGGAAGTGGCCTTCTAGTAACGGTCTCGTCTCTTAGGAGAGTTTCCGAGCTAGCAACGCTCTCATACAAACTCCCTTCCTGGTCCTTCACCAGGACAGGGTAGTTCTGCGTCCGGTTCCGGAATTTCTCCCTAAGGTGGTATCCCATTTTCATATCAATCAGGATATCACCTCACCTTCTTTGTGTCCTCGTCCAGTCCATCAATTTCAGAAAGATTTGCATCTGTTGGTTCTGGTGAGAGCACTCAGGTTCTACTTCCCGCATGGCGCTCCTGCGCAACCCGGATGCACTCTTTGTCCTTGTCGCTGGTCGGCGTAAACAGTCGCAAGCTTCCAGATCCACCCTTGCTCGGGGGCTCGAGGAACCAATTCTTGAAACCTACAGTTCTACTGGGCTTCTGGTTCTCTCAAGGCCGAAGGCCCATTCTACCAGAGCCGTGGGTGCATCCTGGGCATTACGGCACCAGGCTACGGCTCAGCAGGTGTGTCAGGCACCCACCTGGTCGAGTCTACTTACTTTTACCAAGCATTATCAGATGCATACCTACGCTTCGGCAGACGCCAGCCTAGGTAGATAAGTCATTCAGGCGGCGGTTGGCCACCTGTAGGAGAGGGCCGTTTGACGGCCCTATCATGAGGTATTCTTTTACCCACCCAGGGATTGCTTTTGGACATCCCAATTGTCTGGGTCTCCCAATGGAGCGACAAAGAAGAAGGGAATTTTGTTTACTTACCGTAAATTCCTTTTCTTCTAGCTCCAATTGGGAGACCCAGCACCCGCCCTGTTTTCTCGGGGTTTTTCTGTTTTTTCGGGTACACATGTTGTTCATGTGGTATGGTTCAGTTCTCCGATGTTTCCTCGGATTGAATTGGTCTTTAAACCAGTTATTGGCTTTCCTCCTTCTTGCTTTGGCACTAAAACTGGTGAGCCAGTGATCCCACTGGGGGTGTATAGCCAGAAGGGGAGGGGCCTTACACTTTTAAGTGTAATACTTTGTGTGGCCTCCAGAGGCAATAGCTATACACCCAATTGTCTGGGTCTCCCAATTGGAGCTAGAAGAAAAGGAATTTACGGTAAGTAAACAAAATTCCCTTCTCCCTTCTTTTTTTTTTTTTTGCATTACAATTGTCTAGAATAGCAGCGTTCCCCCTATATGACCGCATATCTGACTTCCATGTATCTCTGATCAGTCTGTGATCTCTGTTTGCAGCTGGGACCGCTGAGCGATTTTTACGTGAAGTGCAATGGACGCGGTGTCGGTGCGGAGGAGGCGCTGCGGAGCGGGCTCATGTACAGTATTGAACCGCGGCTATGTGGCGGCAAAGGGGGTGAGTCCAGTATATATTCAGGTTCCTTTTAATCCAGCGTCTGATTATCCAGCACTGAACTTGTCTGGCTTCTTTAGACATTGGATTAAAGAAATTTTTCTGTATTGTTTGTTTGTCTTGGATTAACTTCTTACCTGAAGATTAAGTGTTAAAGTCGAATTTGTCACTCTCCATAAATATGTATTTTGTTATTCAGTATAAATCCCGCTGTTCCCCTAAATCCGGAAATGTTTTTCTTTTGTTCCTGCGCCCCTCTATTCCGGAGATACAGCCCCTTTTTCTCTGTATGTAAATCTAGTCTGTTTCTCTGCCTAGTGGGTGTGGTTAGGGTTTGTTCTGACCACACCCACTTGGCTAATAAGACTAATTTTATATACATGGAAGAAAGGCTCATATCTCAGGAATGGAGAGGTGCAGGAACATAAGAAAAACATCGCCGGATTCAGGAGAACATCGATAATTATGTCAAAATATAATGTAAGTGACCGGTCCTGTATAAAGAGTTTTTTTCAGACTAAGACCAAGACCATCAGTGTTTGCAGTAGAAAAATTGTTGTGTTGGCAGGAAAAAAACACACCATGAAATATCATGCATTTTTCCGCTCCTTCACATTTAAATTTGCAAGGAACCAATAATATCGTGTGCGTGAGAGTAAAGGAACCGCATTAACTTTGCTGGAACCGGAAAATCCATCAGGTTTTGTGATAAATCTGAACAGAAAAAAGCGACAACTGCGATGTGTGCACAGTCCCTGATACAAAAATGATTCCTAAGGTAGGAAATGTTGCAAAGTGAAGAAATGAGCATTACTATTGTGGTACCTGTCATTTTACAGTGACCGCTGCAACCAGTCACTGTCCTCACTGATCTCTGCAAGTCCAGCACGTGCGGGTAAGTGATTGACTGCAGCTGTCACGTGAATGACCAATTGATGTCATCACCACAGAACTGCCGCCGATCACACGAGCTGCAGGAAATCAATGGGTTAGTAATGGATTTCCAAACTGATGGACAATTTTGTTAAAGCCCCTCTAGGACTTATCGGTATGGGATTATAGGGGTCCGGCACCCCCCCAACAATAAGAAATTCTTAGTGCTGGGACCACAGGATGTGTATAATGTATAGGGCTGCAGTATCACAGCGCCGTGTAGTGGCCGTTCTGTGCTACTGCAGCTCGGCTCCTATTAAAGTGGATGGGATCCGAGCTGTTGGTCTCCGTACACTGTGTTCTTCCTGTGGAATCGGTACCAGCTGATCGATGGGGTTGAAGGCGACTGATTTATCATTTTTAAATGTGATAGTTAGATAATTAGTGGGGGTCTGAACTGGTGCCATGAATGGGAGCGATGGCCGGGGGTGCACACCGCCGATCATTGATTGTCTGCAGCGCTGCCAGAGATGGAAGAGCGCTGTACTTATTCCCTGGCACTTCATAAACAATGAGGACAACCCCTTTAAGTGTCCAGAAACACAAGTAATGCCTCAATCCTTGCACTTTTGTGTCTTCACAGGATTCGGCTCCATGCTTCGTGCGCTCGGTGCACAGATCGAGAAGACGACAAACAGGGAGGCCTGCCGTGACCTGAGCGGCCGGAGGCTCAGAGACGTCAACCACGAGAAGGCGTAAGAGAAGACTTTAAGGGTATTATGGGGGGAGTGATACCACCTTTCACCCATTGCAAAAAAAAAAAGGTCTGCTTTCTTCTCCTATTGTCTGGTATTGCGGCTGCGCTTAGTGATTCTGGCTGAGCTGCAGTACCACAGACGGCCTGCAGGCGAGCGTGGGGCAGCGCCTGGAAGAAAGCGGCCGTGGGGTTCAAACCTTTATAGAGGAGTCAGAAAATATCATTATCAGTGCTGTGCGTGGAAAAGTTACGCATCTTCACATCAGACCCTATTTATGGCCATAAAGGTCCCGGTCGTCCGTGAGTCTTGTAAGGAATAGACATGATGATCTGTCCTTGTGGACTGAAAGCTGGCGGTGGTTGCGTTATTTGTCCGCCTGACCCCTCTCACAATTGTTATCACTTATGCGCTGGTGAATGGTTTTTACTAAGTCAGGAGAGTCTGCTGCTGATGATTGTTTTTTGTTGTTTTTAGCATGGCAGAATGGATAAAGAAACAAGCCGAGCGAGAAGCCGAGAAGGAGCAGCGGCGCCTGGAGAGACTGAAACGCAAACTAGCCGAGCCGAAACATTACTTCACCGACCCAGAGTATCATCAGCAGTGCAGCGACATGTCAGAGAGGCTGGAGGACTCCGTTATTAAAGGTGGACTTGTCTCATTATATAGAGGATAATTACTGAGGCAGAAAAATGTATAGAGGACGGGAGGAGGAGGAGCGGCAGACTTGTGTGTGTATAGGGGAGGTCGGGAGAGGGAGCGGCAGACGTGTGTGTATAGGGAAGGTTGGGAGGAGGAGCGGCAGACTTGTGTGTGTATAGGGGAGATCGGGAGGGGGAGCGGCAGACGTGTGTGTATAGGGGAGATCGGGAGAGGGAGCGGCAGACGTGTGTGTATAGGGGAGATCGGGAGAGGGAGCGGCAGACGTGTGTGTATAGGGGAGGCCGGGAGGGGGAGCGGCAGACGTGTGTGTATAGGGGAGATCGGGAGGGGGAGCGGCAGACGTGTGTGTATAGGGGAGATCGGGAGGGAGAGCTGCAGACGTGTGTGTATAGGGGAAGCCGGGAAGGGGAGCGGCAGACGTGTGTTTGTGTGTATAGGGGAGGCCGGGAGAGGGAGCGGCAGACGTGTGTGTATAGGGGAGGTCGGGAGAGGGAGCGGCAGACGTGTGTGTATAGGGGAGATCGGGAGGGGGAGCGGCAGACGTGTGTGTATAGGGGAGATCGGGAGAGGGAGCGGCAGACGTGTGTGTATAGGGGAGGTTGGGAGAGGGAGCGGCAGACGTGTGTGTACAGGGGAGGTCGGGAGAGGGAGCGGCAGACTTGTGTGTACAGGGGAGGTCGGGAGAAGGAGTGGCAGACGTGTGTGTGTGTGTGTGTGTGTGTGTGTGTGTGTGTGTGTGTGTGTGTGTTCGGGAGGAACGGTGTATGATGCCAGATTATGAGTGGTGCAATCCTCTGTGTTTCCGGTGTCTGTGGGCCTCCGTCGCTCTCTTACCTTGTCTCTTTAGGCCCGTTCCTCGCTGACGTATCCCTTTTCTTGCACAGGACTGCAGGCTTCCTCCAGTTCAGCGGTTTCTGCAGATTCAAGTGACACTCGAAAACGCAAGAAAGAAACAAAGAGCAGCAAAAAGGAATCTGGGAAAAAGAAATGCTTGTGGTACGCAGGGTCTGTGGTAATAATGGGGCTCATCTGTTGTAGGTGTGCGGGGTGCACACGTCGTGCAGGATATGTGGCTGAGCCTGCACGTACCATTCTGCACCTTTACGTCGCAGCCAGTACATGCCCTGCACCGATCTTGGTCACATGCCTTCTTCTATTCTTCTGACACAAATGTGCATTGGGGCGGCTTCTTGTTGCACCGCTTTGATGTACATTTTTGTCGTGATCACCATACAGGGGTAGTCGGCGCATCTGTAAAATCAGGAACGGGGCTGAATAACTAATTCTGTTCCCGACACAACTACCGAGATTGTAGAAAACTTTGACCCTTGGCGGTTGGTTGACCTTTTATGTGCTGAAATAGAGCATCATCGCCAAAATATACAAAAGCGGAAACCTTGGTGAAATGGTGATCAGGAGGGATGGCGTTACTATGGTGGACCTCACGAAGACCTCCAGTAATGTATCGTACTAATCGGAGATGCCTCAGCATTGATGGATTACGCTGCCATGTAGACAAATTGCAAGAACATATTTAGAAAAAAAGACTTTGTAAGATATCATATCACTGCTAATATAAAGATGTGCTGCAAGTGCACTGAGATCAGTGAGGTCTATGCTGAGGGGCAGGGGGAATATAAAGATGTGCTGCAAGTGCACTGAGATCAGTGAGGTCTATGCTGAGGGGCAGGGGGAATATAAAGATGTGCTGCAAGTGCACTGAGATCAGTGAAGCCTATGCTGAGGGGCAGGGGGATACAGACTCACACTGGGCTGCTGCTTTCCACTATGTGTTTATCCCACTCTAGTGCTGGATTCACAGCTACACCGCTTAGTATTGCTGTATACTGTCCTCCATGCTTTTGCTGCTGAACATGTGCTACATAGAGACTGGAGAGCAGCAATCCCCCATGTCTGTGTGGGCTGTGTATGGGAGACATCTCCACCCACCAGCTCAGAGACAACTGAGAATTAAGGATATATAGTCTGTATACAAGCCATGTAATGAGTAGAAATAGAGCTATTCCTATTTAGTCACCTGAAACAGGTACACATTAAATGTAAAAGTATAGACAAATGTTAAAAGGATTCTGGTTCCTCTAATAATTGTGTTCTTTCACAGGACGGGATTGGAGGGTCTAGAAGCGTCTGACAGCGGGAGTGAGAGCGATTCGGAGTCCCCCTGTACGTCTGCATCATGTAGCAGCTCTGACGGTGATTCTGATGGACCCGCACAATGTCCGTCCTCTGACGCAGCTTCCGAACACAGCGCAGAATGCAGCAGAGTGGGAAGATCCGAGGCGGACCCTGAGGGGCGGGCAGTGTGCGACCCTGAGGGGCGGGCACAAGGCTCCCCCAGTATTACAGAGACTGAGACCGGTGCTGAAGACGAACAAACAAACGTCTCCATACAGGAGGCTAAGGATGTGGAGCCGCCAAGGGTCGACCCAGAACCAGAAAACTCACCTGTGACTGTCCACGCAGATCAAGAAACTCCCAATGGGGTAAGCAACAGTTATGCGTTTTTTTTTTCTATTAATCCCTTAACGACCGCCAATGACTGTGGTAGTTCAGGGGCCTTATTCCTCAACACCGCTTTTTAACGGCACTGAGGAATAAGTAAATAGCACCGCCGCACGGATGAAAATTCCACTGCGATCAGCTGTCCTATACAAACCGAAGAACACCTTTTAAATACCGCTATCAATTGCGACAGCGTTATTTAAAAGGTTAAACGTGTAGATGTGTACAGAAGCACATGACATCAGTGATCAAAGTAAAAATATTAAAAAAGGAATACGCATAAAAAGGGCACACATCACGGAAACTTGTTTCGGCACTAGAAACGCAGCTTTTGTGTTAAAACAAAAATAAAGAAACTTAGACGTAATTGGTATCGCCATAAAAATGTCACTTTGCTTATTCCGTATGGCGAATACTTTAAAAAAAAAAAAAAAGCCAAAAATTGCTTTTTTTTTTTTTTTTTTCTTTGGCGCTCCATTGGGAGACCCAGACAATTGGGGTGTATAGCTATGCCTCCGGAGGCCACACAAAGTATTACACTAAAAGTGTAAAGCCCCTCCCCTTCAGCCTATACACCCCCCGTGCTGCCACGGACTCCTCAGTTTTTATGCTTTGTGCGAAGGAGGTCAGACATCCACGCATAGCTCCACAGCTTAGTCAGCAGCAGCTGCTGACTATGTCGGATGGAAGAAAAGAGGGCCCATACTAGGGCCCCCAGCATGCTCCCTTCTCACCCCACTCTTGTCGGCGGTGTTGTTAAGGTTGAGGTATCCATTGCGGGTACGGAGGCTGGAGCCCACATGCTGTTTTCCTTCCCCATCCCCCTTAGGGCTCTGGGTGAAGTGGGATCCCATCGGTCTCCAGGCACATGAGACCGTGCTCCATCCACAGCTCCTGAGGACTCTGCTGGATAGGAGCCGAGTATCGTTCAGGGACATGGCCCTGCTACTTTGAGGTACTCTGTGTCCCCGTGGGGACCGCGCACAGCAACACTCCAGCATTGCTGGGTGTGCTAGTGCACCGGGGACCACGGCGCTGACTGCGTTTGTGCCTTTACACACTGCAGCGTCGCTGATTGTGTTAGTGTATGGGGACTGCCGCGCTGACCGCCGCTGCCATTGTTATCACTGCAGCGCGGCTGGGACTGTTAGTGCGCCGGGGACTTCCGCGCCGACCGCGCTTATACGGCGGCCGCGCTTATAACTTTAGTCCCCGGCTTTTGCGGCCTAGTCTCATTATTTTCCCGCCCCCAGGCCTGCCAGTCAGGGGAAGGGCGGGACGCTGTAAAGGACGTCAGCAACTGAGGCTGGAGCATGCTTTGCATACTCCACCCCCCTCACTGTGCACAGTGGGGCACCAGTTCCCGCACTTTCTAGGGCACGCCCACGGCTCCCTCCTCTCCTCAGGACGCCGGCAGCCATTCCTGTCAGCTCTGCTAACGCTGGAGAGGAGAGACAAGCTCAGGGAGACCCAGGCAGGATTTCTGGTGACCACACAACCGCATTGCGCGGGCGGTAAGCAGCACCTAGGTGCTGGCCCCACTGGTGCAGAAGTGTACTTATAGATTATATGATTATAGGCTATACTTTACACTGTATGGTGCACGGTTGTTTTTGGCTATATCCCCTCCTGTATTGCTCAGAGGAGACAACAGCATGTCGTCCACAAATAGCAAGGGTGCCAAAGCACAGACTTACTATGCTGCCTGTGCAGCATGTACGGCTATACTGCCGGCAGGTTCCACTGACCCTCATTGTGTGCAATGCTCGGCCCCTGTGGCACTTACTCAGCCGGAGCCTCTGCTAAGTGTGGCCCAGGGAGAACCACCTGTTAACACTGTCCAGGTGACAGGGACGGAGTTTGCAGTTTTTACTGAGAGACTTTCTGAGACTATGGCTATGATATTAGAAGCCTTGCAGTCCAGGCCGGCATCTCAAGCCAGGGACACTGTGTTATCATTGCTCCCTGGTCCCCCTCAGTTGGAACAACAATGTTCTCCCGGGGTGTCTCATAGATCCTAGGGTGAGGTCTCTGACATGGAACGCAGTCCCAGACCGACTAAGCGAGCTCGCTATGAAATCCCCTCGACATCATCACATTGTTCAGGGTCTCAGCGAGAGGACTCTCTGTATGATGAAGCGGAGCTAGCTGATCAGGATTCTGATCCTGAAGCCGCTCTCAACCTTGATACTCCTGATGGGGACGCCATAGTGAATGATCTTATTGCGTCCATCAATCAAATGTTGGATATTTCTCCCTCGGCTCCTCCAGTGGAGGAGTCAGCTTCTCAGCAGGAGAAATTCCGTTTCAGGTTTCCTAAGCGTACAACGAGTATGTTTCTGGACCACTCTGACTTCAGAGAGGCAGTCCAGAAACACCGAGCTTGTCCAGATAAGCGTTTTTCCAAGCGCCTTAAGGATACACGTTACCCTTTCCCCCCTGACGTGGTCAAGGGCTGGACTCAGTGTCCCAAGGTGGATCCTCCAATCCAGACTGGCGGCTAGATCCATAGTTGCAGTGGAAGATGGAGCTTCACTCAAGGATGCCACTGACAGACAGATGGAGCTCTGGTTGAAATCCATCTATGAAGCTATCGGCGCGTCTTTTGCTCCAGCATTCGCAGCCGTATGGGCACTCCAAGCTATCTCAGCTGGTCAGACGCAAATTGACGCACTCACACGTACGTCTGCGCCGCAGGTGGCGTCCATAACCTCTCAAACGTCGGCATTTGCGTCCTACGCTATTAATGCTGTCCTGGACTCTGCGAGCCGTACGGCGGTTGCAGTCGACAATTCGGTGGCAATACGCAGGGCCTTGTGGCTACGGGAATGGAAGGCAGATTCGGCTTCCAAAAAGTGCTTAACTGGTTTGCCATTTTCTGGCGACCGCTTGTTTGGTGAGAGATTGGATGAAATCATCAAACAATCCAAGGGAAAGGAAACATCCTTACCCCAGGCCAAACCAAAAACACCCCAACAGAGGAGGGGACAGTCGAGGTTTCGGTCCTTTCGGGGGGCGGGCAGGTCCCAATTCTCCTCGTCCAAAAGGCCTCAGAAGGATCAGAGGAACTCCGACGCATGGCGGTCCAAATCACGCCCTAAAAAGACCGCCGGAGGTGCCACTACTAAGGCGGCTTCCTCATGACTTACGGCCTCCTCACACCGCATCCTCGGTCGGTGGCAGGCTCTCCCGCTTTTGCGACACCTGGCTGCCACAAGTAAAAGACCGTTGGGTGAGAGACATTCTGTCTCACGGTTACAGGATAGAGTTCAGTTCTCGTCCTCCGACTCTATTCTTCAGAACATCTCCGCCTCCCGAGCGAGCCGAGGCTCTTCTGCAGGCGGTGGGCATTCTGAAGGCAGAAGGAGTGGTGGTCCCGGTTCCTCTTCAGCAACAGGGTCACGGTTTCTACTCCAACCTGTTTGTGGTTCCAAAGAAGGACGGGTCTTTCCGTCCTGTTTTGGATCTAAAACTGCTCAACAAACACGTAATGACCAGGCGGTTCCGGATGGAATCCCTCCGCTCCGTCATCGCCTCAATGTCCCAAGGAGATTTCCTAGCATCGATCGATATCAAAGATGCTTATCTCCACGTACCGATTGCTCCAGAGCATCAGCGCTTCCTGCGCTTCGCCATAGGAGACGAACACCTTCAGTTCGCGGCACTGCCGTTCGGCCTGGCGACAGCCCCAAGGGTTTTCACCAAGGTCATGGCTACAGTAGTTGCGGTCCTCCACTCTCGGGGTCACTCGGTGATACCTTACTTAGACGATCTGCTGGTCAAGGCACCCTCTCAAGAGGCATGCCAACACAGCCTCAACGTTACTCTGGAGACTCTCCAGAGTTTCGGGTGGATCATCAATTTTCCAAAGTCAAATCTGACACCGGTCCAATCGCTTACATATCTTGGCATGGAGTTTCATACTCTTCCAGCGATAGTGAAGCTTCCGATGGACAAACAGCGGTCACTACAGACAGGGGTACAATCACTCCTTCAAGGCCAGTCACACCCCTTGACGCACCTCATGCACTTCCTGGGGAAGATGGTGGCAGCAATGGAGGCAGTTCCTTTCGCGCAGTTTCACCTGCGTCCTCTTCAATGGGACATCCTACGCAAATGGGACAGGATGCCGACGTCCCTAGACAGGAACGTCTCCCTCTCTCAGGCAACCAAAGCTTCCCTTCGGTGGTGGCTTCTTCCCACCTCATTATCGAAGGGGAAATCCTTCCTACCCCCATCCTGGGCGGTGGTCACGACGGACGCGAGTCTGTCAGGGTGGGGAGCAGTCTTTCTCCACCACAGGGCTCAGGGTACGTGGACTCAGCAAGAGTCCTCACTTCAGATCAATGTTCTGGAGATCAGGGCAGTGTATCTTGCCCTAAAAGCGTTCCAGCAGTGGCTGGAAGGCAAGCAGATCCGAATTCAGTCGGACAACTCCACAGCGGAGGCTTACATCAACCACCAAGGGGGAACACGCAGTCGGCAAGCCTTCCAAGAAGTCCGGCGGATTTTGATGTGGGTGGAAGCCACGGCCTCCACCATCTCCGCAGTTCACATCCCGGGCGTAGAAAACTGGGAAGCAGACTTTCTCAGTCGCCAGGGCATGGACGCAGGGGAATGGTCCCTTCACCCGGACGTGTTTCAGGAGATCTGTTGCCGCTGGGGGATGCCGGACGTCGACCTAATGGCGTCACGGCACAACAACAAGGTCCCAACATTCATGGCTCGATCTCAAGATCACAGAGCTCTGGCGGCAGACGCCTTAGTTCAGGATTGGTCGCAGTTTCAGCTTCCTTATGTGTTTCCTCCTCTGGCACTGTTGCCCAGAGTGTTACGCAAGATCAGGGCCGACTGCCGCCGCGCCATCCTCGTCGCTCCAGACTGGCCGAGGAGGTCGTGGTACCCGGATCTGTGGCATCTCACGGTCGGCCAACCGTGGGCACTGCCAGACCGACCAGACTTGCTGTCTCAAGGGCCGTTTTTCCATCTGAATTCTGCGGCCCTCAACCTGACTGTGTGGCCATTGAGTCCTGGATCTTAGCGTCTTCAGGATTATCTCAAGAGGTCATTGCCACCATGAGACAGGCTAGGAAACCAACGTCCGCCAAGATCTACCACAGGACGTGGAAAATATTCCTGTCGTGGTGCTCTGCTCAGGGTTTCTCTCCCTGGCCATTTGCCTTGCCCACTTTTCTGTCCTTTCTTCAATCCGGATTGGAAAAGGGTTTGTCGCTAGGCTCCCTTAAGGGACAAGTCTCTGCGCTCTGTGTTTTTTCAGAAGCGCCTGGCCAGACTCCCACAGGTACGCACGTTCCTGCAAGGGGTTTGTCACATCGTCCCTCCTTACAAGCGTCCGTTAGAACCCTGGGATCTGAACAGGGTGCTGATGGTTCTTCAGAAACCACCGTTCGAGCCAATGAGGGATATTTCGCTCGCACGCCTTTCGCAGAAAGTGGTTTTTCTAGTAGCAGTCACTTCACTTCGGAGAGTGTCTGAGCTAGCAGCGTTGTCATGCAAAGCTCCTTTCCTGGTGTTTCACCAGGACAAGGTGGTTCTGCGTCCGGTTCCGGAATTCCTCCCTAAGGTGGTATCCCCCTTTCATCTCAATCAGGATATCTCCTTACCTTCTTTTTGCCCTCATCCAGTTCACCAGTGTGAAAAGGATTTGCACTTGTTAGATCTGGTGAGAGCACTCAGACTCTACATTTCTCGTACGGCGCCCCTGCGCCGCTCGGATGCACTCTTTGTCCTTGTCGCTGGCCAGCGTAAAGGGACACAAGCTTCCAAATCAACCCTGGCTCGGTGGATCAAGGAACCAATTCTCGAAGCTTATCGTTCCTCGGGGCTTCCGGTTCCCTCAGGGCTGAAGGCCCATTCTACCAGGGCCGTGGGAGCGTCCTGGGCCTTGCGACACCAGGCTACGGCTCAGCAGGTGTGTCAGGCAGCTACCTGGTCGAGCCTGCACACTTTCACGAAACACTATCAGGTGCATGCCTATGCTTCGGCAGATGCCAGCCTAGGTAGGCAAGTCCTTCAGGCGGCGGTTGCCCACCTGTAGGACGGAGCTGTTACGGCTCTATTATGAGGTATTATTTACCCACCCAGGGACTGCTTTTGGACGTCCCAATTGTCTGTGTCTCCCAATAGAGCGCCAAAGAAGAAGGGAATTTTGTTTACTTACCGTAAATTCCTTTTCTTCTAGCTCCAATTGGGAGACCCAGCACCCGCCCCTGTTTTTGTATACACATGTTGTTCACGTTGAATGGTTTCAGTTCTCCGATATTCCTTCGGATTGAATTTACTTTAAACCAGTTTATAATTTTTTCCTCCTTCCTGCTTTTGCACCAAAACTGAGGAGTCCGTGGCAGCACGGGGGGTGTATAGGCTGAAGGGGAGGGGCTTTACACTTTTAGTGTAATACTTTGTGTGGCCTCCGGAGGCATAGCTATACACCCCAATTGTCTGGGTCTCCCAATTGGAGCTAGAAGAAAAGGAATTTACGGTAAGTAAACAAAATTCCCTTCTTTTTCATCATACGAACACACAAAAAATAAAAGGCGATCAAGAAGTAATGTAATAAAAATAAATAAAATGGCAGAAAAGACTCCAAACCGTCCCACAAAATAAACAAGCTCTAATATGGCTCACTGCAGCCACAGATTTTGAGAGGTGCAGTTTCTACAGTGGGGTCACTATTGGGGGTTTTGTGCTGTTCTAGCACCTTTATTGGCTCCGCAAATGTTGACCAGAAACTATTCTAGCAAAATCTGTGCTCTAAAAGGAAAATGACTCCTTCCAGCTCAGCCCTGCCGTGTGGCCACATAGTGGTGTCTGATATAGGGCATCAGCGCGTTCTGGAAAATTGTACATTTACATTGTGTGGGGTCCATTTTCACTTTTAATCCTTGAGTTACTGACTGAGAAATTGCAGCTAATAATTAAAAATCCACTGAAATGTTAAAACTCAGTGAGGCCCCTGTGGGTCCACAATTCTCACTACACCCCTAAATGAATTCCTTATGCAGTGACGTTTCGAATACAGGTCACTTGTGGGGCTTCAGCTGATCTGGAACCTCAGGGGCTCAGATAATGAAGGCCACAATCTGTAACAAAATCTGTGTTCTAAATACTAAGTCTCCCTCCTTCCCATCTGATCCCCGCCGTGTGCTCAAATAGTCGTGTACAGCCACATGTGGGGTACTGCCACGTTCGGTAAAAATTATTTAACAAATTGTCCATTTTCTCCTGTTACCCTTTGTATTTAAAATTTTGGGGCTAAAGTAAAATTTTATTGGAAAAACTTTTTTTTGTTTTTTGTTTTCACGACCCAATCTAATAAAATTCTGTATAATTTGTGGCTTAAAAATACTCACCACACCAATAGATCAATTCATTACAGGGTTTAGTTTGCCCAATGGGGTCACATGTGGGTGTTTCTGCATTTTTTGCACCACAGGGGCTCTGCAAATGCAACACGTCCAAATTTAGGTTCCAAAAATCAAATAACGTTGGTTGCTTTCCTAGCCCCGCCATGCACCCAAACTTTAGATTTTGACCATGTATGGGGGAATCACTGTGTTCGGGAGAAATTGCTTAATAAATTATGGGGTCTGTTTTCTCCTATTATCTATTGTCAAAATTAAAGTTTTGTGCTAAAATAATATTTTAGCGGAAAAAACATAACTATAGTTTTCACATCTACATTGTTTGTGAAGCACCGATGGGTACAAAATGCTCAACACACCCCTAACGTAAAATCCTTAAGGGATCTAATTTCCAAAATAGGGTCACTTGTGGGGGTTTGTGATGTTTTGGTACCTTAGGGGCTCTGCAAATGTGACAAGATGCTCGCAATTTATTTCAGTCAAATTCGCTTTCCGAAATTTAAATATATTGCTCCTTCCTTTCTGAGTCCTCCCATTTGTCCAGACAGAACTTTTTTACTACATGTGGGGTATCCCTGCGTTCATGAGAAAGTGGGTATCAAACTGTGGGGTCCACTTTTTGGCATTACCTCTTGTAAAAGTGAGTAGTTTAATGGTAAAGCAACGTTTTTGTGAAAAAATGAAAATTTCAATATGACGACCTAATGCTATCAAATTTTGTGTAGTACCTGTGGGTTCAAAATGCTCACTAAACCCCTAGATAGAAGGCTTGAGGAGTCTAATGTCTAGGATGGGGTCACTTGTGGGGGTTTTCTGCAGTTTAAGTTACCTTAGGGGCCTGCAAGTACAACATGGTGCCCGCAGCCTATTTCAGCTTTTCCCAAAATTTAGATATTGCTCCTTCCGTTCTGAGCCCTCCCATTTGTCCAAACAGAGGTTTCTGACCACATATGGGGTATCTGCACACTCAGAAGAAACTGGGGAACAAACTGTGGGGTCCACATTGTTCTGCTGTTTCTTGTAAAAGTGAATAAATTGAGGCTAAAGCAACATTTGTAGGTAAAATATAATTATTTTTTTTTCTTTCCACTGTGCATAAATTCCTGTTTAGCATCCACAGGGTTAATAAACGTTTTGGAAGTGGTTTTGAGCAGTGGGAGGGGTGCAGTTTTTGTTTGTTTTTTTTTCTAGAATGGGGTCGCTTTTGGATATTTTCAGTCACCTAGGCTTTTCAAAGTCTCTTCAAATGTGATGTGGTCTCCAAAAAAAAAATGGTTTTGGGAAAAACGAGAAATTGCTGATGAACTTTGAACCCTTCTAACTACCTAACAAAATTGGTCTAGTGACTAACAGGTTAAACAAATTGATCAGAGACCACCACCGATCCTGAGAACAGGGGTCCTAAAGGCCCCTATGCTGACGTCTATCAGTCCAGAGGCGGCCACACATCGGCCTTCAGGAGTAAGGAGGGGCCTCCAGTACTGTTGTGGGGTGGAGTGTACCTTCAGGCTATATAGGTGATTGTTGCAGCAGCGGACCCCCAGGGTATGTGCACATGATGTCCTTTTTTCAATTAAAAAAAAAAAATATATATATATATATATGTGTATGTATATCATTATTATATATTTTATTATATATATGTACATTAATAATAGTACTAATAATATATATAATATATTATAATATAATATATTAATAATAAAATATATATTAATATAATATATATTAATAAAAATTATATATATATTTTATATTTTATATTTCTTTGTCGCTCCATTGGGAGACCCAGACAATTGGGTGTATAGCTTCTGCCTCCGGAGGCCACACAAAGTATTACACTTAAAAGTGTAAAGCCCCTCCCCTTCTGCCTATACACCCCCCGTGCCTCACGGGCTTCTCAGTTTTTATGCTTTGTGCGAAGGAAGCACACATGCACGCATAGCTCCACATCTTAGTCAGCAGCAGCTGCTGACTAGGTCGGATGGAAGAAAAGAGGGCCCATAACAGGGCCCCCAGCATGCTCCCTTCTCACCCCACTCTGGTCGGCGGTGCGGTTAAGGTTGAGGTACCCATTGCGGGTACACAGGCAGGAGCCACATGCTGTTTTCCTTCCCCATCCCTTAATGGGCTCTGGGTGAAGTGGGATCCTAATCGGCCTCCAGGCACTGAGGCCGTGCTCCCTCCGCAGCCCCTGAGGAATCTGCTGGACCGGAGCCGGGTATCGTCAGGGACAAGGCCCTGCTACTGTGAGGTACTCGGTGTCCCCCTGGGGGACCGCGCATGGAGCGCTTGTGCCCTACACGCCGCAGCGCTGCTGGGTGTGTTAGTGCGCCGGGGACTACCGCGCCGGCCGCTCTTATTTGCCGGCCGCGCTTATAACTTTAGTCCCCGGCTTTTGCGGCCTAGCATCGCATACTCCCGCCCCCAGGCCTGCCAGTCAGGGGAAGGGCGGGACGCTGCACAGAACGTCAGCGCTGAGGGCTGGAGCATACTGTGTATCCTCCTCCCCCCTCATTCAGCACAGTGGGGCATCAGATTCCCGCACTTTCTGGGGCACGCCCACGGCCCCCTCCTCTCCACAGAACGCCGACAGCCATTCCTGTCAGCACCTCTGACGCTGGAGAGGAGAGACAACACGGCTCTGGGAGGCCCAGGCAGGGAATCTGGTGATCACACAACCGCTTTGAGCGGTCGGTAAGCAGCACCTGGGTGCTGGCCCCACTGAGTGCCGAAGTGTACATATATATATATATATATATGCTTATATGCTATACATTTACACTGTACGGTCGCACTGTTGATTTTTGGCTATATACCCTCCTGGATTGTACTCAGAGGAGACAACAGCATGTCGTCCGCAAAAAGCAAGGGTGCCAAAGCACAGGCTTACTTTGCAACCTGTACCTCATGTGCGGCTATACTACCGGCAGGTTCCACTGACCCTCATTGTGTGCAATGCTCGGCCCCTGTGGCACTTACTCAGCCGGAGCCTCTGCTACTGGTGGCCCAAGTGGAACCACCTGCTACCACTGTCCAGGTGACAGGGACGGAGTTTGCAGTATTTGCTGACAAACTGTCTGAGAGTATGGATAAATGGTCTGCTAGGATACTAGAAGCCTTACAGTCCAGGCCGGTAAATCAGGTCCCGGGCACTGTTGTTTCATTGACCCCAGGCCCCCCTCAGTTAGAGCAGCAAAATGCTCCTGGGGTGACTTATAGGTCCCAAAATGAGGTCTCTGACACGGACCGCAGTCCCAGGCCGCCTAAGCGGGCTCGCTGGGAAAGTCCCTCGACTTCATCACACTGCTCAGGGTCTCAGCGAGAGGACTCTCTAGAGGATGAAGCGGAGGTAGCAGATCAGGATTCTGATCCTGAGGCCGCTCTCAACCTAGATACACCTGAAGGTGACGCCATAGTGAATGACCTTATAGCGACCATCAATCAGGTGTTGGAGCTTTCTCCCCCAGCGCCTCTAATTGAGGAGTCAGCTTCTCAGCAGGAGAAATTCCGTTTTAGGTTTCCTAAGCGTACAATGAGTACGTTTCTGGATCACTCCGACTTCAGAGAGGCAGTCCAGAAACACCGAGCTTGTCCAGATAAACGCTTTTCTAAGCGCCTTAAGGACACACGTTATCCCTTCCCCCCTGACGTGGTCAAGGGTTGGGCTCAGTGTCCCAAGGTGGATCCTCCAGTCTCCAGACTGGCGGCTAGATCCATAGTTGCAGTGGAAGATGGGGCTTCACTCAAAGATGCCACTGACAGACAGATGGAGCTCTGGTTGAAATCCATCTATGAGGCTATCGGCGCGTCCTTTGCTCCGGCATTCGCAGCCGTATGGGCCCTCCAAGCTATATCAGCTTGTCACTCGCAGATTAATGCAGTCACACGTGCCTCTGCTCCGCAGGTGGTGTCATTAACCACTCAGGCGTCGGCGTTTGCGTCCTACGCCATTAATGCTGTCCTGGACTCTACGAGCCGTACGGCGGTAGCATCCGCCAATTCGGTGGCAGTCCGCAGGGCCATGTGGCTACGTGAATGGAAGGCAGACTCTGCTTCCAAAAAGTTCTTAACCGGGTTGCCATTTTCTGGCGACCGCCTGTTTGGTGAGCGATTGGATGAAATCATTAAACAATCCAAGGGAAAGGATTCATCCTTACCCCAGCCCAAACCGAAGAGACCTCAACAACGGAAGGTACAATCGAGATTTCGGTCCTTTCGGCCCGCGGGCAGGTCTCAATTCTCATCGTCCAACAGGCCACAGAAGAGTCAGTCGAACTCCGATTCATGGCGGTCTAAGTCACGTCCTAAAAAGACCGCCGGAGGAACCGCTTCTAAAGCGGCCTCCTCATGACTTTCGGCCTCTTCACACCGCATCCTCGGTCGGTGGCAGGCTCTCCCGCTTTTGCGACGCCTGGCTGCCACATGTTCAAGACCGTTGGGTGAGAGACATTCTGTCTCACGGTTACAGGATAGAGTTCAGCTCTCGTCCTCCGACTCGTTTTTTCAGAACATCTCCGCCCCCCGAGCGAGCCGATGCTCTCCTTCAGGCGGTGTGCACTTTGAAGGCAGAAGGAGTGGTGATCCCTGTTCCTCTTCAGCAACAGGGTCACGGTTTTTACTCCAACTTGTTTGTGGTGCCAAAAAAGGACTGATCTTTCCGTCCTGTTCTGGACCTAAAACTGCTCAACAAACACGTGAAAACCAGGCGGTTCCGGATGGAATCGCTCCGCTCCGTCATCGCCTCAATGTCCCAAGGAGACTTCCTGGCATCAATCAACATCAAAGATGCTTATCTCCACGTACCGATTGCACCAGAGCATCAGTGCTTCCTGCGTTTCGCCATAGGGAACGAACACCTTCAGTTCGTGGCACTGCCTTTCGGCCTGGCGACAGCACCACGGGTCTTCACCAAGGTCATGGCTACAGTGGTAGCAGTCCTACACTCTCAGGGACACTCGGTGATCCCTTACTTAGACGATCTGCTTGTCAAGGCACCCTCTCGAGTGGCATGCCAACACAGCCTGAACATTGCTCTGGAGACTCTCCAGAGATTCGGGTGGATCATCAATTTCCCAAAGTCAAATCTGACACCGGCCCAATCACTGACATATCTCGGCATGGAGTTTCATACTCTCTCAGCGATAGTGAAGCTTCCGCTGGACAAACAGCGTTCACTACAGACAGGGGTGCAATCTCTCCTTCATGGCCAGTCACACCCCTTGAGGCGCCTCATGCACTTCCTAGGGAAGATGGTGGCAGCAATGGAGGCAGTTCCTTTTGCGCAGTTTCGTCTGCGTCCACTTCAATGGGACATTCTCCGAAAGTGGGACAGGAAGTCGACGTCCCTCGACAGGAACGTCTCCCTTTCTCAGGCAGCCAAAGCCTCCCTTCGGTGGTGGCTTCTTCCCACTTCATTGTCGAAGGGGAAATCCTTCCTACCCCCATCCTGGGCGGTGGTCACGACGGACGCGAGTCTGTCAGGTTGGGGAGCAGTCTTTCTCCACCACAGAGCTCAGGGTACCTGGACTCAGCCAGAGTCCTCCCTGCAGATCAATGTTCTGGAGATAAGGGCAGTATATCTTGCCCTAAAGGCGTTCCAGCCGTGGCTGAAAGGCAAACAGATCCGAATTCAGTCGGACAACTCCACAGCGGTGGCATACATCAACCACCAAGGCGGAACACGCAGTCGGCAAGCCTTCCAGGAGGTCCGACGGATTCTGCTGTGGGTGGAAGCCACAGCATCCACCATATCCGCAGTTCACATCCCGGGCGTAGAAAACTGGGAAGCAGACTTCCTCAGTCGCCAGGGCATGGACGCAGGGGAATGGTCCCTTCACCCGGACGTGTTTCAAGAGATCTGTTGCCGCTGGGGGATGCCGGACGTCGACCTAATGGCGTCCCGGCACAACAACAAGGTCCCGGCATTCATGGCACGGTCTCAAGATCACAGAGCTCTGGCGGCAGACGCATTAGTTCAGGATTGGTCGCAGTTTCAACTGCCTTATGTGTTTCCTCCTCTGGCACTGTTGCCCAGAGTGTTACGCAAGATCAGGTCCGACTGCCGCCGCGCCATCCTCGTCGCTCCAGACTGGCCGAGGAGGTCGTGGTACCCGGATCTGTGGCATCTCACGGTGGGTCAACCGTGGGCACTACCAGACCGACCAGACTTGCTGTCTCAAGGGCCGTTTTTCCATCTGAATTCTGCGGCCCTCAACCTGACTGTGTGGCCATTGAGTCCTGGGTCCTAGCGTCTTCAGGGTTGTCTCAAGAGGTCATTGCCACTATGAGACAGGCTAGGAAACCAACGTCCGCCAAGATCTACCACAGGACGTGGAGAATATTCTTATCCTGGTGCTCTGATCAGGGTTTTACTCCCTGGCCATTTGCCTTACCTACTTTTCTTTCCTTCCTTCAATCCGGATTGGAAAAAGGTTTGTCGCTTGGCTCCCTTAAGGGACAAGTCTCAGCGCTCTCTGTGTTTTTTCAGAAGCGCCTAGCCAGACTTCCAAAGGTACGCACGTTCCTGCAGGGGGTTTGTCACATCGTCCCTCCTTACAAGCGTCCGTTAGAACCCTGGGATCTGAACAGGGTGCTGATGGTTCTTCAGAAACCACCCTTCGAGCCAATGAAGGATATTTCTCTTTCACGCCTTTCGCAGAAAGTTGTCTTCCTAGTAGCAGTCACATCGCTTCGGAGAGTGTCTGAGCTAGCAGCGCTGTCATGCAAAGCTCCTTTCCTGGTGTTTCACCAGGACAAGGTGGTTCTGCGGCCCGTTCCGGAATTTCTCCCTAAGGTGGTATCACCCTTTCATCTCAATCAGGATATCTCCTTACCTTCTCTTTGTCCACATC
Organism: Anomaloglossus baeobatrachus; assembly: GCF_048569485.1. NCBI lineage: Eukaryota > Metazoa > Chordata > Amphibia > Anura > Aromobatidae > Anomaloglossus > Anomaloglossus baeobatrachus. The sequence goes on from NC_134355.1 coordinate 25,620,887, forward strand.
CAGTTCACCAATGTGAAAAGGATTTGCACTTGTTGGATCTGGTGAGAGCACTCAGACTCTACATTTCTCGTACGGCGCCCCTGCGCCGCTCGGATGCACTCTTTGTCCTTGTCGCTGGCCAGCGTAAGGGGTCACAGGCTTCCAAATCAACCCTGGCTCGGTGGATCAAGGAACCAATTCTCGAAGCCTACCGTTCTTCTGGGCTTCCGGTTCCATCAGGGCTGAAGGCCCATTCTACCAGAGCCGTGGGTGCGTCCTGGGCTTTACGGCACCAGGCTACGGCTCAGCAGGTGTGTCAGGCGGCTACCTGGTCGAGCCTGCACACTTTCACGAAACACTATCAGGTGCATGCCTATGCTTCGGCAGATGCCAGCCTAAGTAGGCGAGTCCTTCAGGCGGCGGTTGCCCACCTGTAGGAAAGGGCCGTTTTTACGGCTCTATTAAGAGGTATTATTTTACCCACCCAGGGACTGCTTTTGGACGTCCCAATTGTCTGGGTCTCCCAATGGAGCGACAAAGAAGAAGGGAATTTTGTTACTTACCGTAAATTCCTTTTCTTCTAGCTCCAATTGGGAGACCCAGCACCCGCCCCTGTTCCCTTCGGGCTGTTGTTCTTTGTGTACACATGTTGTTCATGTCTAATGGTTTCAGTTCTCCGAAATTTCTTCGGACTGAATTTACTTTAAACCAATTTATAAGTTTCCTCCTTCCTGCTTTTGCACCAAAACTGAGGAGCCCGTGGGAGCACGGGGGGTGTATAGGCAGAAGGGGAGGGGTTTACACTTTTAAGTGTAATACTTTGTGTGGCCTCCGGAGGCAGAAGCTATACACCCAATTATCTGGGTCTCCCAATTGGAGCTAGAAGAAAAGGAATTTACGGTAAGTAACAAAATTCCCTTCTTTATATTTTTTTTTTTTTATTTTATTTTTGACCCCACCACAGTTTGATGGCAGGTCTTTAGGCTCACATCATGGCTATCCTCTAAAATAAGTTCCTGTGTGCCGTCATTGAGGACTATTCTTTCTCTTTTCTTGCTGGCAGGTTACCGTGCCCTTCGACCTCCTTGCAATCGCCTCGCCGTCAGAGCTGGAAGTGCTGGGACTGGAAAAGTTGAAGGTGGAACTCGTGGCGCTCGGCCTGAAATGCGGGGGAACCCTGCAGGAGCGCGCGGCCAGACTCTTCTCAGTGCGTGGACTCTCCAGAGAACAGATAGACCATTCACTGTTTGCCAAACCAAGCAAAGCTAAGAAGAAATAAATACTTCCCACAGTATCAGACCTGGACATTACCGCAAGTGTTCATGCAGCCGGGGGCAAAAAATAAGCCAAACGCAACGTTTCATGTGTTAATTTTTATTAAAGTTTCTATATTTTACATTATAAATCTCCTTATTCTGTGACATAATCACTTACAGGAGGAGGTGAGCTGTGACATCACGTATTGTGAATGGTGGATCCTGTGTTATGTTCTGTACATAGAGGGGTCATCAGTCATTGTACAGGAGGAGGTGAGCTGTGATATCTCTTATTGTATGAATGGTGGCTTCTGTTATCTACTGTATAGGGAGGTGTTGTCAGTAATTTTCGAGGAAGAGGTGAGCTGTGATATCGCCTATTGTGATTAGTGCATCCTATGCTCTTTACTGTATATAGAGGTGTTATCAGTCATTCATTGTATAGGAGAAGGAGGTGAGCTGTGACATCACTTATGTTGAATGGTATATCCTGTGTTATCAGCTGTATATAGAGGTGATATTAGTGGTTGTACAAGAGGAGGTGAGCTGTGATACCACATTGTGAATGATGGATCCTCTTATCTACTGTATATTGAGGTGTTATCAGTCATGGTACAGGTGGATAGGAGTTGTGATATCGCCTATGTTGAGCCTGTTATCTACTGTATATAGCGGTGTTATCACAATAGGTAATATCACAGCTCACCTCCTGTACCATCACCATTTGTGACTGATAACACCGCTATATACAGTAGATAACACAAGATCTACCATTCAACATAGGTGATATCACAGCTCACCTCCTCCCCTGTACAATGACTGAACACCTCTATATACAGTAGAAAACACAGAACCTACCATTCATTGTACAGGAAGGAGGGGAGCTGTGACATCACTTATTGTGAATGGTGGATTCTGTGTTATCTAATGTATATAGAGGAGTTATCAGTCATCCTACAAGAGGAGGAGGAGGTGAACTGTGACCTCACCTATTATGATCAGCCTATCCTGTGCTATCCTTGATTTATATTCCTGTCTTTCATAATGTGACTGCTGAAAAGTCATCTGCACAGAACAAGAAGCAGAGTGCAGGATAAGGTCCAGTGTAAAAATGACGAATTGTTTTGTTTTTCTTTTTTAATAAAAATGCTAACTCCGTTGTTTTCCACCAGGTGGCGCTATAGGTGGTTTCATTGCATAGCGCAAGGCTACTTTACGATACCTAGACACCACTTCTATGCCTATAGCTGCCGCCGTTCTCAAGTTAATGGCGGTGTACAGGATATGGGTGGACACACTGTATAACAGGTATGCCTGGATGCAGCATATTACTGCCAGTATGACACTGCCTACACCTCATATAGCCAAATCCTTGGTTCTCTTTAAACAATAGTTGGTTATCTGATGACACTTTTCTTTTAAATGTCCTGTTTTGAGAAATCAAATCAGATATGTCAAATACACTTTACAGGGGCGGTTCTACCTATAAATATTCTTTTATTATTTTCTATGATCAGGGAGAACATAACTTTTAGTACAATCATAAGAGGCTTTTTGTACTTACAGTAAAATCCCTTCCTCGTAGCCTTTGTTGGTGGGGGACACAGGAACCACGGGTGAACTCTGCTGCCACCAGGAGGCCGATACTAAAAAGTACAACTTGAGGAAAATAGTCGGCTTCTTCTTAGCAGGCTACAACAGCCTACTGACATCCAAGCTATTCCCCTAGTGAAAAATGCCGTAAAGGAGAGGGTGGAAAAAAGATGGAGTGCTGTGTCCCCCCACGGAAGACTACGAGAAGAAGATTTTATGGTACTTCAATAAAACCTGTTTTGTTGGTCGCTTCATTTGAGGACACAAGAAACCATCGAATGTCCTAAAGCAGTTCCTAGAGTGGGAAATATATATAAATGTGTAAGGTAAATCTTTCAATTACTCAACTGAGCGACTGCCTTGTAGCACCTTTTCCTCGGACTTATGTTCACCAAGGTGAAAGTGTGAAAAGCGTACCAAGCAGCATCCTTAGAAAGCTGCAAGGTTGATTCTTGATGGTGAAGAGGTGGAATGAGCATTGACCACCATCCTTCGCCTAAGCTTTCAGGATGGAGAACGAATCCATTGGGCGATGGACGCTTTCAAGGCAGGAAGACCTCGGTGAGATTCTTCTGTGAGGCAAATGGAATCTGAAAGAAGTTGTCACCTTCAGGTAGTGACGCACCTCTCAGATCATATCCAAATAGTGTAAAGATTTCTCCGTAGGATTTGAAGAAAGGCATAGGGAAGAAAGAACAATCTTTAAAGGGGTTATCCGGCTTCTTTGACATTTTTTTTTTTTTATTTCCCTATTGGGCTACATTGGGGCAGGTAAGTAGATAGAGACCACTTACCTGCCCTGCTGTCAGCCCCTCTCCCCTGGCTCAGAGCGGTCATGTGACCGCTCCTGCCGCGATTTTGCTGCTTCCGGTCATTGCACGTCTACATGGGCAGGGCCATGTTGACATGCAAATGTGGAACAGCATGTCGCCTCCCTGCTGGGTGTCTACAGTGCGAGGAGTCACCGCCCCCTTCCCTGCACCCTCCCACACATTCCCCCCGCACCTCCAGTAACCTCCCCCTGCACTGCTGTGGGGTCCGTGACCTGGGGGTGGGGCCTGGCGGCAGCTGCCGTGGTGTCAGCGCCAGTACCGGGCCCCCTGCCCAGGATCGCACATTCAAATGTACCGGCATCACAGATCACCGATGCCGGTACATTTGAAAGTGCTGATGAGAAGCAGCGCAGCTTCTCATCACTGTCCCTCCCGCTGTCTGTGCTCTCTTCAGCACAGCGGTGACGTCACTACTATGCTGAAGAGATCACAGACAGCGCACGAATGTGCAGAAGCGGCGGGGACCGAGGACAGGTGAGTATGTACTCCACATGTGTTCCCTATGGGGATGGGGGGGGTTGCAGAGCCATATGTGTGCGTGTGCAGAGCCATGTGTGTGCGTGTACGGTGCAGAGCCATGTGTGTGCGTGTGCAGAGCCATATGTGTGCGTGTACGGTGCAGAGCCATGTGTGTGCGTGTGCGGTACAGAGCCATATGTGTGCGTGTGCGGTACAGAGCCATATGTGTGCGTGTACGGTGCAGAGCCAAGTGTGTGCGTGTGCAGAGCCATATGTGTGCATGTAGTGTGCAGAGCCATGTGTGTGCGTGTACGGTGCAGAGCCATATGTGTGCGGTGCAGAGCCATATGTGTGCGTTTGCAGAGCCATGTGTGTGCGTGTGCAGAGCCATATGTGTGCGTGTGCGGTACAGAGCCATATGTGTGCGTGTGCAGAGCCATATGTGTGCGTGTGCGGTACAGAGCCATGTGTGTGCGTGTACGGTGCAGAGCCATGTGTGTGCGTGTACGGTGCAGAGCCATGTGTGTGCGTGTACGGTGCAGAGCCATGTGTGTGCGTGTACGGTGCAGAGCCATGTGTGTGCGTGTGCGGTGCAGAGCCATATGTGTGCGTGTGCAGAGCCATGTGTGTGCGTGTACGGTACAGAGCCGTGCGTGTGCGGTACAGAGCCATATGTGTGCGGTACAGAGCCAAGTGTGTGCGTGTGCAGAGCCATATGTGTGCGTGTGCAGAGCCATGTGTGTGCGTGTACGGTGCAGAGCCATGTGTGCGCGTGTGCGGTGCAGAGCCATGTGTGTGCGTGTACGGTGCAGAGCCATGTGTGTGCGTGTGCGGTGCAGAGCCATGTGTGCGTGTGCAGAGCCATGTGTGTGCGTGTACGGTGCAGAGCCATGTGTGTGCGTGTACGGTGCAGAGCCATGTGTGTGCGTGTGCAGAGCCATGTGTGTGCGTGTGCAGAGCCATGTGTGTGCGTGTGCAGAGCCATGTGTGTGCGTGTGCAGAGCCATGTGTGTGCGTGTGCAGAGCCATGTGTGTGTGTGTGTACGGTGCAGAGCCATGTGTGTGCGTGTACGGTGCAGAGCCATGTGTGTGCGTGTACGGTGCAGAGCCCGATGTGGGGCTGTGATTTGCAATGCTGTAGTGATACCAGGTCAGGTGCTGGGGAAGAATACTGACAGGGAATGTGTGTGCAGGGGGCGGGCAGGGGGCGAGGCTGGACACTAGGGTGGGTGGTGCCAGCTGTGACTGAGGTTTTGCACAGGAAGTGGTCAGTTTGCTAGAGCTGAATGTAAACAAGAAGCTGCAGAGAATAAAGGGATAATTCAAGAGGAACAAAAGTTAGAAAACAAAAAATAACAATGTAGGTGTGATTTATGACAATATAGCACAGATAAACTCAAAAATTTTTGTTAAGCTAATGTCGGACAACTCCTTTAAGGTAGAAGAAATCACCTTGGGAAGAAACGAAGGGGCCAGACGCAACTCCACCATGTCAAGGTGAAAGATAAGAAAATGAGAGCAGCAGGATAGAGCCACCAATTCAGACTCACGTGATGGCAATTAGGAACGCCATCTTCCAGGAAAGCCAAAGCAGGGAAATCCTGTGAATTGGTACGAAGCATTAGGTTAAGATTCAAGGGAGGCCAATAAGAAGGAACGGAGTGGGCCACAGCCTGAAAAGTCCTGACTTAAGGCTGTAGTAGGTGGCCGAGCCTCGGGAAATTCTGTGAATTGGTTTGAAGCACTAGGTTAAGATTCAACGGAAGTCGGTAAGGAGGAACAGAGTGGGCCACAGCCTGAAGAAAAGTCCTGACTTGAGGATGTAGTAGGTGGCCGAGCCCCAGTAAATTAAATAATGGTTTTGTCTTGTATGTTATGTTTGTGTTATAAAACAATGTAAACTTATGTATAAATGATATGTAATAGTTAGATTAGAATGTATTTTATGATAAATGTTGTCATCTAGCGGCTATTGTAGGTAATGCAATCGCAAGATACAACGTAGGGTTGTAGCTATGATTCTAGAAAAGATGGGGTCAACGATGGTGAAAGGAGTGGAAAGAGTAACAGAGGCGGCCATCTTAGGGTGGAGAGGCAGTGTGGGTAGGAACAACAGAGGACGTGGGCCAAGGTGTGATGGCTGGTCCTGGAACCTAAGGCCACCTCTAGAGGTCCGGAGCCTAAGACTCACCCCGGCAGGCTTGGTAAGCCTGTCTGGGGGAAAAATGGAGAAGGATTGGTAAGAGGGACAAGGAGATAGTCCATGGTACTCCAGGACCATGTAAGAATAGTGAGGGAAGATGACGGAGAATAATCAGGCAGTGGTTGCTATACCCATATTGGGAAGCTTATTTGAAGAGTAAAAGGATGTATGTTGCCATGTCTGTCATAGAGGTTTAAAGAACAAGTATGGTTAAGAAATCCCTGGTGTGGCGTGGTTCCTTTACAGCTGTCTCTGCATCTGAGCACAGGAAGGCAGATGGAGTCCCAGGAAAGCAAGTGAGTGGCAAGCACCCCACACATAGGGATCCGTAAGAATAGGAGCGTAGCGACCGAGCAGCCCGGTGCTGCCTTCCTACAAGGCCTTGAAGGCAGGTTTTTCTGGAGGAGTAAGGACAGGGCCATGACCTGGCTGTCTAATGAGCTGAGGGCTAAGCCAAACTCAAGACCAAACTGCAGGAAAGTAAAAAGGGAAGGAAGGGGGGGGGGAAAAACATAGGTGAGGGCTCATGAAATTCGTACCAGCAGAAGTCGTCCTTCCAGGCACAATGGTGTATACAGGGCTGTATTTTGCCTTCGTGCTGCCCTAGGCACTTTAAGTGGTCGCACCCCTTAGTGACAACGTAAAACTGAGTTTTCGCACTCGACATCTGTTTAAGGCAGATCTACTTTGTAAAACACTTTAAAAAGTATAAATGAGAAACAAAGGGCACTAACCCCCCCCCCCCAATGGGGATCACCACAGGCACATCAAAACATAGCATGAGTATAAAATATTCCCACCACACCGTCCCCACTTATATACTGTGACTGTCACACTGCCCCTAATAAACTACACACTGCCCTCCCTTATAAATTATACCCACCACACCTTCCTCAATTATGAAATATGATCTGCACATTGACCTCACATCATGCTGCCCCCTCCTCACAATGTCCCATGCATGCTGCCCCCTCCTCACAATGTCCCATGCATGCTTCCCCCTCCTCACAGTGTCCCATGCATGCTGCCCCCGCCTCACTATGTCCCATGCATGCTGCCCCCGCCTCACAATGTCCCATGCATGCTGCCCCCTCCTCACAATGTCCCATGCATGCTGCCCCCTCCTCACAATGTCCCATGCATGCTGCCCCCTCCTCACAATGTCCCATGCATGCTGCCCCCTCCTCACAATGTCCCATGCATGCTGCCCCCGCCTCACAATGCCCCATGCATGCTGCTCCCTCCTCACAATGCCCCATGCATGCTGCCCCCGCCTCACAATGTCCCATGCATGCTGCCCCCTCCTCAAAATGTCCCATGCATGCTTCCCCCTCCTCACAATGTCCCATGCATGCTGCCCCCTCCTCACAATGTCCCATGCATGCTGCCCCCGCCTCACAATGCCCCATGCATGCTGCTCCCTCCTCACAATGCCCCATGCATGCTGCCCCCTCCTCACAATGTCCCATGCATGCTGCCCCCTCATCACAGGGTCCCATGCATGCTGCTCCCTCCTCACAGTGTCCCATGCATGCTGCCCCCTCCTCACAATGTCCCATGCATGCTGCCCCCTCCTCACAATGTCCCATGCATGCTGCCCCCGCCTCACAATGTCCCATGCATGCTGCCCCTCCTCACAATGTCCCATGCATGCTGCCCCTCCTCACAATGTCCCATGCATGCTGCCCCCTCATCACAATGTCCCATGCATGCTGCCCCCTCATCACAATGTCCCATGAATGCTGCCCCCTCCTCACAGTGTCCCATGCATGCTGATCCCTCCTCAGTGTCCCATGCATGCTGATCCCTCCTCAGTGTCCCATGCATGCTGCTCCATCTTCACAGTGTCCCATGCATGCTGATCCCTCCTCAGTGTCCCATGCATGCTGATCCCTCCTCAGTGTCCCATGCATGCTGCTCCATCCTCACAGTGTCCCATGCATGCTGCTCCCTCCTCACAATGTCCCATGCATGCTGCCCCCTCCTCACAATGTCCCATGCATGCTGCCCCCTCCTCACAATGTCCCATGCATGCTGCCCCCGCCTCACAATGTCCCATGCATGCTGCCCCTCCTCACAATGTCCCATGCATGCTGCCCCTCCTCACAATGTCTCATGCATGCTGCCCCCTCATCACAATGTCCCATGCATGCTGCCCCCTCATCACAATGTCCCATGAATGCTGCCCCCTCCTCACAGTGTCCCATGCATGCTGATCCCTCCTCAGTGTCCCATGCATGCTGATCCCTCCTCAGTGTCCCATGCATGCTGCTCCATCTTCACAGTGTCCCATGCATGCTGATCCCTCCTCAGTGTCCCATGCATGCTGATCCCTCCTCAGTGTCCCATGCATGCTGCTCCATCCTCACAGTGTCCCATGCATGCTGCTCCCTCCTCACAATGTCCCATGCATGCTGCTCCCTCCTCATAGGGTCCCATGCATGCTGCTCCCTCCTCACAGGGTCCCATGCATGCTGCTCCCTCCTCACAGGGTCCCATGCATGCTGTTCCCTCCTCACAATGCCCCATGCATGCTGCCCCCTCATCACAATGTCCCATGCATGCTGCCCCCTCCTCAGTGTCCCATGCATGCTGCCCCCTCCTCACAGTGTCCCATGCATGCTGCCCCCCTCCTCACAGTGTCCCATGCATGCTGCCCCCCTCCTCACAGTGTCCCATGCATGCTGCCCCCCTCCTCACAGTTTCCCATGCATGCTGCCCCCTCCTCACAGTGTCCCATGCATGCTGCTCCATGCTCACAGTGTCCAATGCATGCTGCTCCATGCTCACAGTGTCCCATGCATACTGCTCCATCCTCACAGTGTCCCATGCATGCTGCTCCATCCTCACAGTGTCCCATGCATGCTGCTCCATCCTCACAGTGTCCCATGCATGCTGCCCCCTTCTCACAGTGTCCCATGCATGCTGCTCCATCCTCACAGTGTCCCATGCATGCTGATCCCTCCTCACAGTGTCCCATGCATGCTGCTCCATCTTCACAGTGTCCCATGCATGCTGATCCCTCCTCAGTGTCCCATGCATGCTGCTCCATCTTCACAGTGTCCCATGCATGCTGCTCCATCCTCACAGTGTCCCATGCATGCTGCTCCCTCCTCACAGTGTCCCATGCATGCTGCCCCCTCCTCACAGTGTCCCATGCATGCTGCTCCATGCTCACAGTGTCCAATGCATGCTGCTCCATGCTCACAGTGTCCCATGCATACTGCTCCATCCTCACAGTGTCCCATGCATGCTGCTCCATCCTCACAGTGTCCCATGCATGCTGCTCCATCCTCACAGTGTCCCATGCATGCTGCCCCCTCCTCACAGTGTCCCATGCATGCTGCTCCATCCTCACAGTGTCCCATGCATGCTGATCCCTCCTCACAGTGTCCCATGCATGCTGCTCCATCTTCACAGTGTCCCATGCATGCTGCCCCCTCCTCACAGTGTCCCATGCATGCTGCCCCCTCCTCACAGTGTCCCATGCATGCTGCCCCCTCCTCACAGTGTCCCATGCATGCTGATCCCTCCTCAGTGTCCCATGCATGCTGCTCCATCTTCACAGTGTCCCATGCATGCTGCTCCATCCTCACAGTGTCCCATGCATGCTGCTCCCTCCTCACAGGGTCCCATGCATGCTGCTCCCTCCTCACAGGGTCCCATGCATGCTGCTCCCTCCTCACAGGGTCCCATGCATGCTGCTCCCTCCTCACAGGGTCCCATGCATGCTGCTCCCTCCTCACAGGGTCCCATGCATGCTGCTCCCTCCTCACAGGGTCCCATGCATGCTGCTCCCTCCTCACAGGGTCCCATGCATGCTGCTCCCTCCTCACAGGGTCCCATGCATGCTGCTCCCTCCTCACAGGGTCCCATGCATGCTGCTCCCTCCTCACAGGGTCCCATGCATGCTGCTCCCTCCTCACAGGGTCCCATGCATGCTGCTCCATCCTCACAGTGTCCCATGCATGCTGCCCCTCTCCATGAGCTCCTAATGCTGCCTTACTCTTTTCCATAATGACACCTCCATGCTGCCCCATTCATCATACTAAGACCACCACACTAACGCTTATGCTGAGACCCCCCCCACACACACACACACACACACACTACCCCACTCTTGATATTGACTCCCCTACATTGCTCCACTCCATACTGAGCCCACACATGCTGCCCCCTCTCATTCTGAGTCCTTACACTCCCCCCATCGATTTTGTCATTGCACTATCCCTCAACCCTTGTCCTCTGTCTCTAGCATTAGCCCCTCTCTCCCATTCCCCCAGCAGCAGCCTCTCTCCCCCACCTTCAGCATCAGCCTCTCTCTCCCCCAGCCTCCCCCAGCATCAGCCTCTCTCTCCCGCAGCCTCCCCCAGCATCATCCTCTCTCTCCCCCAGCCTCAGCCTCTCTCTCCCCCAGCCTCAGCCTCTCTCTCCCCCAGCCTCAGCCTCTCTCTCCCCCAGCCTCCCCCAGCCTCAGCCTCTCTCTCCCCCAGCCTCCCCCAGCCTCAGCCTCTCTCTCCCCCAGCCTCAGCCTCTCTCTCCCCCAGCCTCAGCCTCTCTCTCCCCCAGCCTCAGCCTCTCTCCCCCCAGCCTCCCCCAGCCTCAGCCTCTCTCCCCCCAGCCTCCCCCAGCCTCAGCCTCTCTCCCCCCAGCCTCCCCCAGCCTCTCTCTCCCCCAGCCTCTCTCTCCCCCAGCCTCCCCCAGCCTCTCTCTCCCCCAGCCTCCCCCAGCCTCAGCCTCTCTCTCCCCCATCCTCCCCCAGCCTCAGCCTCTCTCCCCCCCAGCCTCAGCCTCTCTCTCCCCCCAGCCTCCCCCCCAGCCTCAGCCTCTCTCTCCCCCCAGCCTCCCCCCCAGCCTCAGCCTCTCTCTCCCCCCAGCCTCCCCCCCAGCCTCTCTCTCCCCCCAGCCTCTCCCCCAGCCTCTCTCTCCCCCCAGCCTCCCCCCCAGCCTCTCTCTCCCCCCAGCCTCTCTCTCCCCCCAGCCTCCCCCCCAGCCTCTCTCTCCCCCCAGCCTCCCCCCCAGCCTCTCTCTCCCCCCAGCCTCTCTCTCCCCCCAGCCTCCCCCCCAGCCTCTCTCTCCCCCCAGCCTCCCCCCCAGCCTCCCCCCCAGCCTCTCTCTCCCCCCAGCCTCCCCCCCAGCCTCTCTCTCCCCCCAGCCTCTCTCTCCCCCCAGCCTCCCCCCCAGCCTCTCTCTCCCCCCAGCCTCTCTCTCCCCCAGCCTCTCTCTCCCCCCAGCCTCCCCCCCAGCCTCTCTCTCCCCCCAGCCTCTCCCCCAGCCTCTCTCTCCCCCCAGCCTCCCCCCAGCCTCTCTCTCCCCCCAGCCTCCCCCCCAGCCTCAGCCTCTCTCTCCCCCCAGCCTCCCCCCAGCCTCAGCCTCTCTCCCCCCAGCCTCAGCCTCTCTCTCCCCCCAGCCTCCCCCCCAGCCTCAGCCTCTCTCTCCCCCCAGCCTCCCCCCCAGCCTCAGCCTCTCTCTTTTCCCAGCCTCCCCCCAGCCTCTCTCTTTTCCCAGCCTCCCCCCAGCCTCTCTCTTTTCCCAGCCTCCCCCCAGCCTCTCTTTTCCCAGCCTCCCCCCAGCCTCTCTTTTCCCAGCCTCCCCCCAGCCTGTCTTTTCCCAGCCTCCCCCCAGCCTGTCTTTTCCCAGCCTCCCCCCAGCCTCTCTCTCTTCCCAGCCTCCCCCCCAGCCTCAGCCTCTCTCTTCCCAGCCTCCCCCCAGCCTCTCTCTTTTCCCAGCCTCCCCCCCAGCCTCTCTCTTTTCCCAGCCTCTCTCTTTTCCCAGCCTCCCCCCAGCCAAAAAGAGGCATCGCAACGATCATCAACTAACCTGTAAGGTGCCCATACATTCTAGGCTCTGCCTTACGCATACCTGCTCCGGTGCCTGCTGCCCTGCTCTGCTATTATCCTCTGCCGGCTGGCTCCAGCTCCAGTCGCGTCCTCCTCCGCGGCGTGTGATGTCTGCAGAATTGGACGCTGCAGCATGGGGCAGTGAGCTGATTGGCGCGCCCGCGCGCCTCTGACCCGGAAGTGCAGACGATGGAACTTCCGGGGTTAATCAGCTCACTATGCCTGGCGCCCTCCGTGTATTTAAAGAGACAGAAGTGCGCCTTTTCTCTCCCTCTCAAACCCCCCCCCCCCTCCCCCCCGAGAACACAGCGAAGTGCAACGGAGGGAGGGGCGGGGGGGCGGGGATGTATAAAAAAAAAAAAAAAATTATATATTTTTTTTTTTTTTTTTTTTTTTTTTTTGCTGCCAGAAAGTGCCGCCCCCCCCGCAACGTGCCGCCCTAGGCACGGGACCACGGGTGCCTAGTGGCAAATACGGCCCTGGGTGTATACGAGACGAGGAAGAGAGGAACTTGGAAAAGTAGGTCTGTTTGGTCTGGAAGTGTCCATGGAATGTTTGCGAGGAGGTTGACCACTAACGAGTAAAATTATCTGGGCTAATTTGGGCCCACAGGGATGATGGGGATACCTACTGTGCGATCCAGAGAGAGGACAGACTGATCCCAATGGGAAAGCAGAACCATCTCAAGAGGCCTGGGTGGAGCACAGCAAATGAGGTTACCTCAATGGCCGCCACCATGTTGCCAAGGATGCTCATGCAGAAAGGGAGATGGGTGGCTGAGAGTTTGAATGCCGGTTTGCAAGTTCGACATCTTGTCCTCTTGACGGAAAACTTTCCCTTGGACTTTGCTGAACAGCATTCCCAGGTAAATGATGCATGCAGCTAGGATTAGAGATGACTTTTATTGATTTGAAGATCCATTCTAAGCAGGACAACGTGTCGGTGATCTGCAAATTCTGTAGGTTCTCAAAGAGGAGCTCTTTGACAATGATTTTGACCAGGTAGGGAATGACCACTACTCCCCAAGATACACAAAAGAACTATGAAGGCAGCTATAACCTTTTGTGAACATCCGGGAAGCCGTGGCCAGTCCGAAGGGGATGGCCCCAAACTGAAATGGGGAGGAGTCCTTTGCAGCAAAACTGGGAAACTTTTGATGCATTTGGGAATGTGGAGATAGGCATCCTGAATGTCCACTGAGGAAAGACATTTTTTCAGGTTCCATGAAGACAATGGCCAAACACAGGGACTCCCATCTTGAGTTGGTGAAGCTGGACACCCTTCTTCAGCAAAATGTAGTCCAAAATGTAACAAATTCAAGTGTCCTTCACAAAAAAAGGTTGATTGAAAAAAAACTTTGAACCGTTCTGGAGTAGGAACTGGACAAAGACGCCTGATGGAGAAGCAAGGATATCTAACTTGTATCCAGAGGAGATGGTCTCTCTGACTAGGTGTCATTGACTGCGGGGAGCCACACATCCCTGAACGGGAATAGACAGTCCCCCCCCCACCCTTTTAGAGGGATCCTGTATTATGGTGCCCCATCATGTGTAGAGGAACTTGTTGCTTCTGGTCCGTGAAGACTTGGAAGGCTGGTCGTGTGGACACCAGGAAGGAGTCAGTATGAAAGATGGTATTTTCTTTTCTTGAGGGACCAGAAACTTCACCTCCCTCTTGACTACCCTGTTTTCCTCCTCCCCTTTTTTCTGGACTCTTCTGTCTTCCTCCTCTTTCTCCAGACTGCTCTGTTTTCATCCTCCCCATTTACCGACTCCTTTGTCTTCCTCCTCCCTTCCTCTTCCCTACCTCCAGACTTCTCTATTCTCTTACCTCCAGACTGTTCTGTACTCCACTCTCACTACCTTTTCCAGACTCCTCCTTCCTCCCTGAATAATCTTTTCTCCTCCTGTCTCATTCCTTTATCCTCCTCCCTCCAGACTCATCACTCCTTTATTTCTTCCATCCAGACTCCTCTTTTTTCCTCCTCCCTTTTTTCCAGACTTTTCTGCCTTCCCCCTCTTTCTCCAGACTTCTATGTTCCTCATCTCTTTCTACAGAATCCTCCTTCTTTATCCTCCCTTTCTACTGACTCCTCTCTCTTCCTTCTCCCTCCCTCTTCCCTACCTCCAGTCTTCTCTGTTCTCTTCCTCCAGACTCTTCTGTTCTCCTCTCACTCCCTTTTCCAGACTCATTTCTCCTCCTCCTTCCTCCCTCAATATTCTTCTCTCCTCCTGTCTCACTCCTTTTTCCAGACTCATCTGTCCTCCTCCTCACTCCCGACTCCTTTGTCTTCCTCCTTCCTCCCTCTAGACTCCTCACTCATCTTATTCCATCCCTCCAGATATCTCTGTCCACCTCCATTCAGACTCTTCTGTCCTCCTCTCTCACTACCTTTTCAAGACTCCTCCTTCCTCCTTGCATAGTCTTCTCTTCTCCTATCCCACTCCTTTCTCCAGGTTCTTTTGTCTTCCTCTTCCCGCCCTCTGCTGTCGCGCCCAGAGTTATGGGGTACTTGGTCTCTGGCAGTGTATAACTAGGGAATGTCACTTTGGTGGCTGTTGCCCGGTTCCGTGCCCTGGGCCCTTTTTGTAAACGGGATATATTTACATGGGGTTAGATTAGTGTTTACACGTGACACCACTTGCGGTGTTGCGGCTATGTAGATGGAGCAGCCGCTGCACAATGTCCACTACTGGGGATGGTGTTAATGGCAGCTTGGTTGGTAGGCCCTCCGCAAGCAGGGCGGGCCCCAGAGGGTAGGTGATGTGACAGGTGTCGGAAGAAGGTAGTCCACACGAGTTCAGTGCAACTGGGTTTTTACTCACTTTTGCTGGTGGTAACTGGTTACCCGAGGCCGGCTGGTTTCACCTCCAGGTACCCTTAGTCCCAGTGCCAGTTTAGTAATCTGGTGCCTTCTTCCCCTGCACCTGTCTTTGGTTGGTGGGTCCCTGTGGCGTAGAGCAACTGGGGATCCCTGTCCGGTGGTGTTTCTTTCTACTGCTGTCCGCCTGACGGTAGCGTGAACCCTGTGGGGTTGGAGTCTCTGGTCCTGTCCCCGGCTCTCTCTTTGCTACTGAGTCTCGGATTCTTAGGGTCACTTGATGGTCCCCTTGCTGTGCAGGTGTTAACAGGCCGGCCTGGAGCTTCTGCCTGTCCTAGGTCCTGTACCCGGTCGGTGCGAAGTTCCGGGAGTACTCCACCGTACTCCAGCGGCAACTACCCTCCTGGGCACCAGGTTACTGTCAACCCCATGTCAGTGCGTCTCCTGTCAACTTCACTCCTCGACTCCCTCAGACTATCTGTCTATCCTCAGTCCGCCCCTCCTACCTGGTCAACTAGTGGACTGGACTGGCTCCACCTCTAGGCGGCCATCCATTGTATGGGGGATTGTTTGGGAAAACTGGGATTACCTGGAGTGTTTGTGTGTGACCGGCATCGGTCTACCGGGTCCCTAGGGGGTAGGCCCTGCATCCTGGTGAGAATGCAGAACCTTGTAGCTCCCTGATGGCTTCAGGGGTGCTACACTGCCCTACCTCCAGACTTCTATAGTCTCTTCCCCCAGACTCTTTTGTCCTCCTATCTCACTAGCTTTTCCAGACTTCTCCTTCCTTGCATAGTCTTCTATTCTTCTATCCCACTCCTTTTTTCCAGACTCCTTTTGTCTTCCTCTCTCCAGATGCCTCAGTCTTCCTACTCCCTTCCTCCAGACTCCTTACTCTGCTTATTCCCACCCTCCAGACTCCTCTGTTTTCCTGCACCCTCCAGACTCCTCTGTCTTCCTGCTCCCTCCACACTCCTCTGTCTTCCTGCTCCCTCCACACTCCTCTGTCTTCCTGCTCCCTCCACACTCCTCTGTCTTCCTGCTCCCTCCACACTCCTCTGTCTTCCTGCTCCCTCCACACTCCTCTGTCTTCCTGCTCCCGCCACACTCCTCTGTCTTCCTGCTCCCTCCACACTCCTCTGTCTTGCTGCTCCCTCCACACTCCTCTGTCTTCCTGCTCCCTCCACACTCCTCTGTCTTCCTGCTCCCTCCACACTCCTCTGTCTTCCTGCTCCCTCCACACTCCTCTGTCTTCCTGCTCCCTCCACACTCCTCTGTCTTCCTGCTCCCTCCACACTCCTCTGTCTTCCTGCTCCCTCCACACTCCTCTGTCTTCCTGCTCCCTCCACACTCCTCTGTCTTCCTGCTCCCTCCACACTCCTCTGTCTTTCTGCTCCCTCCAGACTCCTTTGTCTTCCTCCTCCCTCACTCCAGACTCCTTTGTCTTCCTCCTCCCTCACTCCAGACTCCTTTGTCTTCCTCCTCCCTCACTCCAGACTCCTTTGTCTTCCTCCTCCCTCACTCCAGACTCCTCTGTCTTCCTCCTCCCTCACTCCAGACTCCTCTGTCTTCCTCCTCCCTCACTCCAGACTCCTCTGTCTTCCTCCTCCCTCACTCCAGACTCCTCTGTCTTCCTCCTCCCTCACTCCAGACTCCTCTGTCTTCCTCCTCCCTCACTCCAGACTCCTCTGTCTTCCTCCTCCCTCACTCCAGACTCCTCTGTCTTCCTCCTCCCTCACTCCAGACTCCTCTGTCTTCCTCCTCCCTCACTCCAGACTCCTCTGTCTTCCTCCTCCCTCACTCCAGACTCCTCTGTCTTCCTCCTCCCTCACTCCAGACTCCTTTGTCTTCCTCCTCCCTCACTCCAGACTCCTCTGTCTTCTTCCTCCCTCACTCCAGACTCCTCTGTCTTCCTCCTCCCTCACTCCAGACTCCTCTGTCTTCCTCCTCCCTCACTCCAGACTCCTCTGTCTTCCTCCTCCCTCACTCCAGACTCCTTTGTCTTCCTCCTCCCTCACTCCAGACTCCTCTGTCTTCTTCCTCCCTCACTCCAGACTCCTCTGTCTTCCTCCTCCCTCACTCCAGACTCCTCTGTCTTCCTCCTCCCTCACTCCAGACTCCTCTGTCTTCCTCCTCCCTCACTCCAGACTCCTCTGTCTTCCTCCTCCCTCACTCCAGACTCCTCTGTCTTCCTCCTCCCTCACTCCAGACTCCTCTGTCTTCCTCCTCCCTCACTCCAGACTCCTCTGTCTTCCTCCTCCCTCACTCCAGACTCCTCTGTCTTCCTCCTCCCTCACTCCAGACTCCTTTGTCTTCCTCCTCCCTCACTCCAGACTCCTCTGTCTTCTTCCTCCCTCACTCCAGACTCCTCTGTCTTCCTCCTCCCTCACTCCAGACTCCTCTGTCTTCCTCCTCCCTCACTCCAGACTCCTCTGTCTTCCTCCTCCCTCACTCCAGACTCCTCTGTCTTCCTCCTCCCTCACTCCAGACTCCTCTGTCTTCCTCCTCCCTCACTCCAGACTCCTCTGTCTTCCTCCTCCCTCACTCCAGACTCCTCTGTCTTCCTCCTCCCTCACTCCAGACTCCTCTGTCTTCCTCCTCCCTCACTCCAGACTCCTCTGTCTTCCTCCTCCCTCACTCCAGACTCCTTTGTCTTCCTCCTCCCTCACTCCAGATTCCTTTGTCTTCCTCCTCCCTCACTCCAGACTCCTCTGTCTTCCTCCTCCCTCACTCCAGACTCCTCTGTCTTCCTCCTCCCTCACTCCAGACTCCTCTGTCTTCCTCCTCCCTCACTCCAGACTCCTCTGTCTTCCTCCTCCCTCACTCCAGACTCCTCTGTCTTCCTCCTCCCTCACTCCAGACTCCTCTGTCTTCCTCCTCCCTCACTCCAGACTCCTCTGTCTTCCTCCTCCCTCACTCCAGACTCCTCTGTCTTCCTCCTCCCTCACTCCAGACTCCACACTCTCCTTATTCCCTCCCTCCAGACACCTCTGGCTGCACCTTATCAGTTAAACTTATGCCTCACATGAATGTTGACCAGTTTTATTCCTTTGCTACCTTAAATAATTGATATTAATTTACATTTAAAGTTTTTATTTATTTATTTATTTTCAAACCTAAAATTTTATCTTCTTTTGCAGCTCCTGCCTGGTATTGTGTGGTACAATAATAATAATAAAAAAAACAAACAACAATTCCATAAGGGATCATATTCTCAATTCCAATGCACCTACATCGTTAGAGATCGTTGTAAGATGTGAATGTCAGTTTTTTTCTGATAGGATTGGAGTATAACTGGCGTGAAGGACTGAAGGTAGTTTTCATTTTTGGACCGTCGACTAGTTTGTGGAATATGGGGAGAGGGGGCCCTTGACGTGGTAGGACTTGGCAAATCTTGGATGTATCCTCTATCTTAAAGGGCCCTGACAGTAATCATATGATGATGATAGAAGCAGGTATCTGTTAACTTTTCATGAGGCTTCCTATACGGCCTGAGTTGACCCTGGTGAAGCAGGTGTATTGTCCCTTAGTCTGGCTGCTCCCTGCGGAGGTCGGGGAATGTCGCAGGTGCAGGTCTGAATAGGACGTATTCATGGAAGTATTGACACAGAGAGATGCCACACGCCGTGAATCCCCGAGCCTTATGTACCTTGTCCAGAGGTTGGGAGGAAATCTACCTTTCTCCTACATTGCTGACTTTTCTTTATCATTATTTAATCCAAACTCTCTTTCCTTCCTGGAATAAGTCCTCCAGAAAACAGCCATTAATATGTGCATCCTTTTCTCTCCATCACGCGTACGGACAGGAAAACAAATACATTTACCAATATGCTTAAAAGTATTGACATGGGACTTGTTAACACTGCTGGGGATCAATGGGTGGGAGTTCAGATGGACTTAGAGGCTATTTTGATGAGTATCCGCAGCGAAAACACGCTAAAAAATAAAAATGCCTGGAATTTCAGCATCTAAAACAATGCTTTGAGGAAAATCTTCACATAAATCTCAACTTAGCATACTTGCAAGAGAATTTTTGTGGATTACAAAACGTAACGCAGGTCAGATTACTTAGATCTGTGGGGCCTCCTCAAACGGCAGGTGGAGGAGCGCAAGGTCTGGAACATCCATCAGATCCGGGATGTCGTCATGGAGGATGGAAGAGGATCCAGTGGCTCCTGTGAAGCTCTAGTGACCTCCAGGCCCAGGAGAGTTAAGGCCGTGCTGGAAAAAAATGGTGGCCACACAAAATATTCACATGAAGGGCACAATTTAGCCATTTTTACTTAGGTGTGTACTCACTTTTGATGCCAGTGCGCCGCCCCCACGTCAGCAGCCGGGCTGCTCGGATCCGGAGCTGCAGTGGCTCGAGGGATCTCCGGACCCGGGGGTCGTGCGGACACGCAAATAAAAAGGGGATGTAATATGTACAGGGGATTGTTGTAGATACTTTGTGATGCCACCCACGGTGTGTGGTAAGGTGGAGTACCACAGCTGCTGTTCGGGAGCACCTAGGGGCGATGGAGTGGCAGCTAGGTGTTGACCCCTCCGTGGGTAGGGGTGGATGCCCCGGGGCTCAGTGTCCAGAACACTGTAGGTTATGGCTGCCGGTGGTGGTGCGCCAGGCCGGACCGGAGGGTGTTGGTGTACTCACGGTTAAATGATTGCACACAAGTCTGCTGGTAAACCAAGGTGTCAGTGGCCAGCTGCCGCTTCTGGGTGTATACGGTTCCCACACCCGGCTGGTGTACCAATGTCCCTTTCTCCGGCACTATGTACTTTTCTCTTGTTTTGGACGACCTCGTGTGGACCGGGGAAGTCCTTCCCGATTCTGCTTTTGTGGCGAAACGTGCCTGCGAAAACTGACCCTTGGGATCTCAGTGGGTTGTTGCGGATACCCTATCCCCAGCGGTGGGCTGCCGTTTCGCTCTATCTGGCTAACACACTGGAACAACGTCTGGAACCTTGTCCCTGGCCTGGTTAATTAGAGAAGGGGCTTGCAATCGTCTTCTAACTAGGGTCCAGGTACCCTGCCTTTGCACGGTTTCCGGACCGGATCTCCGCTGTCGGTACCGGCGGGCTCCAACCCTGTCCCGGTCCACTTTGGATTTCCCGCGACCGGACTCCCGTCGACTTTGGACACGGTCCACTGCTTGCCACCTAGCCAGTAGACCAGGGCCACTACCCTGGCTACCCTTCGCTAGGCTCAGATTTGACTCCACTCTAACTTGAACTCTCCCTTGAACTCGGGTGGCTAGGGTTTTGTGGCAGATGGTACCTGATGTGGGATGGTGTTGTGTGGGGGTGTACTGTTTCTCTGTGACCACCTGGCTGCGCCAGGGCGTCACACCAGCGGTTCACACATTAATGGCTGTGTGTTGAGTTATTTAGAGCAGGGTTCCCCAACTCCAGTCCTCAAGGCCCACCAACAGTGCATGTTTTCAGGATTTCCTTAGCATTGCACTGCTGTTGGAACCAGCACCTGGGCAGGTAATTACATTAACACCTGTGCAATACTAAGGAAATCCCAAAAACCTGCACTGTTGGTGGGCCTTGAGGACTGGAGTTGGGGACCTCTGATTTAGAGGACACCAAATTTACACTATTATACAAGCTGGACAATGACTACTTTATATCGTGTGAGGATGTACCCACTTTTGTGATAAACTGTATAAGAAGATCTCCGGTATTTTAAACCCCTCAATATTGATATTGTAACAAGACCAAGAAGGAAAAGTCTTGGAATGATGGAAGTCACAGAATGGACAGACATGAAAATGATAGAAAAGTGGAAACAACATTTTTAAAGCATCAGTCTATAGCATTAGGGTCATGTGCAGCAATTCAGACCCTTGCAAGGTAATTAATGGTCATCTGATCAGTGTTTGGCCGTCCTAAATGCATTTGGGAAAATCATCAAGATCTGCTGCTGGCAGCTCCTGTGTAATCACCGACCAATGACATCCCATATGTGCTTGATTGGAAACAAGTCTGGAGACGCTGCTGGCCATGTTAGGTCATGTAAGCTGCACACGGTAGCACGAGCAACATTCAGCGTTATTGTGTTGCTAAGGCTAGTTTATTATTATTATTATTATTTATTATTATAGCGCCATTTATTCCATGGCGCTTTACAAGTGAGAGAGGGTATACGTACAACAATCATTAACAGTACAAAACAGACTGGTATAGGAGGAGAGAGGACCCTGCCCGCGAGGGCTCACAGTCTACAGGAGGAGAGAGGACCCTGCCCGCGAGGGCTCACAGTCTACAGGAGCAGAGAGGACCCTGCCCGCGAGGGCTCACAGTCTACAGGAGGAGAGAGGACCCTGCCCGCGAGGGCTCACAGTCTACAGGAGGAGAGAGGACCCTGCCCGCGAGGGCTCACAGTCTACAGGGAATGGGTGATGGTACAATAAGTTAGGACAGAGTTGGTTGCGCAGTGGTCAACTGGACTGAGGGCTATTGTAGGTTGTAGGCTTGTTGGAAGAGATGGGTCTTGAGGTTCCTCTTGAAGCTTTCCACGGTAGTGGAGAGTCTGATGTGCTGAGGTAGAGCGTTCCAGAGTATGGGGGATGCACGGGAGAAATCTTGTACGCGATTGTGGGAAGAGGAGATAAGAGAGGAGCAGAGAAGGAGATCTTGTGAGGATCTGAGGTTGCGTGCAGGTAGGTACCGGGAGACTAGGTCACAGATGTAGGGAGGAGACAGGTTGTGCATGGCTTTGTATGTCATGGTTAATGTAACTGAACTAGTTTCAGACTTGCATTGTGCGTCATCCGCCGCATTGCATTGTGTGACGGATGCATTGCATATAGTGGCACAACTGATGCGACGGATCGTGCAAAACAACGGAATTCGTTGTAGCTTTTTTTTTTTTTTTTAGCAATTTACTCAACTGAGTATGCGCAGTTGTGTAAAAACGGATCCGTCAAAGGAATCAGTCAAATGACGGATTCCGACGGATTCCGCCACCATAGGCTTCCATTATAAAAATTACGGCCGCCGACGGAATTCAGCACATTGCAGTTTTTTTACGCTCTGGGAAGCGCAGAAAAACGCTACATGCTGCGTTCTTTCTGCCTAGGGGATGCAGCGCAGCGTCAGCCAGCAGATGCAACGCAGGACCATCAGTCGCAATGTGTCGTCCATACAAGTCTATGGGAAGCAGCAGAATCCGTTAATGGATTGCGCTATTTTCCAAAACGGCGGATTGCGCCGAAAGGAAAAAAACGCAAGTGTGAAAGTACCCTAAACGGCTTTTGAGACATTTTCTACAAACTTTGTGTGTGCACATGGCACATGGGGGCCCTGGTGTTGATGCGCTTTAGGGCTTATGGGCCTTAAGGGATAACTGCAACGCAAACCTCATCCCTTTTTGTCAGTGTATGGTGCAAATGACCTGGAGTAATCGGCACCTGCAGAGCAAACATCCCGAATCCAGTTAAGTTGTGTCCTCGTTGGCATTCCCCGTCAGCCCCCTGCGGGGCGCACACCACTAATCCTATGTACTTAGTGATGAATGGGATACAGTCTATATATAGGGCTTAGGACCTCTCAGATGAACTATCTCCGGGGGTAGAAATAAACAGATTATTACACTGGCTGCCCATAACTGGATCACATTAGCCATTGAATCCACATCACGTCGTGAATGGCGGGCAACGAAAAACAGGGCTATGTTTTCCTTTTATGGCTTGTACAGAATTATGGAAAAATGATGTACAGGAAGCCACAATGGCCGCCTATCCCTGAATACAATAGCCAATCCGCCCCACGCTTCTCTTTATCCCCCATGTTTAACCCCCTCACTGCTGACGCTCCGTGACGTCAGGTAAGGTGATTGAGTTCCTCGGGCCTCTTATAATCCTCTCCTGGATGTCTGCACCATTACAGGTGACTCTTTATTTTATTTTTATCTTTTCACTATTTTTTTTTTTTAGATCTTGTATTTATGTTACTTCCGCACCAAACCAAGAACACAGCTCATTGATGAAACAGAAAAGCCTGGAAATTGCCCAGGAGATGGTAAAATTAGAAATAAGCTCTGGCTCATTGCTATGGTAAAATTAAAGCTGAGCTCTGACTGGTTGCTATGGTAAAATTAAAGCTGAGCTCTGACTGGTTGCTATGGTAAAATTAAAGCTGAGCTCTGACTGCTTGCTATGGTAAAATTAAAGCTGAGCTCTGACTGGTTGCTATGGTAAAATTAAAGCTGAGCTCTGCTTGCTATGGTAAAATTAAAGCTGAGCTCTGACTGGTTGCTATGGCAAAATTAAAGCTGAGCTCTTACTGGTTGCCATGGTAAAATTAAAGCTAAGCACTGACTGCTTGGTATGGTAAAATTAAAGCTGAGCTCTGACTGCTTGGTATGGTAAAATTAAACCTGAGCTCTGACTGGTTGCTATGATAAAATTAAAGCTGAGCTCTGACTGGTTGCTATGGTAAAATTAAAGCTGAGCTCTGACTGGTTGCTATGGTAAAATTAACGCTGAGCTCTGACTGGTTGCCATGGTAAAATTAAAGCTAAGCACTGACTGCTTGGTATGGTAAAATTAAAGCTGAGCTCTGACTGGTTGCTATGATAAAATTAAAGCTGAGTTCTGACTGGTTGCTATGATAAAATTAAAGCTGAGCTCTGACTGGTTGCTATGATAAAATTAAAGCTGAGTTCTGACTGGTTGCTATGGTAAAATTAAAGCTGAGCTCTGACTGGTTGCTATGGTAAAATTAAAGCTGAGCTCTGACTGGTTGCTATGATAAAATTAAAGCTGAGTTCTGACTGGTTGCTATGGTAAAATTAACGCTAAGCTCTGACTGGTTGCTACGGTAAAATTTAAAGCTAAGGTCTGACTGGTTGTTATAGTAAAATGAAAGCTGAGATCTAAACTGGTTGCTATAGTGACACATAAGCTAAGCTCTGATTGGTTGCTACAGTAAAATGAAAGCTAAATTCTTGTTGGTTGCCCTGACAAAAGGAAAGCTGAGATCTGATTGGCTGCTCAGGTCAAATGAAAGTTGAGCTCTGACTGGTTGCTATGGTAAAATAAAGCAAAGCCTTGGTTACTTTAGGCAAAAAGAAAATAAAAGTGTTTTTACTGTATGACCGTCTTGATCACTGAGGTCTGATAAGCATCAAACTAGTACAAGCCACACAAGGCGGACGTGGCTATTTTGGCCACCGGGTTTATAGAAGATTTATCCTTTTCCTTACACACTGGTCTGTGGAACTCTTCATAGTTATCAACCAAATGAGACATTATCCCATGATCAGTATTTAATTCTTTTTTTGAGAGTTTGGCCATTTGATGTGAAAAATTCTCATCCAAAACCTCTGATTGATCCAGTGGTCTATAATAAGAGGCTATGTGGGGCTCATGCTGTATTTAGGGAGCTATATGGGGGCTCATCCTGTATGTAGGAGGGGCTATATGTGGGCTCATTCTATATATAAGGGCTATGTGAGGGCTCATCCTATATATAGGATGCTATGTGAGGGCTCATTCTGTATACAGGGAACTATATGTGGGCTCATCCTGTATATAGGGGCTATGTGAGGGCTCATCCTGTATATAGGGAGCTGTGTATGGGTTCATGCTGTATATAGGGGGCTATGTATGGGTTCATACTGTATATAGGGGGCTGTGTATGGGTTCATACTGTATATAGGGAGCTGTGTCTCCACAGTGTGCCCCCCCCCCCTACATCTCCACCCTCCTCTCTGTCTATCATCCCACCCGTTCTCTACGCTCTGCAAATGACTGTCGATTAACATCCACACTAATTCGAACCTCCCACTCCCGAATCCAAGACTTCTTCCGAGCTGCACCAAACCTCTGGAACGCTCTACCCCAAGAAGTTAGGACGAATCACAAGTTACTCAGCTTCAGACGCACCCTAAAAACGCATCTCTTTAGGGCGGCCTATCACACTCCCTAGCCGAACTAATTTCACCTAATCCCTCCACAACATATCAGAAAATAACCCCACGTCAAATTCCATGGCACCCAAATGCATCTCAAGGCTCTGGCCAACTGGTCCAGGAAGCCATTATCTATCCCCCATTTCCTTGAGATGGCTGGATTGTCATTGTAAATAAGCACTTGTACCTTGCCCCCTCCATCTCATTGTAGATTGTAAGCTCTCACGAGCAGGGTTGCCTTTTTTCCCTTTAAATATTGTATCTTCTATAACTGTTACTTGTTTGTATATGATCCTCCTGAATTGTAAAGCGCTGCGGAATATGTTGGCGCTAAAGAAATAAATATTATTATTATGGGTTCATACTGTATATAGGGGGCTGTGTATGGGTTCATACTGTATATAAGGGGCTGTGTATGGGTTCATACTGTATATAGGGAGCTGTCTATGGGTTCATACTGTATATAGGGGGCTGTGTATGGGTTCATACTGTATATAAGGGGCTGTGTATGGGTTCATACTGTATATAGGGAGCTGTGTATGGGTTCATACTCTATATAGGGGCTGTATATGGGTTCATACTGTATATAGGGAGCTGTGTATGGGTTCATACTGTATATAAGGGGCTGTGTATGGGTTCATACTGTATATAGGGGGCTGTGTATGGGTTCATACTGTATATAGGGGGCTGTGTATGGGTTCATACTGTATATAAGGGGCTGTGTATGGGTTCATACTGTATATAGGGAGCTGTGTATGGGTTCATACTGTATATAGGGAGCTGTGTATGGGTTCATACTGTATATAAGGGGCTGTGTATGGGTTCATACTGTATATAGGGAG
This sequence comes from Anomaloglossus baeobatrachus, assembly GCF_048569485.1. Taxonomy (NCBI): domain Eukaryota; kingdom Metazoa; phylum Chordata; class Amphibia; order Anura; family Aromobatidae; genus Anomaloglossus; species Anomaloglossus baeobatrachus. The sequence continues at coordinate 25,646,632 of NC_134355.1, forward strand.
CTGTGTATGGGTTCATACTGTATATAGGGGGCTGTGTATGGGTTCATACTGTATATAGGGGGCTGTGTATGGGTTCATACTGTATATAAGGGGCTGTGTATGGGTTCATACTGTATATAGGGAGCTGTGTATGGGTTCATACTGTATCTAGGGGGCTGTGTATGGGTTCATACTGTATATAGGGAGCTGTGTATGGGTTCATACTGTATATAAGGGGCTGTGTATGGGTTCATACTGTATATAGGGAGCTGTGTATGGGTTCATACTGTATATAGGGGGCTGTGTATGGGTTCATACTGTATATAGGGGGCTGTGTATGGGTTCATACTGTATATAAGGGGCTGTGTATGGGTTCATACTGTATATAGGGAGCTGTGTATGGGTTCATACTGTATCTAGGGGGCTGTGTATGGGTTCATACTGTATATAGGGGCTGTGTATGAGTTCATAATGTATATAGGCATTGTCAGCATACTTAATTCTGAGCAATATTAAGTGATACAATTAATATTAATACAAAATAATAATTAGGATTAATAAGTTAATATTAATATTGAGCAAAATTAATTTCAGCCTATTGGTTCGGCCTCCACACCAGTCACGGTCTCTCATGTGGCCCCTCGGCAAAATGAATTGCCCACCCTTGATATACACACATTCATCTTATCTTAAAGGCCTGGATACATATTCCTTTCCCAGGAAGGAATCTTATGTCCCGGGGCCATTTGCCGTCCATATTTCACTTTGTTCAGCCTGTTTAATCTCCTGTCTGACAAGCTAAAAGCACCACCTTAACTCCCAATACACAAACCAGTCCAGAGCTTTCCCCAAATTCCAGGCGTCCCTTGTTTGCATGACAAGAGGGGCTGATAAATCCAGCAATGAGAACAGCACACTGTGAAGTGCACCCAATACACATCTTATTCTCCACTCACTGTGTTTGCTCATTAATTTTATGCTATTTGCAGACCCCATAAAGCCACCTCTGCAATCCACAGAGCTGGGCAAGAAAAGAAATGGGGGCCCCCATATGACCCAGGGTCATTAGGACAGGCATTTTGAGTATCAGTGTCAGACATAAAGAGGTAGCAAAACCCGTCATAGGCCAGTGAGAGCAATCAGACAAGTGTAAACGGGCACAAGACATGTGCGTATCCATGTCTGGAACGTCAATTGCAGCATCTGTTGTCTGGGAGAATCCAAGAAGTGTTCACATCTGCGATCCTTTATGATTATTATTATTATTATTATTATTATTGTTTATTTATAGAGCACCATTGATTCCATGGTGCTGTACATGAGGGGGTTACATACAGAATACATGTACACGTTACAATAGACAGACTAGCACAGGGGGAAGAGGGCCCTGCCCTTGCGGGCTTACATCCTAAAGGATTTTGGGGAGGAGACAGTAGGTGGGGTGTAGGTGGGGCGGCAGCTCCGCACGGTGGTGGGGCGGCAGCTCCGCACGGTGGTGGGGCGGCAGCTCCGCACGGTGGTGGGGCGGCAGCTCCGCACGGTGGTGAAGCAGTGAGGTCATTGAAGGTTATAGGCATTTCTGAACAGATGAGTCTTTAGGTTCCGTTTGAAGCTTGCGAGTGTAGTAGATAGTCTGACGTGTTGAGGCAGTGAGTTCCAGGAGACTGGGGATGCTCGGGAGAAGTCTTGGAGTCGGTTGCATGAGGAGCGAATGAGAGAGGAGGATAGAAGGAGATCTTGGGAGGACCGGAGGTTACGTTTTGGAGTGTAGCGAGAGATTAGTTCAGAGATATATGGAGGAGACAGATTATGGATAGCTTTGTAGGTCAGTGTTAGTAATTTGAATTGGATACGGTGGAAGATTGGGAGCCAGTGGAGGGACTTGCAGAGAGGAGAAGCGGGGTGGTATTGAGGAGAGAGGTGGATCAGTCGGGCAGCAGAGTTTATCCCTCAATGCTCCAAAATCCCTCGCTCCCATTACTTGTATGGTATGTTTAACAAAACAAATAAAACACAAAAAGCGAGTCAAATCAAAAAATATTTAAAATTTATCATATATCTGTTAAAACAGTCACAAGGCCTAAAAATTAGAGACAACACCAAGTCATCCAGACAACACTGCAAGCTTGCATCACATATAAAGTCAGGATCTTAGATCTCCTAAATAGAATATCAGTAATCCATATGTAAATGAGAGATACAATTTTACCCACTATGCAAAGAGAGCACCAAATGAGTCCACAAACAGGTTTCGCTAAATCCCTTTTGCTTCCTCAGGGGGTCACAGAAAATAAATCCTCCCCATATCACCTAAATAGTGAGATGTTACAGTTGCATACATTGTTACCCTCCTCCAATCTATCAAGACAGACTGTGCATGTGCGGGAAAGGAACAAGTCACCAAAAATAATGAGCAGGTACAGGATTGATATTGAGAGCCTGGTAGAAAAAGGGCGACGGGACACGGAATCGAACCACAGATCAGATCTCTATGGACAATTCCAAATCATACGTCAGCACAGAACCACCCAAGCAAATGTGTAAGTAAGATAGCATACCAAATCACAATAACCTCCTCATGTAAAGTGCGAAAATAAGAGTGAAGGGGGAAAAAGAGGTAAGTGATTAACATGTACAAAACCGTCCAGTGCTTATGCATAATAATGTGCAAATATAAAAATTCCATTTTCAAAAAGTGGTCTTCAAATTATTGCATACCGTAATAAAATAACATGGGTGAGGATGCAGTAGGTGAGGACAGAGCTGGTTGGGCACTGGTGTACTGGACTGAGGGTTATTATAGGTTGTAGACTTGTCGGAAGATCTTCAGGTCTTCAGGTTCCTTTTCAAGGTCTCCACGGTAGGTGAGAGTCTGATATGCTGGGGTAGAAAGTTGCAGAGTATGGAGGAGGCACAGGAGAAATCTTGAATGCGATTGTACAAAGAGGAGATGCGACTGGAGTAGAGAAGGAGATCTTGTGAGGATCTGAGGTTGCGTGCGGGTAAGTACTGGGAGACTAGGTCACAGATGTAAGGAGGAGACAGGTTTGCGGATGGCTTTGTATGTCATGGTTAGGGTATTGAATTGGAGCTGTTGGGCAATGGGAAGCCAGTGAAGGGATTGGCAGAGAGGAGAGACCAGGGAATAGCGGGAGGACAGGTGGATTAATTGGGTCACATAGTTTAGATTGTAGGTGTGCAAGAGTGTTGGAAGGGAGGCCACAGAGCAGGAGGTTGCAGTAGTCGAGGCGGGAGATGATGAGGGCATGCAATAGTGTTTTTGCAGATTCTTGGTTAAAGAATAGTTCACATGTAATAGGGACTTAAAAGAAACAAAAACTAATTAAGAATTAGCTTTAAAAGAAAAGTTACCACATTTAGGATTTTACAAAATGTCTTAACACTCAAAATATTATTTAATTAAATATTCAAACATTATAAGATAGTGTAAGAAAATATTAAAGGTAACCTGTCACCACTTTTTTGGCCTATAAGCTGCAGCCACCACCACCGGGCTCTTATATACAGCATTCTAACATGCTGTATATAAGAGCCCAGGCCGGGGGTATAACATAAAAAAAACTTTACCTAACAGTCGTGCGGTGGGCCTTATGGGCAACTCCGTTGTCCGGTGCCGGCGCCGACTCTTTTGGCCATCTTTGTGCTCCTTTTCTAGCCGCGGTGCATGATGGGTCCGACGTCACACATACTAGCTGGCATTCAGGTCCTGAGCAGGCGCACTTTGATCAAAGTATTGTAGTGCGCCTGCACAGGAACGGTGAGTGTGTATGACACAGCCGCGTCATGCACCCAGGCTTCAGAAAGAGGACAAAGATGGCCGAAAGAGGCAGCGCCGGCACCGGACAACGGAGACGCCCATAAGGCCCACTGCAGTGACCGCTAGGTAAGCATTATAAAGTGTTTTTTATTTTATACCCCCGGCCTGGGCTCTTATATGCAGTATGTTAGAATGCTGTATATAAGAGCCCGGTGGTGGTGGCCGCAGCTTATAGGCCAAAAAAGTGGTGACAGGTTCCCTTTAAGGTACAAAACAATACGGTAAATAATTTAGGACACTTATTTATATGGTGAGAAACAATAAAAAAATATATAATATGCAAACAAAATGCGGTATTTAAGATTTAACGTGTTTCTTACAAGTACAATTGTTACTAAAATTACAAAATCTCTCAAAGTTTTGTATATGTTGTGTAGTCAGATGTTGTTTCCAGTGGGATCTGGTAGTAATCTATAGTATGTGGTGTGTACCAATTTTCACCAATTCTTTGGACAATTCTCCATCAATTGTCACCAATTCTTTGGACAAAAGATCCCAAGCTGAGTGTGTGCTATATTACGGCCACCGTGAGCTTTCAATCAACAACTATTAAATGTGTATTTCAACTCAAGGCCTATAAGGGTTTAGCATAGCCAAATAGTCATTATTTCCTAAATGTGTACATTTGTATTCTTTATATTTTTTTGAAACACAAAACAGAGATATCCATACAAAAAATGACCATTACCTGGACATTCATTATGTTTGGTTAATATATAAAATAACACATAGTCGCAATGCATCAACATGACATCTACTGTGTCCAATTTGACTGACTCCATCATGAGTCTGCTTTAACAAACCGATTGAAAAGATGTGGAATTCGAGACCTTCCAAATGTGGAGATTAACTAATACCCTGAAGAAAAAAATATATCAATGTGGAGGACTATCGGAACACTGTTCACCAGTATGTCGTCATTTTGGCAAGATCTAAGACTCTATTGGTAAAAGTCCTCTTCAATGAAATCAACAATCCATAGGAATATTTTCAGTTGAGAACCTTATGGTCAAAGACACCGATCTTGGATTTTGAGGAACTTAGAATTCAAAACGTTTATTTTGTTTATACAAATCCCATTTGACAACAAATGGCTTTGATGGAAATTAGAATCAATTTATCACTAACTTGTTAGACTCCAATTCACTTACTATTGGCTCCATTCATATCCTTTCAAGGATCCTTTCTAGGAATTAACACCTTTTGAGAAGGAGCAGAGACATTCATACTGAGCACATAACAGTGGAAGCTATCTTTAAATGGAAAGGTGGACTGAAGCCGACTGATGTCTATCGCATCCCCATAAACTGCAGATAGCTGTAGGCCAAAACATAGTTTGGATGATGATGATCATTTGGCCGACATCAATGTCTCCTGACTCCTCCATATAGAGAAGTTTGTGTTCTCTGTGACAGAACTGATATAAAACTGGCCATACACGTTAGACTTATATTGGCCGAACCCGCCAATATCGAAGGGTTCAGTCAACGTTCTAATGTTTATAGTGGTGCCAGCCGACTGATGGTCAGGAGAAATTCAACCAGGCATGTTCGATTGGGGACTGCCTATCGCATTGTTCTCCTTGAGATAAGCTGCTGGCTGATGTGTCAATTAGCAGATTTCTCATAGGAAACTTAGGAGCACTCGGCCAAACAAGCGCTCTTGAGTTGGCTAAGATGGCTGTCAACCCAACGATATTTTGGACAACAACTTCCCTGGTGGAGGGTTTTTTTTATGGAAAACAAAAGGAATACACATTTAATGGGGGGCCCGCTGATATGAACAGGTTTAGCTGACATTGGATTAATATGTATAGAACATTAGGAAGTAGATATCTCTAACCTATACCCCAGGGTAGGACCAAGGCTAAGGTCATACAGTAGCTTAAAGCTTGAACCTGGGTCAGGACGCTATTGTTTGAAGTCGACTAATGTAATATAAACCTTAACACTTGGATAAAAGCCCCCATCAGTTCTCAGTAATTGTTTTACGGCCTGCGACAAAAGACATTTACATATAATATGTTCTCTACACCTGACGTGCGCATCTTTTTACCCACAAGATCAAGTTTGTGGTTCACATCACACAATGAAGAATGGTCAAATCCAAAGTCAATGTAAAAGCTAATGGTCCATTACATGAGCAGATAATCTTTTAAATGTTGGATTGTGACTCACGACAAACGATGTCCGTCAATTGTTTACGGAGGACGAGAATTGTGAATTAAATGGCGATCGTGTCACTGAACATCGTGCACTGTGTATTTCTGAAAAATGAACAAGAATTTTTTCGCTCACCTAAATGATTTCATGAAAGAGCGCTGTCATTACATAAATATCATGAACAAAGAATCTGATGGTTTATCCGTCAATGTAAATATAAATACATTATGTAAAAAAAAGTACACCCCTCATATTTTTGTAAATATTTTATTATATCTTCTCATGGTACAACACTGCAGATCTGACCCTGTGATACAATGTGTAGTGTCAGTGTGCAGATTGTATTACGGCCTCATCATGGTCGGCCAAAGATGTTGAGTCCACGTGCTCAGCGTCATAGCTAGAGGTTGTCTGGATAACAGTGTAAATTTGGTGCCCTCTAAATAACTCAGCACACAGCCATTAATGTCCAAGCCGCTAGAAAGAAAAGTGAGTACACCCCTAAGTGAAAATGGCCAAATAGTGCCAAAAGTATGAATATTTTGTGAGGCTACCATTATTTTCCAACACGGCCTTAACTCTCTTGGGCCTGGAGGTCACTAGATCTTCACAGAAGCCGCTGGTTCCTCTTCATCCTCCATGACGACATCACGGAGCTGGTGGATGTTACAGACCTTGAACTCCTCCACCTTATGTTTGAGGAGGCCCCACAGATGCTCCATAGGGTTTAGGTCTGGAGACGCTCAGCCGGTCCAGCACCTTTACCCTCAGTTTCTTTAGCAAGGCAGTGGTGGTCTTGGAGGTATTTGGGGTCGATATGAAGGGAGGGGATCCTGCTCTGCTTCAGTGTGTCACAGAACATGTTGGCATTCATGGTTCCCCCAATGAACAGTACCTCCCCACAGCCGGCAGCACTCATGCAGCCCCAAACCATGACCCTCCATTACTGTAGGCAGGATACCCTTGTCTTTGTACTGCTCATCTGGTTGCTGCCACACATGTTGACACCATATGAACCAAGTAAGTTTATCTTGGTCTCATGAGACCACAGGATGGCTCCAGTAATCCACGTCCTTAAGCGGGCTTTACACGCTGCGACATCGCTAATGCGGAGTCGTTGGGGTCACGGAATTTGTGACGCACATCCGGCCGCATTAGCGATGCCGTTGCGTGTGACACCGATAAGCGATTTTGCATCGTTGCAAAAACGTGCAAAATCGCTAATCGGCGACACGGGGGTCCATTCTCAAAAATCGTTACTGCAGCAGTAACGAAGTTGTTCCTCGTTCCTGCGGCAGCACACATCGCTCCGTGTGACACCGCAGGAACGAGGAAGCTCTCCTTACCTGCCTCCCGGCTGCTATGCGGAAGGAAGGAGGTGGGCGGGATGTTACGTTCCGCTCATCTCCGCCCCTCCGCTGCTATTGGGCGGCGGTTCAGTGACGTCGCTGTGACGCTGCACGGACCGCCCCCTTAGAAAGGAGGCGGTTCGCCGGTCACAGCGACGTCGCCGGACAGGTAAGTATGTGTGACGGCTGTTGTGCGACACGGGCAGCGATTTGCCCGTGTCGCTCAACAGATGGGGGCGGGTACCCACACTAGCGATATCGGGACCGATATCGCAGTGTGTAAAGTAGCCTTTAGTCTGCTTGTCTTCAGCAAACTGCTGTTTACTTGTGCATCATTTTTAGAAGAGGCTTCCTTCTGGGGCGACAGCTATGCAGACCAATGTAATGCAGTTAGTGGCGTATGGTCTGAGCACTGACAGGCGGACCCCCCACCCCTGTAACCTCTGCAGTGTGCGGTGTATGGTCTGAGCACTGACAGGCGGACCCTCCATCCCTGTAACCTCTGCAGCAATGCTGGCAGCACTCATACGTCTATTCTGAACAGACGACCTCTGGATATGACGCTGAGCTCGTGCACTTTGCTTCTGTGATCGGCCATGGCGAGGCCTGTCCTGAGTGGATACTGTCTTGTTATCCATTGTATGGTCTTGGCCACCATGCTGCAGCTCAGTCTCAGGGTGGTGACAATATTCTTATAGCCTCAGCCATCTTTATGTAGAGTAATATTTCTTTTTTTCAGATCCTCAGAGATTTCTTTGCCATGAGGAGCCATGTTGATCTTCCAGTGACCAGTATGAGAGAGTGTGTGAGAGATAACACCGAATCTAACACCCCTGCCCCCCCTATTCACACTTGACCTTGTAACACTAATGAGTCACATGACAACGGGGAGGAAAAAATGCCTAATTGGGCACAATTTGGACATTTTCACTTAGGGGTGTACTCACTTTTGTCCCAGCGGTTTAGACATTAATGGCTGTGTTGAATTAGTTAGAGGACACCAAATTTCCCCTATTATACAAGCTGCACACCGACACTGTACATTACATCACAGGGTCAGATCTGCAGTGCTGTCCCATGTAAAGATATAATAAAATATTTACAAAATGTAATGGGTGTACTAACTTTTGTAATATACTGCATATTATATAGACCCGTACTATGCATTATATACAATTTATAAAGTAGTACTACTCACAATATACATATTAAACAGCACTGTACACTACACTATATATACCCCATATACATTATATACAATTGTACTACGCACCATGTTCAGTGTTGTGCCATGAAAATTTATAATAAAATATTTACAAAAATGTGAGGGGTGTACTAACTTTTGTAATATACTGTAAATATATATATATAATTATTTTTTTTCTTAAAGGGAATCATCTGAGTCGTCTATATGGGCGTGTAGGTCATAGGAGGCTCAGTAAAATGATACCTTGAGATCTGCGATCCGATGGAGAAATCCACATTTTTCTTATGTGTAAATGAGCTCCTCCAGGCTATGAGCAAACTCTGACAACGCAATGTAACAAGCGCCGGCAAGGAGCGCGCCATTACCTGCCGCCATCAGCTGATGGCCTCTGTCGCTGTCATAACGAAGTTCCTGTGAGCGTCAGCGTTCACAGGAGATCAGTATTTGTGCTGTACAGGGCGGTGCTATTGAGGCTGACGCATCGCACAGAACAACAAATGCGATCGAACAGTATGGACCAATAAAAACAATAAAAAGTATAAAATAAAAAAAATAAAAAAATACACAAACGTTCAAATTACCACCTTTTGCCCTGTTAAAAATAAAACAATAATAAAAAAATACACATATCAACGAGTTCAGAAATGCTCGATCTATCAAAATCTAAAATAAATTAACCCTGCGTAATGGAAAAAAATTCAAACCACCAAATTCTGGGGGTTTTTTTGTAGCCACAACATTGCAATAAAATGCAATAACGGGTGATCAAAACATCCCATCTACCCAAAAATGGTATAAATAAAAACGCCAGCTCACATACAATAAATAAGCAGTCACTGAGCACCAGATCCTGAAAAATGAGAACACTACAGGTCTAAGAAAATGGCACCAAAAACGTGATTCTTTTTTTAATTTACCTTTTTACAAATTTCTGATTTTTTTTTTTACTGTTTAAATAATAATAAAAAAAAACTATACATGTTTCGTATCTACAAACTCGTACTTATCCGGAGAATCATAATACCTGCTCAGTGTTACCATATAATGAACATGGTGAAAAAAAAAAAATAATAATTGTGGAATTGCACTTTTTTTTGCTATTTCACCACACTTGGAATTTGTTCCCGTTTTCCAGTTCATTATATGGTATAATCAATGGTGTCATTCAAAAGTACAACTCGTCTCACAATAAACAAGCCCTTATATGTGGCTAAATGGCCGGAAAAATAAAAAAGTTATGGCTCTTGGAAAAAACGGAAGAAAAAAATGAAAAATGGAAAATCGCCTGTGAAGGGGATAAAGTCCATAAATCTATTAAAGCCATAACTAAATTTCTCATGATACTTTATTAAAGTTAATTCTGTTTAATTTAAATATCTATCTATCCATCCATCAATATATTCCTCTACCTATCTAGCTATCACTCTATCTATCTATCTATCTATCTATCTCTGCATCCATCTATACCTCTATCTATCTCTCCATCCTTCTCTCTACCTATCTCTCTAGCCATCTCTCTCTATCCATCCATGCCTCTATCTATACCTCTATCCATCCATCTATCTATTCCTCTATTCATCCCTCTATCTGTCCATCAATCCATCCATCCATCCATCTATACCTCTATCTATCTATCTATCTATCTATTAGCTATGTATCTATCCATCCATTCATCTATCACTCTATCTCTCTATCTATCCATCCATGCCTCTATCTATCTATCCATCTATCTATCTATGTATCTATCTATCTATCTATCTATCTATCCCTCTATCTACCCATCCCTCTATCTATCTATCTATCTATCTATCCATCCATCCCTCTATCTATCTATCTATCTATCTATCTATCCCTCTATCTATCCATCCATCCCTTTATCTATCTATCTATCCCTCTATACATCTATCTATCCCTCTATCTATCCATCTATCTATGTCTCTATCAATCCCACTAGCTACCCATCCCTCTATCTATCTATCTATCTATCTATCCCTCTATCTATCTATCTATCTATCCCTCTATCTATCTATCCATCCATTCATCTATGCCTCTATCTATCTCTCTATCCATCCATTTCTCTATCATCTATCTATCTCTATATCTATCCATTCATCCATCCATGTGTCTATCTATCTATCTATCTATCCCTCTATCTATCCTTCTATCTGTCTATCTATCCCTCTATCTATCTATCCTTCTATCTATCTATCTATCCCTCTATCTATCCATCTATCTATCCCTCTATCTATCTATCCATCTATCTATGTCTCTATCAATCCCACTATCTACCCATCCCTCTATCTATCTATCTATCTATCTATCTATCTATCCCTCTATCTATCCCTCTATCATCCCTCTATCTCTCTATCCATCCATTTCTCTATCATCTATCTATCTCTATATCTATCCATTCATCCATCCATGTGTCTATCTATCTATCTATCTATCTATCTATCCCTCTATCTATCCTTCTATCTGTCTATCTATCCCTCTATCTATCTATCCTTCTATCTATCTATCTATCCCTCTATCTATCCATCTATCTATCCCTCTATCTATCTATCCATCTATCTATGTCTCTATCAATCCCACTATCTACCCATCCCTCTATCTATCTATCCCTCTATCTATCCCTCTATCTATCCCTCTATCATCCCTCTATCTCTCTATCCATCCATTTCTCTATCATCTATCTATCTCTATATCTATCCATTCATCCATCCATGTGTCTATCTATCTATCTATCTATCCCTCTATCTATCTATCTATCTATCTATCTATCTATCTATCCTTCTATCTATCCTTCTATCCATCCATCCATCTATTAAATGCACACAATAATACAAAATCTAGAAATGATGTAACTGTGGTGCTATACTTCCAAAATAAAGATATGCCTTTGATTTTTGGTTAACACTTAAACCAAGTAAAGATAATTGTAAAATGAATTCATTTTCTAAACAAAAATTATACAAGAAAATGAAATTCCCTTATCACAATATCTTTACTTCCTAATAAATGTCGGCGGTCCTTTCAGTGGCGGATTGGTTAAAACAAACCTAATTATTAGAGTAATTCTTGTCTGAAGATTAAGCTAAGAATCTGTCAGACTCCTTAATGTTGTCGTGTTGTCTCAGCCCTGATTCCCTTTTTACATTATTGGCTCTTCACAGCAGGGTCGTCCCTTGGAGTACATATAAAAGGAGCCTCAGCTCTCCATCAGAAACCTTCAGAACAAGAAGATATCATATCCTCCAGACAACTTGGACGTTTCTCTTCGCTTAGAGAAGAATAATGAACACTAATCTAATGATGGGACTCATCGGGTTCCTCTGTACCTTTCTTATATCGACGACTTGTGGGTTTACTCCCGACGACCTCAAAGAAGCTCTACTAAAGAAACTCAAATTAAGTCATCCGCCAAAGCTGGTGAAGAGAGACATTGACAATCTGGTGGTCCCAAGACACATCGAGAGCAAGTATATCTCCATGCTTCAAAAGCACAAGAAGAGGACAAAGAGGTCTCTACCCAGTTTGGCTGGCATCCTGAGGGGCATCCCGGGCAATGCAGGTAGATTTCTGTATTTTTCTAGAGTTGGGGGTATATCAGATCTAATAATGCCTAATATTACAATTTTTTTCCAAAAATAAGATGTTGTGTTATTCTTTTTTTTTTGCCCTGAAAAATGCGCTAGGGATTATTTTTGTGGAAACACAGTTGGGGGTAAGTTTACCCCTCATTAAAGCAGACCCCACTTCCCAGGAGAATCATAATTACCAGGACCCAGACGTCTGCGTGGCTCCCAGGTCCTCCTGCAATCTTTAGCGGGTGTTCCAAGCAGCTTTACTGCATGCCATCCTCCCCTGCTTCCAGCCAACACACTCAAATATATCATATCGCACACACTCATACTCTTACAAACACATCAGATCACACACACACTCACACTCACAACAGTCGGAGATACAGATTGCTTCTGGCCAGCAGGGAAAGTTGGGACGCAGTGCAGTGGAGCACTAGGACCTGCGAAAGATCGCATGTAGGACTCGGTGGTGGAATGCATTGATGCGCTCCTCCGCAGGTCCTCTATACGTTCCTCCACAATGCGTCCCCGGATTCTTTGCCGGCCAGAAGCAATCGGTATTGCCGGATGTGGTTAGTGTGTGTGTGACCTGATGTGTGATTGTGTACGATATGATGTATGCGCGATCTGATGTGTGTGTGTGCGATCTGATGTGTGTGGGTGTACGATCTGATGTGTGTGTGTGCGATCTGATGTGTGTGGGTGTACGATCTGATGTGTGTGGGTGTATGATCTGATGTGTGTGCGATCTGATGTGTGTGGGTGTACGATCTGATGTGTGTGGGTGTGCGATCTGATATGTGTGCGATCTGATGTGTGTGGGTGTGCGATCCGCTGCAGGTCCTCCTATTTGGCATCTGGTGAGTATGATCGTGGGGTCTTCTTTCTTCTCTCTTTTGGGGGTGACCGCTTTCTATAGTGAAGTCTCCTGCAATATCTTTAACTTTTTTAGCTGCATGGACACTTCATTAATGAACTACGACTAGGGCTTATTTTTTGGGGAGGGCTTATATTTAAACCTTATGACGAAAATGCTGAAAATTCCTGCGGGCTTTATTTTGGGGGGGGGGCTTATTTTTGGAAAAAACACGGGTATTAAAAAACCATCCATAGAGTAATGTAGTGTGACGGTGTGTTATGACTCTGTTTACTGTTGAGATACCAATTTGTTAAACAATATATAGCCATTGTTATGGAAGGATTGGTTGCCTATCATGTCCAGCTCCAGACTGTTGAACCATATGTTCATATGTAAATGACAGTGATGACTGCAATAATTAGTTGCCCTCCCCGGTAGGACCTTGGAACTACTGAGCAGGGACTGACAGGTATATTCATTAATTCTTCATAGATATCTCCGGTGAAGTGATATATGCAGATCCCAACAAGCAAACCTTGGCCTTCGGGATGGAGTCCAGAATACCCCAAAACAGCGAAGTGACCATGGCCGAACTGAAACTCTTCAAGTTGCCTCCTAGTGCCAAGGGCCATCCCGATAGACGCTCCAATAGACCTGTGAATAATGCCAGAGTCAGTGTCTACTATGTGGAGACGATGAAGGATGGAAACAACAGGACGTCATTGCTGGATTCCAGGTAATGTAATTGTAGGAATTATCAGCTGCAAGTGATGGATGAATTTGGGCCCTCTACATGTTCACTCTATTATGTTTCTTTTATACAGTTGTACTTATAGTTATTTTATGTTAATTTCCAGGCTAGTGCCCATTATGGAATCAGGTTGGAGGAGTTTTGACGTCACCCACGCCGTGCACTACTGGATGAGAGGCAGTGGGAAATCTAATCTACATCTGGAAATCAGGATAGACGGAGAGAGACATGGAAACTATGCTGCCGAGATGGCAAAACTGGTCCAATTTACTACCCAAAATCCATCCGACAACGCGGAGGGCACACCAGAGCTGGTTCTGTACACGCTCAATCTGGACGACCATGGGTAGGTTCTTGTCTCAATGTGATATTCTCACTGATATGTAAATATTATTAATAGTATTAGAAGCAATATAATAGTAATATATAGTCTAAATAATAGTAGTAATATAATAGTCAAAGTAATGGTAATATAACAATACATTCACTACTAACATGATAGTCCTAATAGTAGCATAATATAAAAATGATAATATAATAGAAGTATTAGTAGTCATATAATAATAGAAACAGTTGCTGATAAAATAGTAGAAATAGTAATTAAATAGTAGAAGTAAATTACATTATATAATAGTAAATGCAGTAGAAGTAGTGCGGATAATAATAATATATTAGTAGTAGTAGCATCAGGTGTAGCAATGGTGGTAAAATAATAATAAGAGAAGTGGCGTAATACCAGTGTCAAGGGAGGAATTTGAGTGAAGACTGCTAATGGAGTCTTCGTTTGGGATATCCAGAGACGGTGCCATATTAGCTGTATACCAGTGCCGATATATCAATGTATCAGACAATGAACACACAGACATGCTCTCCTTGAGCCAGCGTCACCAACTGACTCGTGTATTCTATAGATCCAATTATACAGAAAAGCTACTTCGGCCTTGAAGCTAAACAGGGAGTACTTTTACTCCTTAATTTCTCACAGCGCAGTTTGTTTCTTGTACATTCTTTCTGTGTGAACATTACTGATAACACTTTTGCAGCTTCACATTCTGGCTTCATTATCTTTGGTTAACTCCTTCATGACTATACAACTTTGAATTATACTATGGGTCTATGCGATGGCTACATAGACAGACAGATTATTATGCAACTACATCTATATTTTGATTATTTATATACACAGATATTCTTATTACGTTTAAACATACAAGCTATAGCTCAGTCGACCTCCACACCAGAAGTAGTTTCTATAATATAGTTAAAGTAATGCAATAGTAGTAGTCGAAAATAAAAAGTAGCAGTAGTATTGCTGATAGTAAAATAATATTAATGGCAGTATTATAACAGTAGAAGTAGATAATAAAAGAGTAGCAAAATAGTTATTAATAGTTAAATAATAGTGGTAGAAGACATGTAATATCAGTACTAAGAGAAGTTATTATATTAGCAGTAGTAGAATAGTTGTAGTGGTAGGAAAATAATAGGGGTAGTAGTATTTTAATAATAGTAGTAAAAGTATTATTAGTAGCAATGATATAATAGTAGCAGCAATAGTAGTAGTAGACAATATGACAGTATTAATAGTGGTAATAAAATAATAGTGTTAATAGATAATATAATAGTAGTAACAGTAGTAGTAGAAGTGAATATATTAGTAAAAATGTAATTGAAGTAGCAGATAATATAACATTACCAGCATTAGTGGTAGGAAAATAATAGTAGTACAAGTTAATATATTACGTAGTAATAGCAGTAAAATTAATCATTTTAGAGTAGTAGCAGTAGATGATATAATAGTAAGAGTAGAGGTAGTAATAATATAAACGTAGTAGTAGATTATGTAATAATAGTAGTAGAGGTAGAGTAAAATTAAAGTATTAATCTAATATATAAAGTTAAGTGTATGTGTGTGTATGTATGTATGTGTGTATGTCCACTAAAGGAATCCGCACCTCCGCATTTACAATCACAAAATTTTGCACAAACGCCTCATGTGACTCAGGGAACGTCATAGGCTATGTGTTGACGGAAAAAATGTAACCGCGCACTTTACAGTTACTCTCCAAAAAACCTGCCTCCATTAAAGTCAACGGTGCTGGAAGCTACAGGTTATTAATAGCAGCTGTGATTGGTTGCTATAGGAACGAAAGACATTCATAGTATAACAAGCTTATGTGTGAGGTAATATGATGTCGGTGGGGAGACGGATAGAGAGACAAAGACAGACAGACAGACACAGACAGAGTAAGAGCCAGACAGGAAAAGAGACAGGGAAAGAGACATAGAGAGAGAGACAGACAGACAGACAAAGAGACAGACAGACACAGACAAGGAAAGAGACAGGCACAGACAGACAGGGAGACAGACAGGGAAAGAGACAGACAGGAAAAGAGACAGGGAAAGAGACAGGGAGAGAGAGACAGACAGATATAGACAGACACAGATGGGGAAAGAGACAGACGGGGAAAGAGACAGACCTGGAAAGAGACACACAAGGAAAGAAACACAGAGATAGAGAAAGAGACAAGCAGACAGGGAAAGAGACAGGCAGCAAAAGAGACAGACAGAGAAACAGACAAAGACAGATGGGGAAAGAGATAGATGGGGAAAAAGACAGACATGGGAAAGAGACAGACTTGGGAAATAGACAGGGAAAGAGATAGAGAGAGACAGACGGACACAGATAGAGAGATAGACAGACACAGAGACAGAGAGGGACAGAGAGACTGATACAGAGAAAGACAGATAGACACAAACAGACACACAGAGACAGACAGAGACAGACAGGGAAAGAGACAGAGAAACAGACAGACAGACAGAGATAGACTGGGAGAGAGACAGAGACCGTTACTATCCCGTCCAACGCCGGGTACTATTAGTAAATAATAAAATAAATAGAGTAGAGGTAGTGCTAACATAAGGGTAGTAGTACACAATATAATAGTATGAATACAGGTAATAATTAGATAAAAGTAGTAGTAAATTATGTAATAGTAAGAGTAGAAATAGTAATAAAATAAAAGTAGTAGTAGATAATATAATAATAGGAGTAGAAGTAGCATGAACACAAAGGTAGTAGATAATATGATAGAAGTAGAGGTAGTAATGACTTAAAAGCAGTAGTAGATAATATAATATTAGGAGTAAAGATAGTAGTAACATAAAAGGAGTAGTAGATAATATAATAGAAGTAGAGGCAGTAATAATATAAAAGTAGTAGTAGATAATAGGAGTAAAAGTAGCACAAACATAAAGGTGTTAGATAATATAATAGTAGGAGTAGAGGTAGTAATTACATAACAGTAGTAATAGATCATATAATAGAAGTAGCAATAATCTAAAAGTAGTAGTAGATAATATAATAGAAGTAGAAGTTAAATAATAGAGGCGGTAAAAATACAACAGTAGGGACAGTAGTAAGGAGGAAGCAAGAAAAAAGGCGTGATAATAGCACACACTTGAAACCTGTATTACAATACAAGAACAAAACAATATAAATATACAAAATCACAAAAACAGGAAATCTTTAAATAGCCGTTCAGGGCCTGATAAGGGGAAGTCGCCCATGAGTAGGGTGGACATGAAACATTTACCATTCTGGACTTTTGCAACTGGATAAAACACCTAAAGTCAACATCAGTACCAGATTACTAACCGTGGATTTATAATTAATACTGTTGTATATATAATTATTATTAATTTTTATTTTATATATATTTATATATATATATTTTTTATATATATATATATATATTTTATTTTTTTTATATAAATACATATATATTTTTATATATATATATATATATATATATATATATATATATATATATATATATATATATATAAAATGGTGCTCTTTATTCTAGTATTATTACTTGTTATAACACTGATACTATCATAAATAATAACAATATTATGTATAAGAATAATCCTAAAAAAAAAACCAATATTATAATGACCCTTTCCTTTCTGTATTATAGCGCCCATGGAGACTGTTTAACTCTTGGAGCCAAGAAAGACAACATCTGCTGCAGAGAAGAAAATTTTATCAACTTCCGGGAACTCACCTGGACGCAGTACTGGATCATCGAGCCGGCGGGATACAATGCTTACCAATGTACCGGAAGCTGCCGCCAGCCGCACTCTCGGGCCTTAAAATACAGCTATGGGGAGAGGACCTGCACCGTAGCGGAAAGCTCAACTTTGCCGGTCATGTACTTGGTTAAGAAGGGCGACTACACGGAAATAGAAGTGGCCGAATTTCCGAATATGATAGTGGAGAGATGCGCTTGTACCGCGGACAATATTCCCATCATCTAACGACGTAACTCCGTTGCCGATTCGTGCACAATACAAAACCGAATATGTCGCCGTCCTGAACATCCCCACTGCTGCCAAATTCTGCTGGAAAAAAGGTCGGGAGCCTGAAACCCTTCTATTTTTGGAGTAATAGGAATGTTTATCATGGCTGAGTAGAAGCACTTACCTGTACATAGCTCCTGTATATTTATCATTGTCAGTATAGAAATTGCTGTAATTTTTCTATTTGCATAACATGTTCATTTTGACATTCTAGGTCTGGATACCAATAAATAACTTTATTACATATGTGTTTACTTTTGTATTCATGGGTAAGTGTTCAATTCCCCAACAGCGCCTCCACAGGGAAAATGCAGCATTACGCAGTTCCCAATGGTCTGTACAAGTAAGGCATGGGTGCGCCGGGTCCTCCAGAGCAAAAGTCACTTTTAAGAATTCTCCATTGGGTATATTTGAAACATTTTAATTAAAAAAACCTTTGAAGGGGTATTCATATCTCAGATATCTATGATATATCAACAGAATATGTCATAAATGTCTGTTAAATCTATGCTCCTGGACACGGTATCATGTAACCCACAGACCCCCAGACAATATTAAGGTAGTAACGCTACTTCAGGGTCAACTCATTAGTGCTCATACATATTCACTGCTTTCCTCGACCGATGGCTCTGATTGACTGCCAGTAGACCACGCCCCCACCCTCTCCAACAGCGCCTGTGATCGGTTGCAAAACAATCACAGGTGTTGTTTGCAGCATTATAGTACAATAAATAAAATGGTGTAGGGATGTCCCTGTATACCAATACCAGCACAGATAAAGCCACAGCTACAGGCTGCCTCCCCCAGCCATGGGATTATCTTGGCTGTGTATCAAAATAAGAGGAACCGCATGCGGCTTTTTTAAAAATTATTTATAAATATATATTTAGATTAAATTTATATATTTATATTAAATATTATTTATAAATATTTAAATTTATAAATATTTTTTGTTAAAAAACAACGTGCAGTTTTGGTACCAAGCCAAGATAAAGCCGACAACTGGGGCCTGGGATTATCAGCCTGGGGAGGCCCATGGTTATTGGGACCCTCCAGGCTAAGAATAGTAGCCTGCAAGCGCCCCAGAATTGTCACATCCATTACATGTGACAATCCCGACATTTTACCTGGCTCTATCCGATTGTCCTGGTGTGGTGGCAATTGGGGTGGTAGTGATGATGTTTGTGTTTATGTCTTTTTACTTATAGAAATAGTGATGGGGGGGTCTCATAGACCCCTACCCATCACTAATTCTGGGCTTCATGACAGTTGTGCACGGTCATTTACCCTTTATTACCCCGACTGCCACTGCACCAGTGGAATTGGGAAGAGCTGGATATAGCACCGGGATTGTCACATCTAATGGATGCAGCAATTCCTGGTCAGCTGCAGGCTGCTATTCTTAGGCTGGGGTCCGAATAATCATGAGCTTCCTCAGCCTGAGAACTCCAGCCCCCGGCTGTCGGCTTTATCTTGGCTGGGTAACAAAATTGGGGGAGACCGCACGTTGTTTAAAAAAAAAAAAAATTAAAATAAAATAGATTAAATAATTTTATTAAATAATTAATTAAAAAAAAAAGCCTATACTGTTCCTCTTATTTGGTGGCGGCCTGTAGCCGTGGCTTTATCTGTGCTAGTATCACTACAGTGGGACCGTACGCCATTTTATTTATTTATTTTACCCTCCATTATAAGCACGCAGATAGCGCCTGTGACTCCAACCAATCACAGGCGCTGTTAGAGAGTGTGGGGGTGTGGTCTACCGGCAGCCAATCAGAGCCACCGGTGAGCGGGGAAAGCAGTGAATATGTATGAGGACTGATGAGCAGACCCAGAAGTAGCATTACAGCCGTGTGGGAGGCTCGGTAAGTATATTCTCTTGTTTTAACCCTTTTATTTTACAGTTATTGTTCCGGTCCCCACATACTTATATGGGGTTCGGCATCCGGGGAGATGGTCAAATTTAAGTCGGGTCCCGAACCAGATTTTTTTTTTTGAAGTCTGGCCGGACCCACCAGACCCGAACATTTGCAAGGTCGCTCATCTCTAGCCCTAACACATAATATGAGGTACCTCACAGGCAGTATGAGACCCTCCCACAGTGCCCACTACACAATATGATGTTCTCCACAGGCAGTATGAGGGGCACTACCACCCTCCACACAATAAGAGGTCCAACACAAACAATATATTGCCCCCCCATAACAATATATTGCCCCCCCAAAACCCAATCAAGCAGTATGAGGGCCCACACACAATATAATGTCCCCCCAGCCTCCCACAAGTACTGAAATAATAAGTAAAAATACAAACTACTCATCTACTGCCTTTCCCATGATGCTCTGGGCATTGCACTGTGCAGTCTGAGGCTCCAAATGCGATCTAATGGCATCTTCTCGCTTGCTGTGCTGATTCACTCACAAATGCCTGGAGGCGGGAAAAAGCAGTTAGTTCAGTTTTGGAGTTGAAAGTGACAGCAGAGAAACTGCTAGTGTCTGGGTAGGAGCCCAGGCACTGTCAGCAAGGTCGGCAGACGGTGGTGGCCGTCTGCAGGAGGTGGTACAAGTCAGCGGAACCATAGGACCGGGGACGGGCGGTGGCCCGCCGGTACCGAGCCGGGGAGCAAATTTGTACCAAGCACAAAGGCAGGGCCATCAGACCCCGACCAGGCTAGAAGCCGCCGACAACAGTCAAATCCGAGAGTGACCGGAACCCCAGGGGTTCCCTAACACCCAAGACCCGACAGAAGGCAACCGTCCACACAGTGAGGATAAAAAAACACCGCCATAGGCTAGAGATCCAAAGGCCAACACCTGCGGGCAAAACGGGCTCCTTCGGTACATACACGCCGGGGAGCGGACTACCAGTGGGAAACCATCGGAGTCAAAACATTCTACAAAGGTGCAGGGAAAGACAGCCGCCATCAGCCTGTCCGGGGAGAGCAAAGACACTGCAGCCGGCTGCGGGACCCGTCCATCCAGCCGTTTGGTTTACCAGAGACTCTGTGCATCTGTGTCTGAGTGAGTACAACAGTGCCATCCGGCTCCGCACCGCGCTGCCTCCGCAACCCTGCACCCCGGACTTCCTGCCTCCCCGTATCACCACCGGGCCCCGGGATCACCAACCCCTACCCACGGAGGGGGAACCAACATCCTAGCTGCTCCCTGCCATCGCTCCCGGGATCCCCGTCACCAGCAGCGGTGGTGCCCATTATCACCACGACCCGTGGGTGGCGTCACGGACTATCTCCCCAAACAAACAACCCCCTTTTTCACTCGTGGGCGAGGAGCGCTGCTCGAGTCCCCGGGTCCAGCCCACCGCTCGAGCCACCGAGCAGCAGCAGCAGCAGAGGCCCCGGACCCGAGCGTAGCGAGCGCGGCCCCTCCGCCCGCGACAGTTACTTCCCCACAAGCTGTATAATTGCCCCATCGACTTGCTTCCAGGGTCCTCGCCTACTCAAGGCCATATCTATGCTGTCACCGGTATACACCCAAGCCATGTCTGATTATGTCAAGGAGAACATGGCAAGAGGATTCATCCAGAAGTGATCTTGTCTGGCAGGGGCAGGCTTCTTCTTCGTGAAGAAAAATTATGGAACTCTCTGGCTGTGTATTGATTATAAGAGTCTCAACCGGATCACGATCAAAAACAAGTATCTGTTGCCACTTATTCCAGAGTTTGTGTAAAGGCTGCTTTACACGCAGCGACATCGCTAACGAGATGTCGTTGGGGTCACGGAATTCGTGACGCACATCCGGCCTCGTTAGCAACGTTGTTGCGTATGAAACGCAGGATGACCGTTAACGATCAAAAATACTCACTATATCGTTGACACGTAATTCTAATCTCAAATATCGTTGCTGCTGCAGGTACGATGTTGTTCGTCATTCCTGTGGCATCACATATCACTATGTGTGACACTGCATTAACGAGCAACATCACCGTACCTGCGGCCGCCGGCAATAAGGAAGGAAGGAGGTGGGTGGGATGTTACGGCTGCTCATCTCCACCCCTCCGATTCTATTGGGCGGCCGTTTAGTGACGCCGTTGTGACGCCGCACGAACCGCCCCCTTAGAAAGGAGGCGGTTCGCCGGTCAAAGCGACGTCGCTAGGCAGGTAAGTAAGTGTGACAAGGACTAACGATGTTGTGCGCCACGGGCAGCGATTTGCCCGTGACGCACAACCGACAGGGGCGGGTGCTTTCACCAGCAACACCGCTATCGAACGCTAGCGATGTCGCTGTGTGTAAAGTGCCCTTAAGAAGAGCTAAGAGCTTTACCAAGCTAGATCTTAGAGGGGCTTACAATATAACTTGTATTCGTTAGGGAGACAAGTGGAAGACCACTTTCAATACCCGGGACGGTCACTACAAATACCGGGTTATGCCATTTGGGCTAAGTAATGCCCCAGCTGTCTCCCAAGAGTTTGTGAATGACATCTTCAGATTTCTCTGCTACTCTTCTGTGGTGGTGTACCTGGTGGATATCTTGGTTTTCTCGTTCCTCATTTTTCATCTCTGACGGCTCCAATTTCTGCTATGATCCTCAAGCGCACAAAGCTGTAGTTTTGTATTACGGAGGCAGAGATTGCTTTTCTTTCCTTAAAACAGGCCTGCTCCTCTGCTCCTGTGCTTCATAGACCCAAAATTAATGGGCAATTCTTCCTGGAAGTGTATGCTTCTGGGCCTGGGGCATTCCTCTTGCAAAAAAATTTCCTCCGGTAGAATGGTTACTTGCAGTTTTTTCTCTAAGGTCTTCTTTACCTCTGTGCGCAACTATTCTATTGGGGATCGAGAGTTGTTGGCAATCAAGATGGCCTTAAAGGAGTGGCAATATCTGCTAGAGGGAGCAATTCATTGGGTTTGTATCTACACTGATTATAATAACCTTGCTACCTGCAGTCTACGCAGAGACTGAATCCATATGAATCCATAACAAGCTAGGTAGTCCCTGTTCTTTGCCCACTTTGATTTCATCCTCCATTTTAATTCAGCGGACAAGAACATCAATGCGGATGCCCTCCCTAGGTATTTCCTGATGCCCGAAGAAAAGCCTCAAAATATCATTGAGCCTTCCAAGATGTTTGTAATAATTATAATGGATAACTTAAGAATCTATTTGCATTGTGTCACGCTCCCCGTGTCCCGACGTCGTTCCTCACTCACCGCTCCGGTCCCCGGGTCCCCTGCCTCCAGCCACACGTCCTCCGGCACGCGAGCGTCGCGCATGTGCATTAGGGCGCACGCGCGGTCACTGACCTCCTCTTAAAGGCCCTGCACTCCCTAACAGGATATTGCATCAGTCAGGGTCAGGTATATTAGGAGCTTCCTGCCTGGAGGGCGTCGCCTGTTCTACGAGTTCAATAGCTAGGAGTCCAGGTCCTGCTTGCTGTGTCTTGCATTTACACTGTGTCTTCCACAGAACCAGTTCTACCAAGTTAACCTGGTCCTGTCCACAACCTGTCCGAGTGGTCCTACGGGGACTGTCAGCTGAGACTCCACCATCTTCTCCAGCCTGGGACTGCTGTATATACATCACAGGAGACACCTACATCACACATGTATATGCCCCCAGCCCCCTTCTATGATGTATATGCTTTCAGCCCCTCCTGTGAGGTATATGCGCCCAGCCCCTCCTGTGAGGTATATGCGCCCAGCCCCTCCTGTGAGGTGTATGCCCCCAGCCCCTCCTGTGAGGTGTATGCCCCCAGCCCCTCCTGTGAGGTATATGCGCCCAGACGCTCCTGTGAGGTATATGCGCCCAGACGCTCCTGTGATATGTACAGCCCCAACATCTCCAATGTGATGTATATACCCCAGCGTGTGATGTATATGCCTCCTAGCATCTCCAATGTGATGTATATATCACAGGAGGGGTTGGGGCATACACATAACAGGAGATGCTGGGGCATATCCATGACAGGAGATGCTGGGGGCATATACATGACAAGAGGGGCTGGGGAACAGACATAACTAGGTCACAGGGAGGCATAAGCATTGCTGTGGGGCACAGATGGCACTGGGGTGGCACACACATCACTAGGGCAGCACAGAGAGCACGAACATCACTAAGTGGGGGGGCACACAGACATCACTAAGTGGGGGCACACAGACATCACTAAGTGGGGGACACGCAGACATCACTAAGTGGGGGCACACAGACATCACTAAGTGGGGGCACACAGACATCACTAAGTGGGGGACACGCAGACATCACTAAGTGGGGGCACACAGACATCACTAAGTGGGGGGCACGCAGACATCACTAAGTGGGGGGCACGCAGACATCACTAAGTGGGGGGCACGCAGACATCACTAAGTGGGGGGCACGCAGACATCACTAAGTGGGGGGCACGCAGACATCACTAAGTGGGGGGCACGCAGACATCACTAAGTGGGGGGCACGCAGACATCACTAAGTGGGGGGCACGCAGACATCACTAAGTGGGGGGCACGCAGACATCACTAAGTGGGGGGCACGCAGACATCACTAGGAGACTGGGGGGCACAGACGTCACTAGGGGGTACACAGCATTGGAAAGAAGACAGCACTGGGAGCTGCACACTCCACTGATGGGGCACGATGCTACACCGGAGAGCGGAAGCTGCAGGGGAGCGGGCGGTACACATACTGAGAGCTGCACACTCCACTGATGGGGCACGCTGCACCGGAGAGCGGGAGGCGCAGGGGAGCGGGCGGTACACATACTGAGAGCTGCACACTCCACTGATGGGGCACGCTGCACCGGAGAGCGGGAGGCGCAGGGGAGCGGGCGGTACACATACTGAGAGCTGCACACTCCACTGATGGGGCACGCTGCACCGGAGAGCGGGAGGCGCAGGGGAGCAGGCGGTACACATACTGAGAGCTGCACACTCCACTGATGGGGCACGCTGCACCGGTGAGCGGGAGGCGCAGGGGAGCGGGCGGCACACTTCACTGATGGGGCACGCTGTACCAGAGAAGGGGCGGTGAGGGGGGCGTCACAATGCTGTGGGACGGAAGCGCACGCAGAGCGCTAAACCCACCCACAGAGTCGAGTTCTGAGCACGCTGACACCTGCCAGCGAAAGAGCTCATTGGTGCGTTCAAGCAGCACATGTGGAGATTTAAAGGGCCGGCGGCCGGTAAAACCACGGCGGTGGCCGGAGTACTGCGCCCCCGGGAATCTGCCCGGGGGCCGCACAAAAGGTCATGGCGGGCCGCATGCGGCCCGCGGGCCAGAGGTTCCCCACCCCTGGTCTAAATCCTTGCAGACCACAGGGGTCCTGCTTATGTCCTACCAGTGATCGGTCCCGCTTCCCCTCTGCGTTGGGCTATGTGCCCACGTGGCGTGTTTTCATGCAGTTACGCTGCGTTCTGCACCGCAGCGTGGCTGCATGCGTCCTGCGCCCCAGCACAATCTATGAAGATTGTGCATAATTCATGCCCACATGGCGTATTGGAACGTGGCGCTTCGGCTACTGCCGGGGCGCTGCATTCTAAGAAGTGATATGTCTCTTCTTTTGTGCGCTCTGCATGCAGCCCCCGCTCTGTCTATGGGGGGGGTTGCGTGCGGAGCGCATGAAATCGGCTTTTCAGTACGGACTGTTTCTGCGGCGGTTTGGGGCGCACGTGTGCTGTTCAGATCGCTGCGGAAATTTCTGTAGGGATAGAACGCAGCGTGGGCACATGGCCTTGCATCGGTCGGATCTGCACGATCAGCGTCGCTCGCCGGATCGGTGCAGGAGGCGTTTGAGGCATTCTTCACGGAACTCCTCCCGTACACACAGAAGCCGGCGTTCACACTCATCTGGTAGAAGTCGCCTTTCGAATTCCTTTTGAGGGCTCAAGCGTCTCGAGGGTGACTGCTGAGTGTGCACGAACATCTATGGTGCAGCCTACGAGGACACAGAGGAATTGGTCTGTTACTGAACAGCCCGGGGATGGGAGGTATGCCCCTTCCCACGTCAGCGGTGGTGTATCTACGGCGAATTCCACAGAGATGGCATCCACATCAACATCCGGTGTGTTCACGGAGGCTTGGGGGATTAAGGCATTACAGCTCCTTAAGGTGGCATTCTCCATCTTCATTGTTTGAGAGATCGGGCGCTTCGAGGATGCCTGGCGGTCTTGTGCTGTCACGTCAGCGGTGGTGTTTTGATGGATACTCCCCCTGGGATAGCATCATGTCGACTAAGTCACGTTTATATTAGTCCCAGTACTTATGATAAGAAACCCAGGGTCACGAGAACGATTAGTAATTGGCTACAGGTTTTTCAGTCCTGGGTCAGAAACATCCCGACCGTGGTCCTGAAATGTTCATTTATCAATACCTAATTTATAGTTCCTATAAACTCACGGTGGTTATGGGTGTAGTTGGTATTATGAGGATTTTCAGCGTCGGCTTGTCCCTACACCCTGGAATTGGTTTGAGTGTCCAAGCCATGGATTTCTGGCTTAGGTTAATGACCGTACAGAAGCCAGTATACCACTTTTCAATCCACGGCCACTGTGACGGGAGCTTCACAAGGTCCAGCCATGGTGGCCGTGCGCCGCCCAGGAGCGTGTTGGTTGTTTAATGATTGACACTTCCGGTTCTTTGGGTTATGCAATACTAGCACGAGTGTTCTGCTTGCTGCGGAGCCATTTGGCTGTTAGATGCACTCATCCCCCTTCCAAGGTCCTCGGTAAAAATGGTACAAATGTCTCAGACGACCCCGGTAAAGGTATCAGAGATGCCCCTTGTGGCTTGACAAATATCCCAATAAGGATGTGGCTGGTCATATCAGTTTTGTATTTTTTCTTTCACTTTATTTATTCTATTTAATTTTTCTAATTGCTCCCTTATTGTCGCTAAAAGGAACGGAACCGGGTAGATTTCAATTGATACACCACCTACTGTATTTCACCCACACGGTGGGTCGGTTAATCATGGTATCCCTCCTGATTAAGCTTTGATTTCTGTGTCTTTTTACAGTGTAATTTCTCTTATACGGGAGTTCGGACGCAGTGCACTTTTGCTTAATCTGATATCGAATCTGTGTTTTGTCCGTTACCTGTTCATCCGTACTGTTCCATATTTTGGTTGTTGCATGTATGGCAATTTTATTACGATTCTTTACTTCCCATGGGATGCTTTATGTCATTCCATTATTTTTAACTCTTCAGTTCATTTCTTCAATGGGTGCGGTGGTGTGAGACGGTCTCAAAATTTGTCACTCACTACTTGATGATTTTCTTTAATTGCTCTAGTGACTTCGATGAATGCAAACAATTTTTGCCATTTTTCAGTTGATATTGAGTTTGTTGTCCCTTTGCCCCCAAACAAACGTAGGGCACGAAAGATTCAGACCCTGTTTCAATTGAGTGTGGGTTTTGTTTTTGTACGGTGCAGTCTTAAAGGGATTTTCTACATACCATAAAAATACATTCACTTTGTCTAATTGGTAATTCTGTTGGACAATTTTGTTGCTTATGTGATGTTATATTACTGAACGGCAGCATTAGAGAGGTCAGAATTACAGTCCGAGCTAATTAGAATTACAGGCATAGTATAGTTATAAGTATTTGTGTCTTTACAGGAAAGTTACATTGCGCCAAATGCAGTTCACCGCCTCTCATTGTCCACTAGGGGCGCTTCACCCTGACCACAGGATTATTGTGTTCACCAGAAGGGCGCTTCACCCTGACCACAGGATTCATAAGTCCACCAGAAGGGCGCTTCACCCTGACCACAGGATTCATAAGTCCACCAGAAGGGCGCTTCACCCTGACCACAGGATTCATAAGTCCACCAGAAGGGCGCTTCACCCTGACCACAGGATTCATAAGTCCACCAGAAGGGCGCTTCACCCTGACCACAGGATTCATAAGTCCACCAGAAGGGCGCTTCACCCTGACCACAGGATTCATAAGTCCACCAGAAGGGCACTTCACCCTGAACACAGGATTACATATTACTTCTGACTTACTGATTTGGTCTCAATTCCTTTTCACCTTTAATGAGTGCATGTACAACATGTGTTCTGTGGTGTCTAACCAGGTTTTATTTTTGCTCACCAATGCGTCTTTTTTCTGATGGTTTTAGCGCTGTTTTTGGCAATCAGTGGTGCCGGGGGCACCTGGCCCTCACCTTGTTAACTTTTTGTTTGACTGCTAATTTTTCCCTTTCAGAATCGTTCCCTATTGTCATTGCTGTGGAGTTTTGCCACAAGTCACTAGCCAACTGTAATATTTTGTTTGATGTTACACTGCATACAATACACATTTGGATCCGAGCATGGGCTATGGGTTCTCAGAGTAATGCTCCATATTGATTGTCTCGTTTCTGTTTGCAGGATTTTTCAGCTGGTACCCAATGCCAGCCCGGTGGGTTGCCATTGCCATACCGCTGCGAGATCTTGTCGGGACCAACTCCTGACAGAGATTAGGACTTCAGATCCCCCTTCAAAGTGGCAACTTTATGGATAGGCGTGAAACAGTGGTTAGGTATAGGTATGCTGGTAGCTGGTCCCTCGGTTCTGATAACTTTACCTGTTCGGAGGTTACCCTCCAATATTTGATGCACCTTTATAACTTTGGTTCTTTCGCCTCTGTAGCCCAGAAGCATTTATTTGTATTTTGTTTCATTTTTGATGGGATGTTCTACGTTACTAAATCTTTTGTTATTTGCCAATCCCTTTAATGGCTGGTTTAAGTCCCACCAATCCATAGATAAGAGGCATCCCAATTTTTTACCTGATGCTTCTTCAGTTAATCGACTATGCAGGCTGTTTGTTCAATCCCAAGGGAGATATCCCTGTTGTCCACAACCTTTAACTTGGCCTTTCTGGGCCCTCAGAGTCAGCGAACTCGCCACACCGTCCAAGAATAGTTTTGTTGCCTTCAATTGTGTGCCATACTACTTATTGACCCTTCATGCGTATCCGCATTCAGGAGCCCAAACTGACCAAGTGGCCAGAGATTCTGGGATTAGACTGTTCCTTCCCCTGGCTCTACCTGCCCTTTGCGTTTGATGGAATTTTTGTTTGTCGGTCTACTGGTACCTCACTGTTAGTTTATTAGGATGGTTCCCCCCTTACTAGGTACCAGTTTACCGCTCCTTTTTTCGGTGCTGCCTCATCGCTTGCCGTTTTTTCACCCCCTGATCACTTTGGGACTCATTCCTTTTCATTGTGGCAGCCACTTAGGCTGCCAGGGCGGGTTTTATCAGACTCTGATATACAGTGCATATTGGTAAATTGCGCTCTGCTTTTTTGTCAGATATGCATCGCACGATTTATTGCAGGAAGTAACCAATTTTCTAGCACATTTACTTTAGTTAATTTCTTTAAAGGTTCGGCATTGGTATAAAAAAAAAAAAAAGTTTTTGGATTGTTGGCCATTTCTACGTGTTTTGGGCTGTTCAGAGAGCTGGTAACAGTCGCAATCTTGGATTCTACTCTGTCGAACTGCTTAGTGGTTGGGTCCGAGGCCTGAGATGGCTCAGGTCTTGTTGGAGGTGGTTGCCATCAGCAGGCAGTTGTCTGCTCCGATGATTTTAGTTGGAAGGTGACAACCAAAGGTTAATGCTTCAAGATGGTGTGCTCTTGGCAGATATCGGTCTGGACACAATTTTATCTATGATCCAGGGCGGCCTGGAGCAAGCCTTTTTTCCAAATGGTGGGGGTCGGAGTTCAGTTTGAGACTGGTCTCCTCCTTGGCATGTGTCAACAGCATTCTGGTGAGAGAGCGGAAGTCCTTGGTCCTGTGGTAGAGTGTCCCTTCTCACCTGGAGTCAAGTTATGTTTTACAAGTTCTAAAGAGTTTGAAAAAAGTTTATAAAATATGTTTTACAAGTTTTAATGAGTTTGGAAAAGTTTGTAAAATAATAATATATCAGTAAAGCTGTGACCGATATCTGCCAACAAAATGGTGTCTGTGTTTATTTCATTAGCACGGGCCTTTATTTGGATGCAATGGTTCTTTGTTTTTGTCTGTGCAGTCTGGTGGGCAGTGTAGTGCATAATGAAACTGCCCCAGACTGTGCAGCAAGGGGTTAACCTCCAATGCTGTTTTTGTCCAGCCCCCTCTCCGTCCAGGCCCTGCTCTTCCTTTGTTTGGGAGGGGACACCGTCCTGGCCCCTCCCGATTTCCCAATCCCACCTATAGGGTGTAATTTCTACCTATATATTGGGGTCTGGGCCGGTGTCCGGCCTCTTCCCCTGGTATCCCAGGATCCGGAGCAGCTCTCCCTCCCTCCCTCCCTATTGTTAATGCTTGTTTTTTTTTTACTTGTTTTTCTTTTTTGGTAACAGTTTCTAAATGTTTGTACAGTGAAGTCACAGCAGCATGTGTCAACAGCATTCTGGTGAGAGAGCGGAAGTCCTTGGTCCTGTGGTAGAGTGTCCCTTCTCACCTGGAGTCAAGTTATGTTTTACAAGTTCTAAAGAGTTTGAAAAAAGTTTATAAAATATGTTTTACAAGTTTTAATGAGTTTGGAAAAGTTTGTAAAATAATAATATATCAGTAAAGCTGTGACCGATATCTGCCAACAAAATGGTGTCTGTCTTTATTTCATTAGGACGGGCCTTTATTTGGATGCAATGGTTCTTTGTTTTTGTCTGTGCAGTCTTGAGTTTGATTGGGACAAATCTGGAAACAGCTGTAGTTTAGAACCCATGTAGGTTTAGATTTCTGGACTCTCACCTTCATCGTTATTCTCTTTTATGGTCTCATAATTGGGCAGATGATGTCCCTAGGGTGTGTCGTGGAGTCTTTGGATTTCAGGGCCCGATGAGCTCTGTCAAACTTGTTTGGTGAAGACAGTGGATCACCTAGTACAGAATTAAAGATAGTCTGCATAGTTTCTCTTGGGTCCTCCTGCCTGATCATTTAATTCAGGTACTCCTCATACTCTAATATTTCATCTCCTACCCCTGTTATCCATATGCTCTATATGAGTGGGCAAGTCCCATACTGCCCCCTTCTGGGATGAAATCACCTGTTCAAGTTTGGCCATATGAGACCTGGAAATATCATGGTCCCCCTCTAAAGTGTCCAAGTGTCCATTCGTCCCTCCCTCAATGTGCTGCAAATATTGTCTCACTCAAGCAATCTCACTTCTGCAAGTCTCCTTCACTTCCATGATTAGGTCCATATAGTCTTCTTCTGACGATAAGTGACCTAATTTCTTTCATGAAGTGGGAGAGAAAGTGTTTCTTGATCCATCCACTCATCATCTGAATGAGTAGAGGCTTCAGAATAGCTATCTAAATCATCTGTCTGACCCATTTTGAAGGGATCTTTCCCATAGCAGTGGCTATGGCGTCCTGGGAGCCCCACTCTATGTGACTGTGTTTGGAGGTGGATCTTTTCAGTCTTTTTTCAGTCTTCAGTCGAGAAACGGGGTATGATGGGTTAAATGCAACACCAACCTTGTGTTCAGCAGGGCCTGACACTGAAAAATCTGTCAGGCCTCTGCCCTGTGAAGAAGGCCCACTTTCCCGCAAGTCCCGACCTAGCACACCCTCCTGGGTGTCCTCCCCGGCATAGGCACCAGCTCTCTCTGTGCCATGATCGGTGAGACTAGAACACCTCCCTCCTTGTCTCCATTACCCAGTCTGTGAGCCGGGTTAGCACTGGAGATAGCACTGGAGCGCTCAAATATGGTGACAAGGCGCGAGAGCTGTACAACTTAGTCAAAAACGCATCAGGGACTGCAGTGGCCGCAGGGGTCTTAGGCTTGCAGGGACCCATCTAGAAAGGTATGCTGGCCGGTACCGTGCTGGGGAAGCCATTCAAGAGCAGCGTTCCTAAACGCTGTACCATCCTGGACATACCCCTTCCCTCTTATTTGACACTTTTTTGGTCCACTTTTTTAATCATACAGATTGTGCGACAGAGTATTTTTGCATGCATTTTTTCAGGCTCCATATAAAAGTTTATAGAGAAAAGAATGCAGCAAAACCGCACAGTTCAGCAGTGTCTTTAGCTCCACAGAGGGTTGAGTTTCCATGAAATCACATCCACTTTACTTGGACATTTAGACCTTATTCAAATGTCGCGTAAATACTGCATACAGTCTGCGCATCAATCACTGCATGTACAGTCATGGCCAAAAGTTTTGAGAATGACACCAAAATGATATGTTCACATGATCTGTTGCCCTCTGGTTTTTAATTGTGTTTGTCTGATGTTTACGTCACATACAGAAATATATTTGCAATCATATTATGAGACCAAAAGGTTCTATTGACAGTTAGAATGAGTTAATGCAGCAAGTCAATATTTGCAGTGTTGACCCTTCTTCTTCAGGACTTCTGCAATTCTCCCTGGCATGCTCTCAATCAGCTTCTGGAGCAAATCCTGACTGATAGCTGTCCATTCTTGCATAAGCAATGCTTGCATTTTGCCAGAATTTGTTGGTTTTTGTTTGTCCACCCTTCTCTTGATGATTGCCCACAAGTTCTCAATGGGATTAAGATCTGGGGAGTTTCCAGGCCATGGACCCAAAATCTCTATGTTTTGTTCCATGAGCCATTTAGTGATCACCTTTGCTTTATGGCAAGGTGCTCCATCATGCTGGAAAAGGCATTGTTGGGCGCCAAACTGCTCTTGGACAGTTGGGAGAAGTTGCTCTTGGAGGACATTCTGGTACCATTCTTTATTCATGGCTGTGTTTTTAGGCCAGACTGTGAGTGGTGCGATTCCCTTGGCTGAGAAGCAACCCCACACATGAATGGTTTCAGGATGCTTAACAGTTGGCATGAGACAAGACTGGTGGTAGCACTCACCTCTTCTTCTAATAAGCTGTTTTCCAGATGTCCCAAACAATCGAAAAGGGGATTCATCTGAGAAAATGACTTTCTCCCAGTCCTCAGCAGTCCACTCCCTGTACCTTTTGCAGAATATCAGTCGGTCCCTGATGTTTTTTCTGGAGAGAAGTGGCTTCTTTGCTGCCCTCCTTGAAACCAGGCCTTGCTCAAGCAGTCTCTGCCTCACAGTGCGTGCAGAAGCACTCACACCAGCCTGCTGCCATTGCTGAGCTAGCTCGCCACTGCTGGTAGTCCGATCCCACAGCTGAAACAGTTTTAAGATATGGTCCTGGCGTTTGCTGGTCCTTCTTGGGCGCCCTGGTGCCTTTTTGGCAACAATGGAAGCTCTCTCCTTAAAGTTCTTGATGAGGCGATAGATTGTTGACTGAGGTGTAATCTTTGTAGCTGCGATACTCTTCCCTGTTAGGCCATTTTTGTGGAGAGCAATGATGGCTGCACGTGTTTCTTTAGAGATAACCATGGTTAACTGAAGAGAAACAATGATACCAAGCACCAGCCTCCTTTTAAAGTGTCCAGTGGTGTCATTCTTACTTAATCATGACTGATTGATCGCCAGCCCTGTCCTCAACAACACCCACACCTGTGTTAATGGAACAATCACTAAAACAATGTTAGCTGCTCCTTTTAAGGCAGGAATGCAATGATGTTGAAATGTGTTTTGGAGGTTAAAGTTCATTTTCTTAGCCAATATTGACTTTGCAAGAAATTGCTGTTAAGCTGATCACTCTTTATGACATTCTGGAGTATATGCAAATTGCCATTAGAAAAACTTAAGCAGTAGACTTTGTAAAAATTAATATTTGTAGCATTCTCAAAACTTTTGGCCATGACTGTATTACACTCTATGCATCTAATCCAAGCGCGTGATACAATCTATGTATCTAACCCCAGTGTGTAGTGTAGCACTCAGGGATACGGGATACTCGGTTTCGGGCAGTACAGGTTTTGGGGAAGTCTCGGTGGTGGCCGCTACCCGGTTCCGTGCCCCGGGCCCTTTTTGTAATGGGGATATTTATAGGGGAGTATAAGATAATGTTCACATGTGACGCCACTTGTAGTGTTGCGGCTAAGAGTAGGGAGCCGCCGCTGCAGAATGTCTCTGCTGGGGCTGGTGGTACTGGCAGCTAGAATGGTAGACCCTCTGCAAGTAGGGTTTTGCCCCAGAGGGTGTATGGTGCAGTGGGGGCCAGAAGAAGAGAGTCCACACAGGTGTTCAGTGCAATTGGTTTACTCACTGCTGGTAGATGTTGACTGGTTGCCCGAGGCCAGCTGGTTTCGCCTGCATGTCCCCTTCGTCCCAGAGCCAGTTTGGTTCTCTGGTACCTTCTTCCCCTGCACCTGTCTCTAGTAAGTGGGTCCCCGTGGTATAGAACAACTGGGGGTCCCCGTTCCATGGTTTGTCCACTTCTGTCCACCTGATGGTAGCGTGAACCCTGTGGGGTTGGAGTCTCTGGTCCTGTCCCCGGTTCTCCCTTTGCTACTCAGTCTTCAGATTCTTTAGGGTCAGCAAGGTCTTTGTTGGTCCCCTTGTGCCGCCCCGTGACGGGCTGCTTGGACCCGGATCCGCAGTGGCTCGAGGGGTCTCCGGATCCGAGGCGGGGTCACGCGACTACCTCGGAAATAAAAGGGGGATTTTTCGTGTGTTGGGTGGTGAATGGGAAAATGTTCATGACGCCACCCATGGTGCGTGGTAATGTAAAGGACCACCGCTGCAGTTGGGGAGCCCGGTGACGATGTTGAGGCAGCAGGATGTTTAACCCCTCTGTGGGTAGGGGCTTGGTGTCCCGGGGCCCGATGGCAGATGGATTGGGGAACCCGTCGGGGTAAGGGGTATTGGGTACTCACACAGTCCAAAGTCACTGACGCTGACACCAGGTAAACCAAACTCTTGGATGTTTTGCTTTTCTTGGCTGAGCACGCTGGGTCCGTGCCCCTTTGGTGTTGCTGGTTGGTCTGAAGCCTTGTCCCTGGCCACTTTGTGTAACTTGGTGGATCCCTTTCGCCTAAGACTACTCGGGTCCCACTCACCTGCGTGACTAGCAAGGTGAGCCTGCTCTCAGGGTTCATGCTTGGGATTTTCTGGACGGTTTTGGGAAGTCCTATCCCCCTCGTTGCGCTACTATCCAGATTCTGGAGCGGGTGAGGAACGGTTCCTGAAGACTCCGTTCCCGTCTGGTGAATTACTGGGCTGCGTGAAGCTACCTCCCAGCCTAGTGTCCGCGTACCCCGTTGTGCCCTGGCCCCTGCCCGGTTGTAGCACAAGGCAGCCGACCCGCTCTCTGTAGCGGCACCGAACTCCCTGTCACTACCCCCTGCGACCGGGGTTCCAGCTCCTTCTGGCCAGGCCAACGTTTGGCACCTGGGACGGGTACAGGAGCCCAGCTCCGCAGTGTGACCTGCACTGTCACTTCTGCCTTACTGCTCAACTCTACTCCATTCTACTGCTGACATCTCTGCCCTCCCTCTTGCATCCCCCATCTGGGTGGCCCTATTCCCCTCAGGTTGCCCAATGGGTGACTGGTGGGTGTGGTGCAGAGTGTTCCTCAGGATTTAAATTTACCTGTTGGTAGCAACACCAAATTGACAGGCCTTATAAAAAAGGAAGAGCGGGTACCATGCAGAAAGGCAGATTGCACGGCACCTTTGTGACGACCTGATAGGCCAGGGCGTCACACCCTTGCTGTGCAGGTGTTAACAGGTTGGCCTGGAGCTCTTTCCTCTCCTAGGGTCCTGTACCCCGTCGGTAAGTAGTTCCGAGAGTACTCCACCGGCAACCACTTCTCCTGGGTACCAGGTCACCGTCAACCCGAGTCAGGACATCGCTTCGCTTCCACCTTCACTCTCCTACTGCTGTCAACTCACTGCCTACTCTCCACAGTCTGCCCCTCCCACCTGGTCAACTAGTGGACTGGATCTCCACCTCTACGCGACCAACCATTGGTCCCACCCTAGATGGGTACCATTGTATGGGGGATTGTTGGGGAAAACTGGGATTACCTGGGTTTTTGTTGGTACCGGCACTGGGGTTCTAGGTCTCTAAGGGGGTAGGTCCAGCATCCTTGTTGGGATGCAGAACCTTGTAGCACCCTGATGCTTTCAGGGGCGCTAGAGCAATACAGACTTATCTAATGTCAGCACAAAATACACTCTGCGCATCTAATTCCAGCGTGATACAGTCTGTGCATCTAATCTCAGTGTGTGACCCACGTAACTAAAGCTGGGGTCACACATAGCGACAGCGACAACGACGTCGCTGTTACGTCACCATTTTCTGTGACGTAACAGCGACCTTGTAAGTCGCTGTTATGATCGCTGCTTAGCTGTCAAACACAGCGACGCAGCAGCGATCATAACGTCGCTACATGTGCAGAGAGCAGTGAGCCGCGCACACTGCTTAGCGCTGGCTCCTTGCTCTCCTAGGTACAGTACACATCGGGTTAATTACCCGATGTGTGCTGCAGCTACATGTCACAGTGCAGAGAGCAGGGAGCCGCGCACACTGCTTAGCGCTGGCTCCTTGCTCTCCTAGCAATTACCCGATGGGTAGTTAATTACCCGATGTGTACTGCAGCCACATGTGCACAGAGCAGGAGCCGGCACTGGCAGCAAGGGCGGATGCTGGTAACGAAGGTAAATATCGGGCAACCAGGGAAAGGTCTTCCCTTGGTTACCCGATGTTTACGCTAGTTACAGCTTACCGCAGCTGCCAGACGCCGACTCCTGCTCTCTGCTCGCTTCATTTCGTCGCTCTCTCGCTGTCACACACAGCGATGTGTGTGTCACAGCGGGAGAGTGACGACCCAAAAATGAAGCAGGACATTCAGCAACGACCGGCGACCTCACAGCAGGGGCCAGCTCGTTGCTGGATGTCACACAAAGCGACAGCGACGGGACGTCGCTGCAACGTCACAGAAAATGGTGACATAGCAGCGACGTTGTTGTCGTTGTCGCTGTGTGTGACACCAGCTTAACCCTAGCCGAATTTGTTGACACACATGAGCAGGCCTCACCCACTTTTATAGCAGTCATAATACGAGCTGGCACTACACTAGGATTTCATGCCAAATTTCAGCAGCTGCTCCAACTAGTGTTTAATAGTGGAATAAATAAAAACTTTTGAAAAGCTTTTTTATATTTTATACCATTTAGATTTTTTTGAATTGTTGAAAAAAATTTTTGATGTCACATTTCCTTTAAAGGGAACTTGCCAAGATGAAAAGGGTATCTTATCTGCATGTAGTAGACCGGAGGCTGGAATGGAGAAATGAAGGATGGAATGGTGGTTTGTCCTCCTTGGCAATGTGTCCCACTTTTGTTTTGGACGGTTTGGGGACCACGTGGACAGCACAATGAAGAGGCTTTCAAGAGCGGCCATCACACCGGTCCTACTCCCGGAACTATGGTGTGGGGAGGCATATTGTTCGGTAGCCGGACCAAGCCAATTTCAGTGCTCCTCAATTACACTGGAGCCAAATGTGCCTAAAAGATTCCTCTGCTCCAAAATGAGGAGACAAATACTATGAATAACTTGATAGTTGGCGTTAAAGATTTTGCATTCGGGGCCCATGAGCTCATTATTCCCCTGTGTGTAAGATGGGACACAAACTATGAGAGCGGAATTAGCCATCATCATCAACTCCTATCTGTCGGTGTCCCCCAAGGTTCAGTTCTTGGACCCCTGCTATTCTCCATCTACACCTTTGGCCTGGGACAGCTCATAGAGTCCCATGGCTTCAAGTATCACCTCTACGCTGATGATATACAGATCTACCTCTATGGACCTGAGATCACCTACTTCCTAACCACAATCCCACAATGTCTGTCAGCTATTTCATCCTTCTTTTCTGCTCAATTTCTAAAACTGAACATGGACAAAACAGAATTATCTTTCCTCCTCCTCACTCTACCACTCCATCTGACTATCCATCAGAGTCAATGACTGCTCACTCTCCCCAGTCCCACTTGCTCTCTACCTGGGGATAACCTTTGTCTCCGCTCTCTCCTTCAAGCCACATATGTAAGCCCTTTCCACCCCCTCCCAACTCCAACTCAAAAATATTTCCCAGATCCGTACATTCCTTGATCAAGAATCTGCAAAAATACTAGTGCATGCCCTCATCATCTCCCGGCTCGACTACTGTAACCTCCTGCTCTGTGGCCTCCCTTCCAACACTCTTACTCACCTACAATCTATCCTTCACTCTTGCTGCCCGACTAATCCACCTGTCCCCGCGCTATTCCCCGGCCTCTCCTCTATGCTATGCCAATCTCTTCACTGGATTCCGTTTGACCAAAGACTCTGTTTCAAAACACTAACCATGACATACAAAGCCATCCACAACATGTCTCCTCCATACATCTGTGACCTAGTCTCCTGGTACCTACCTTCACATAACCTCAGATCCTCATAAGATCCCTTTCTCTGCTCCCCGCTCATCTCCTCTTCCCAAAATCGCATCCAAGATTTCTTGCGTGCCTCCCCCATACTCTGGAACTCTCTGCCCCAACATATCAGACTCTAGCCTACTTTGAGAAGTTTCAAAAGAAACCTGAAGACCCACCAAGCCAACAACCTGCAGTATCCCTCAGTCCTCCATAGCGCCGCATGACCATCTCCACCTTCACCTACTGTATCCTGACCCATCCCTTGTAGACTGTGAGCCCTAACGGGCAGGGACCGCTCTCCTCCTGTACCAGCCTGTGCCTTGTATTGTTTATAATTATTGTACTTGTTTTTTTATGTATACCCCTCACATGTAAAGCGCCATGGAATAAATGGCATTATAATAAAAAAAAAAATAATAATAATATACTATGGGTGCAGAATTAGTCATCATCATCATCAACCATCGTTTCCAATAGCTGCCTACTGGGTGGGGGTCCAAGGAGCCGGATAACCTATTATCTGTTATATGTTTGTGGACCTATCAAACAAAAAGGGTTTTAGCCAAAGTTAAAATTATATCAAAATGATAAACTGCTCAACTGAATCATAACCCTTTTATACCCTGGGGACCCCAAACCCCTCAAGGTTCTGTATCCTGAAGCCTAGATTACGGATAGTCCGGGTGTTGCTGCCGTAATACTGGCAGCAAAATGGACCCATATAATCAGAGTGCAGAGGATTTCTAAAAAAATTCCAGCATAGGAAATTAAAAATAATCAAAGGGAAAGTTGCCCTTCAGGTCCAGGGAAAGTGTGTCCCTCATTACTGCCCACCATAAACATGGAATCCACATCTCAGCCTATACCCACCGGGATACTGAAACGCCAGCAGGGACCTAGGCAGGAGCCGCATGATAAGTCCGCACACACAGGCCCACATGGATTCCATTTCCTGAACAAATGAAGCTGTTTACAAACCCAGAGGTGGCACAAACAGCTTCTCCATCCAGCTATGTAAATGACGGCCATTAATTAGTACATGCTAAATTATCCCAGAGGGGACTAACAAAATAATACAGGACTGGAGGCAATGAAAAAGACAAACAGTCTGACTTGCCTGTCATTGCTTATCTCCACAATAAAAGACATAAATCACCTAAAAAAAAAATCATATACCTGTATGTAGGACAAACAAAATGGCCGTCATCAAAGTTTCCATGGTTACCCCAATAACCAGGGCTTTAAAAGCTGAATGATGACCAACATGGCTGCCGTTACAGTGTGTTACTCATGACCAATGACTAAAAAGTAAACCTATCCAGTGATATACGGAGAAGGGGATGTTTGGATGTGAAATGAGGGAGAGCTGTGAAGCGGGTCTCTCGCGGTCACTTTAACTAAAAGGGGGTTTGTGGTTTGGGGACGTAGATGTACGGACGGAGCCGTGTTAAGTTTGTGACGCCACCCATGGGATGTGGTGAAGGTGGACACCACCGCTGCAGTTACGGGGCACCCAGGGGAGATGTTGCGCAGCAAGTTGTTAACCCCTCCGTGGGCAGGGATGGTGGCCCCGGGACCCGTTGGGGTTGGTGTTTGGCGGTGCAGGGAGATGGGCGACCGGAGGGTGCTGATGTACTCACTATTAGTAAACACACGAGTCTCTGGTAAACCAAGGTGATGGTGGTCGGTGCCGGCAGCCGGCTGCAGTCTGGTCCCACACCCGGCTGGTGGTCTCTGTCTTTCTCCTGCACCTGTGTAAGATGGTGGACTGCCTGTGCTTGCCACTTCAGGAGTTCGCTCCCACCTTGTGGTCGCCTAAGGAGCCCTTTGCCCGCAAACGCTGGCCCGTGGGATCTCTGAGCCGTGGCGGTGGCCTTCAATCCCCCTCGTTGGGCTGTTGTCTTCAGTCGGGACTTTGGGTGGGACAGGACCTCTAGTCCTGGCCGCAATCAGTTAATTAGCTATCCCCCAGTAGCTTCTGGACCTAGCTTCAGGGTCTGAGTACCCCCCTTTGTGCTCCGGTTTCCGAGTTGGTTCCCCGAGTCGGTACCGGCAGGCCACTACCCTGTCCCGGTCCACCTCGGTTCCACCGAGCCGTCTTCCCGGCTCCTGCAGACGGACACCGCCATCTGCCTCCTAGCCAAAGTTACCATGGCTCCTACCCTGGCACCTGCTCAAATTGTTTTTTCTCCTCTGCTGGAGCTGCACCCACTGGACCGAGTTAATTAACTGATTGCGGTCTGGACTATAGGTCCTTTCCCACCCAAAGTCCCGACTGAAGACAACAGCCCAACGAGGGGGATAGAAAGCCACCACGCAGGAAGAGAGATCCCACGAGCCAGCGTTTGCGGGCAAAAGGGCTCTCCCGACATTCACAAGGCCGGGGAGCGGACTCCCGTCGCTGAAGCGCAGGCAGTCCACAGATACACAACACGGTGCAGGAAAAAGGCAGAGACCACCAACCGGGTGGGGGACCCGACGCAGCCAGCTGTGGGCACCGACCAGCATCAACATGTACCTCCCTGCACCACCCAACTACACTACTACTTCACCAACGGGTCCCGGGGCCACCATCCCTGCCCACGGAGGGGTTAACAACTTGCTGCATAACATCTCCGCCGGGTGCCCCGTAACCGCAGCGGTGGTGTCCACCTTCACCACATCCCGTGGGTGTCATCACGAACTTAACCACGGCTCTGGCCGTACACCTACGTCCTCTAAACCGCCAGCCGCCTTTCAGATTGAAGTGACCACAGGGCCCCCCGGGTCCGGAGACGCTTGAGCCACCCACCAGCGAGCCCGGATCCGAGCGGCTTGGCTGCAGCCGAGCGTGGGGCAGTACACATCGACTCTTCTGGCGTCACGAACAGGATACTTACCCATTCACTTACCTAGTGAAGTGTGCCTTGAAGTGAAGTCAGCGGTTATCCGTTGCGAAATTTTTAGAATCCGCCATTTTGTCGCCATCTTTTGGCGCGAAGATTCCCGCCAGAGTCTACTTCCCCGCAGAAAGGGCGCGAAATGTGAAGCCCCGCTCCCTGGGAACACGGCCGTGCAGCAAGGCCGTAAGTCGCAAAACGAAACTTACCGGCCAGAGAAGAGAGTGCCGCGAAAAGACCAAGGGGGGGGCGGGTGAAGATTCTGCGACATGTGACCGAGCTGATAAAGGGCAGGGACTCCAGGACCCTGCCACCCTTTTGGTTCCTGAATCCCGAGAGAGCGATATTGCCTGACCCGTCCAGCAAGCCCGAAGTCCCGGAGCACGCGCCTGGAACAGCAGCGTGGCTGGAAGCCCGGACGACGCTGATGTGCCGCCGTCTGCAGGGCCGTGTGAGTACGTGAAGTGGAGGTAATCTTGGAGGAGCGGGTAAGCGACCCACGCCCCTATGTCCCCGAGGGACCGGTCGACGCGGCTGAGGGACCCGGTCTGCCCCTGCCCTCTATGTTACCTCCCTCGCCGTCCGTACTGGTTGCAGCTGCTCACCCGCTCGGTCCGCTGCCCCTGACACCGGCAGCGGGGCCCGTCCTCTCCGCCCGTGAGGACCCGCCTGTGGAAGCAGCCCGCGGACGGCCGATCATTCGACCAGCGCCAATCCCGCTCCCGTGCCGTGGAAGCGTGGCCCCCGGAGAGTGCCCGGACAAGGAGTGAACCCGCCATTCCCGGAGGAAGCCGCTACCCAAGGCCCCGGCAGTCCGCCCGGCCGAGATCGAGGTGGATGCCGACCGGAAGTGGGCCCAGCAGGCGAAGCTGGCCGCACCCAAAACCCAGGCCTCGGCTAAGGTGTCGCGGGGTTGCCGCTGCGAGGCATCTAAGCAGGCCATGACACAGCGGGGTTCCCCAGTGCAGAAGGTGCCGGTCGTAGCCGGCACAGGGAAGCTCCGGCTGGGCCCGACCCCCGCGCAGAGTGACCCGGAGCAGGCAGATGCTCCGTACTGGGAGCGGCAGCAGAACCAGCTTGGCCGGGAGATTGCGGCCCGAGAAAAGAAGAAGATGGAGGTGCTGGCCCGGACCATCCGAGAGAAGGAGAACCTGCACAGCGCCACCTATCGGGTGCGGGGCCCGACCTTTGAAGGCCAGGTTCAGCAGTTTGACCCCCGCCGTGGATGGGGGTTCATCTTTGAGCTGGGCCTGGAAGCGGAAATATTTGTGTCCCATGGGTCATCCCGATCGGGACCTGAAGTCCGGAGAGCTGGTGAGCTACACCCGGCATTGCGGGGAGAGGGGATGGTTCGTCCTCGATGTAAAGAGGAGGGTGAGCCGCAGTGCCCGGAGGCACACCCAGTCCCCTCCCCCGCCATACAGTCCTGAGGAGTATGAAGAGGAGTGTTAAAAGGTAGCGGTTCCCGGCTACCATACTGCCCGTCCCCCTTGGGACTTTGTTTTGGCCCCCGTTATTGCCCGTTTTAAATGAACATGACCGAGAACTTGCAGGCCACCCAAAAACATTATTGGGCCTTGTAAATAATCCCCGGACCAACCTTCCAGGTCCTACAGTCTTCGGAGAGACTGGTTGGAGGAAGGGCCTGCGGCAGAGGAGGCCGAGGTTCCCTCACCATGCAGACCTGTGACAACCCTCCGGGTCAGGGGTCCCCTGGATGTGGGGCCTCTGAGAGACTGCCGGGTAAGGAACTTATTACCCGGCCCATGTGGGCAATACCCGGACCTGAACCCGTTTCCTGGACTGGGGAAAAGGGGTGCTGACCTAGTTCTTAGAGGCAGCATCAGGGCTAGGTTTGCTTGGGTAGGCAAATGAAAGGACCCGGTCCCGTCCCGTTCCCGGTTATTAAAAATGTTTTATTTGCAACGTTCAAGTATAATGCCTCCCGTCAAGGGATGAAACAAAAGCTTTTGTAATTGTAAATATGTTGGTATACTTGTATACATGTTCTCTTTTATCTTTTGCAGTTCAGAAAAATAAACGGTGGTGGTCGGACAGCCGGCGGACGGTCTGTAGGTAACCAAGGGGGAGTGTGACGCCCTGGACTAGCCAGGTAGTCACAGATAGCGCCCCGCACAACACCTGTCCCCTAATAAGGTGTCAGCAGCCAATCGGTAAAACCCTAGTCACCCCTCTCAGGGCTTGATGTTCACACCAGGGGGCGGAGCCAGGCGGTTGCCACGCCCACCGAGGAGTTCAGAGGGCCTGAGGCGGGAAAAGTGTTCAGTTTTCTAGTAGGAGTCAGTGAGTGGAGAGCAGGCCTGTGCCCAGATCTGTAGAAATCTGACAGGTGCTGGGGTTGGAGCCCGGCCACCTTTGTCTAGGAGGCAAGCGGTGGCCTCAGCCTGCAGGAGCCGGGATGACGGCTCGGTGGAGCCCACACACCTCTACAACTTGAACTCTGAGACTTAACTGTTGTTTTTCCGCCCCAGGCTGTCTGAGACTCCTAGGTGGGCGTCTTCAAACCGCTTGGTTCCGCCCCCTGGTGTATCCATCAAGCCCTGAAGGGGTGACTAGGGTTTTAGTGTTTGGCTGTATGTTACCTATGAGGGACAGGTGTAATGCGGGGCCCTATCTGTGACTACCTGGCCCGGTCAGGGCGTCACAGAACATTTGTATAACAGCATATATGGCCATCATAGTGTTATTATATAATACCACTAAGGGCACCAGCGTCTGGCAAATTTGGGCAAGCGTGAAGACACATGACGACTGGAGAGCCCAATTCAATCTGGGCAGGAGCGAAGACACATGGTGACTAGGAAGCCCAATTCAGACCAGACAAGAGCTAAGACACATGGCGACTGGGGATCCCACTTCTATCTGGACAAGAGCTAAGACACATGGCAGCTGAGGAGCCCACCTCACTCTAGACAAGAGCTAAGACACATGGCAGCTGAGGAGCCCACCTCACTCTAGACAAGAGCTAAGACACATGGCAGCTGAGGAGCCCACCTCACTCTAGACAAGAGCTAAGA
This sequence comes from Anomaloglossus baeobatrachus, assembly GCF_048569485.1. NCBI lineage: Eukaryota > Metazoa > Chordata > Amphibia > Anura > Aromobatidae > Anomaloglossus > Anomaloglossus baeobatrachus. The sequence goes on from NC_134355.1 coordinate 25,690,825, forward strand.
TACATGGCAGCTGAGGAGCCCACCTCACTCTAAACAAGAGCTAAGACACATGGCGACTGGGGAGTCCACTTCAATCTAAGCAAGAGCTAGTGTACCGCCCCACGCTCAAGTTGATGGTGGTCGGTGCCCACAGCCGGCTGTGTCGGGTCCCTCACCTGGTTGGTGGTCTCTGCCTTTTTCCTGCACCGTGTTGTGTATCTGTGGACTGCCTGCGCTTCAGCGACGGGAGTCCGCTCCCCGGCCTTATGAATGTCGGGAGAGCCCTTTTGCCTGCAGACGCTGGCCCATGGAATCTCTCTGCCTGTGTAGTGGCTTTCTATCCCCCTCGTTGGGCTGTTGTCTTCAGTCGGGACTTTAGGTGGGAAAGGACCTATAGTCCAGACCGCAATCAGTTAATTAACTCGGTCCAGTGGCTTCTGGACCTCGTTTCAGGGTTTGAGTACCCCCTTTTGTGCTCCGGTTTCCGAATCAGTTCCCCGGGTCGGTACCGGCGGGCCACTACCCTGTGCCAGTCCACCACGGTTCCACCGAGCCGTCATCCCGGCTCCTGCAGGCTGAGGCCACCACTTGCCTCCTAGCCAAAGGTGGCCGGGCTCCAACCCCAGCACCTGTCAGATTTCTACAGATCTGGGCACAGGCCGGCTCTCCACTCACTGACTCCTACTAGAAAACTGAACACTTTTCCCGCCTCAGGCCCTCTGAACTCCTCGGTGGGTGTGGCCAACCGCCTGGCTCCGCCCCCTGGTGTGAACATCAAGCCCTGAGAGGGGTGACTAGGGTTTTTCTGGTTGGCTGCTGACGCCTTATTAGGGGACAGGTGTTGTGCGGGGCGCTATCTGTGACTACCTGGCTAGTCCAGGGCGTCACACTAGGACACATGGCAACTGGGGAGTTCACATCAATCTGGGTTTGAGTGAAGACACATGGCAACTGGGGAGCCCACTTCGCCCAGATTGTGAATCCACCTTACAGGTCCAGTACATGAAAGTAGCTGGTGAGGGGCTGTGTTACACAGCCAGCACCATAGACTAACTGCTGCGATCAGGGCTAACTCAGATTGCAGCAGTTTATTCTCTTAGATACTGCTGCCAATTGTGACAGTGGCACTTAAGCGGTTGAAAAGGAGGGGGAATGTCTTTTAATATGCCCGAAAGCACTGTTATGGCAGCCCAGGGGCTACTGAAGACTCCAATGTCTGCCATGTTTGTATGTCTATGGCTGGTCTTCATAGTAGATCGGGTCTCTTACAATACACTGCAATATACATGTGTTGTGTAATTGCAGGTTTACATCACCTAAGGGTAAATAATGGCATGTTTCGGTCAGTAGAGTTGTGTGAACGTCTATTTATTTTTACATGCTGTAGTTTTATAATGAACATCACTGTCTCCTATGAAGCCTCTCTTGTTGCTAAGACTCAGAAGAGAACCAAAGTGGCGGTGACAAGGGTCTTCAATAGGCACAGCACTGCCACGTCAGCCCATCGGCACCGTGCCGTTGAGTTCTCGGATGTGGGCCAGGAAATTGATGGCGGCTTTCACGTGGTAACACCGCAGTGATTGGAGCTGACAGTATAACACAGTGTTATGTGGGGTCGGCTCCGGAGCCCTCGATGATTGTCCTAATATGTCATGGAAGGGACGGTATTAGGCAAATCTAATCTACAACTCCCTCTTATCTTCTGCAAATAAATTAACTTAAGATGTGGATTTTTTTTTTTTTTTTTTTTTTTTTTTTTTAAACTTTGAATTTTTATTGAGATTTTCAATTTACGTTTTTCATACATAAAATAAAACATAAAATTCAGAATTCTTATCGAACCTAGACAAACAATGACAGGACAGGTGAGGAGGGTTAGGAGGGGAGAGGAGAAATAGGAGGGAAGAGGGAAGGGTTTCAAGAGTCCATGCTCTTTCCATAGGACCCATAGGCCTCAGTCTCACAGATCCTCCTGTCCCGCAAAGTAGTCCCATGGTGCCCACACGGCCTGGAAACGGTCAACTGTGTCATGCAATAGTGCCGTGAGATGTTCCATGCGTCTAACGTCCAGTAATCTATACTTGAGGCTCTGGAGTGAGGGTGTCCCTGGCTGCCTCCAATTCTTTGCAATTAAGCATCTGGCCGCCGTAAGGATGTGGGACAAAAGCTTAGAGGCCGTTTTTCCCAATCCCCCATTCCCAAGACCCAGAACATAGATCAGGGGATCTAGATCAACCTCTATATATAGTACTTTATGGATCAACCCTCTAACCCGCTCCCAGAAGGGGACTATCCCTGGACAGGACCAGAATATGTGCAGAATGGTGCCCCTGCCTCCCCCGCATCTCCAGCAACAAGCCGGTATGGAGGGGTCTATGCCATGAAGGAAATCTGGAGTGTGGTACCAAAATAGCAAAATTTTATAGATATTTTCCTTATATAGTGTGCATATTGACGTCTTGGCGGCGTTTCCCCAGATTGCTGCCCATTCCTGAGGAAGTATCCGCCTTCCCAATAGAGACTCCCATTTCCGCATGTATGGAAAAGACCCCTCGGGCCCCTCCCGTGACTCAGAAAGCAAAATGTAAATTTCCGAAATTAGTCCCTTAGTATCAGTGCCCCTTCTGCAAATTTTCTCAAAATCTGTGGGAATCGAGGCCCCTGCCCTGCCAAACAAGGAGCCAGCCAAGTCTCTGATCTGCAGATATTGGAAAAACTCTCGATTAGAGAGAGAGAATTTATCTCTAAGGTACTCAAAGGAATGGATCTGCATTGTACTTCCATCTATAATGTCTGCAAATCTGAATAGACCTGCCTTGAGCCAGGGGTGCACCATGTCCGACTCCAGACTGCTTGGGAGCAAGGGTTGGTATATGAAGGACACCAGAGGGGAGCAGGGGGATGCCAAAGGAAATCTTCTAATGCAAAATGCCCAGAGGTCCCTAGTGAACTGCATCGGTCCAAGAAGAGGGGGGGGCGAATCACACCGGGCCGGGGGCCACAGGAGCGCGTTTGGATGTATAGGCGCCAGCCAAAGTTTTTCAATCTCAGTCCACCTGTTGTATGCCCAAAGGGACACCCAACAGGGGATCCTCCTAAGATGGGCCGCCCAATAGTATTTTAGGATGTCCGGGACAGAAAGCCCCCCCCTGTTTCTCCGAGCCATCAACACCTCCCTGGCCACCCTATGACGTTTGTTACACCAAATAAATCTAAGGATAGCCGCCTGAAGGGACTTCAGCTCCTTTATTGGTACCTTAACTGGGAGGGTTTCAAAGAAATATAATAATTTTGGGAGCAAGCTCATTTTAACCGCCGCAATGCGCCCCATCCACGAAAGAGGGAGGGGCAACCACTTGCTCAAAAGATTTCTCAGCTCTCGGAAAAGGGGGGGGAAGTTAAGGTTATAGAGGGAATCATAAGTAGATGTGAGGTTAACCCCCAGGTACTTGACCGCATCTGTCTTCCAACGAAACTTAAAATTCAAACGCAGGTAATCCAGGGCCACCGGGTCGAGATTCAAGGGCATTGCCTCCGTTTTGCTAGAGTTGATCTTATACCCCGAAAGGCTCCCGTACCTACTCAAGGTGCACATTAAAATTGGAAGGGACACATGGATGTTAGTAAGTGTAATGAGCACATCGTCGGCAAAAAGCGAGATTTTAAACGGTTTATTCCTGACCAGGACCCCCGAGATGTCTGGGTTGCTCCTGACCGAGGCCGCGAGGGGCTCTATGCATAGCACAAAAAGGAGGGGGGACAGGGGGCACCCCTGCCTGGTGCCATTGGAGATGAGAAAAGGCTTAGAGATGTGGAGGGGGAGTTTGATAGAGGCCGTAGGAGCGCTATACAGGGACTTCAAGGCCCGCATAAAGCCACCCGAGATCCCAAAGACCTCCAGTGTCTTGAAGAGAAAAGGCCACGCAAGGCGGTCAAAAGCCTTCTCTGCATCTAGACTCAACACCAACGCCTGTTGCTTCGTCCGATTTGCCACATCCACCAGGTCTATGACCTTCCTGGTGTTGTCACCCCCCTGACGGCAAGGGACAAAACCCACCTGGTCTTTATACACGAGTTGGGGCAACCATCGATTAAGCCTGGCCGCCAAGAGCTTGGTGAACATCTTCAAATCGGAGTTCAAAAGGGCTATTGGTCTATAATTAGCACAGTCCAATGGGTCCCTGGGTGGCTTGGGCAGGAGGATTAAATTGGAGTGTAGCATGGATGGAGGGATAGGGTCACCCTGAAGGAAAGAGTTAAACAAGGCGGCCATGTGTGGGAGGAGCTCCGCCGCAAACACCTTGTAATAAAAATAAGTAAAGCCGTCCGGGCCCGGTGACTTCCCGCCAGGCAGGGCTTCCAGAACTTGCTCCAGTTCCTCTGTAGTAATTTCTTCATTCAAAGCCGCGGCTGCTCCGCAAGGCAGTGAAGGGAGCTCAAGGGACGAAAAATAGTCCCCAAGTGCCCCAGCCCCGCGCGAAGCCATGCCCGGGGGAACCGGAAGGTTATAAAGCTTGCTGTAGTAATTGAAAAAAATGTCAGCTATTGAAGCGGGGTGATAGTGGATAATGCCCTTTTCGTCGCGCAGAGCCTGAGGGCATGAGGATGTAGCGCGCTCCTTAAGCTGCCTGGCGAGTAAGGTATGAGCCTTATTACTCCTTTCATAGTATCTTTGTTTGGAAAAGGTTAGCAATTTTTCTGCTCTGCCAATTGCCAAGTCTCTCAACTTTTCTCTAAGGCTGATGACTCTCCTAAGAATAGTCAGTGATGGGGCAGCCGCCAGTCTCCCCTCCTGTAGCTTAAGATGGGCCGTTATAGAGTCTCGCTGACTTGTGGCATTCTTTTTAGCCCTGGCGCCCTCTCTAATGCATAGTCCCCTCATCACTGCCTTGTGGGCTTCCCAGAGTGTTGCCGGCGACGTGACCGTGCCCGTGTTCAACTGAAAGAATTCGACCAGTTGCTTATTTAAAAAGGCCCTAGTGTCGGGATTTTTGATCAGAGATTCATTAAGGCGCCAATGCTGAGGCCTAGGTCGAGGACCATCTTTCTTGAAGTCCATTGTGAGTGGGGAATGGTCTGACCACGTAATGGATCCCATCTCCACCCGCTCAAGACGCCCCAGCAGCTGTGAGTCAATGAAAAAATAGTCTATTCTGGTGTGCGTCTGATGCGGATGCGAGTAGAAGGAAAAGGCCTTCTCTCCCGGGTGGTCCACCCTCCAAGCGTCGTATAAAGCGCCTGATCTAATGAGCCTACGAAAGTCCCGGGACAAATTTTTCGAAGCACCCGATGGAGGGTGTCCACCCACAGAGAGTCTGTCGGCCACCTCCGAAAAGGGGATGTTAAAGTCTCCCCCCAACACCGTAGAGGCCGGTGCCAGTCCGCCTATCAGATCGAGTATTTTCTTAAGAAAGCGTATCTGCCCTTCATTAGGTGCATAAATGTTGGCCAGTATGTGCGGGGATCCCCCCAGTTGGCCCTCCAGAATCACATATCTACCCTCTGGATCGCAGTGAGAACCCGTAATTTGTAGAGGACAACTGGAGGATATTAAAATAGCAACTCCCCCCCTCTTGGAGCCCGAGTAAGCCGAGTAATGGATGGGAAAGCGGTGGGATGCAAATTTGAAAGTGTTTGATTCCACAAAATGTGTTTCTTGGATAAAGGCTATGTCTGCACCTGATGTTTTCAGTTCCTGTAGCAGCAATTTCCTCTTACGGGGTGAATTCAGACCTTTTACGTTAAGAGAGATAATGCGGGTCATATCTAAAACTTAGAAGTAAGAAAAAGCTAATGGCACACCTATACCGTCGGGGGCATGACTTCCCCTGTGAAGCCGGCCAGAGGAGAAGGTCCATACGACAAAGGGCCGCAGCTCCCAGGGACTCTAGAAGGGGTGGTACCTGAAAGGACACATAAGGAAAAAACATCGGGGAGGGGGGAAGACAAGGACAAACATAGAAATGAACATGAACTAAGAACATTAACCAAAATGCATAAACCTTAGGCATAGATTCCCGGGGGGTAAACCCGGAAGGGAGAGACCTAGAGGGAGGTTCCCCAACCCGTCTGGGCTGAGAGAGCCACCCACCTCACTCCCCAGTAGCCCTCCCACGGGGATCAGTCCAGTGGGCACGGGCCCGTGCCTAAAGGAAACAAGGGAGAAAAAAAAAAACAAAAAACCTCAACCACTAACTCCAAGTAAGGGGACCGGGCTCCCGCCAACCCCCCTACCCCCCACGGCATCATTGTGGCTACAGCCCCCCCCTCCCTTATGCAGCTCAACAGACCCAGAGGGCCGCAGATGACACAATGGACAGTCAGAGGCTTGCTGTAGAGAGAGTCACAGTATCACAAAGCATGCTCAGCCACTGGAACTCAGAGGGTATAAGAAATAGGCACCAACCAGGTTAAGGAGTGTCCTCAACGGCGAGCCGGGGAGGGGAGCGACCCGCGGCCCCTACCTCCTCTCCCCCCCAAAGCCCCACGCCCTCCACCCCTCACCTTGGACCACACGGGAGGGGGCGGACCTTCCAACCTTTGCAAGTCCCAATCTGGGATACAGACCGCTGGAATGTCCAGTGCTTCACAGAACAGAGTGGTATCTGCTGGAGTGCGAAGGGTCGCCGATTTACCCCCTCTGCGCGCTGTTAGTGCAAACGGGTAACCCCAGCGGTATGGAACCTGGTGCTCCTTCAGGCTCGTGAGGAGGGGTTTGAGGTGCCGCCTTTTCTGGAGTGTGATGCGAGAAAGATCCGGGAAAAGCTGGATTTCCTTGCCATTGAACACAGATGCCGTGCGCCTCATTCTAGCCTTAGCCATGATCAGTTCTTTGGTGGAGAAGTCGTGAATGCAACAAATGATGTCCCGGGGTTGGGTGGATAAATTTTTCGGCTGTAAAGCCCTGTGTGCCCTGTCCAGCTTGATGATGTTAGAAGGGGGAGCGTCCAACACTTCATTAAAGATGGATTGTAGTATGGAGTTTGTGTCCTCGGGCCCATCTGACTCTGGGACCCCCCTCACACGGACATTGCAACGGCGTCCTCTGTTGTCGAGATCCTCTATGTGAGACTGCATATCCTCCATAATTTTTTGTTGCGATGTTGCCAGTTTGTGTAATTCTGATACATGGGATCTGGTGATGTCATGCTCTTCCTCCAGGGATTCAATTCTGCCAGACAATTGCTGCAAATCTCTCCTCACTTCAGCTATTTCTGACCTGCAAGTTGCTTTAACCTCATGTATGAGGCATTGAAAGTCCTCTTTAGAAGGAAGTTTACTTATGAAATCATGCATGTCCTTATAGAAGGTGTCTGGCCCTTTAAGGTGAGCACCTGCAGTAATAGACACTGGAGTTTTAGTCTGGTGCTGGGGAAGCTGGGGAAGTTGATCTCCACACCGAGGCCCAGAGGGGGGAAGCAGGCTGCTCTGTTCCCTGATATTACCAGCTGTAGCTGCAGTCCCTTCTTCTCCCGGCAGTGGGGAGGGCTGCCCCCCGACCTCCACCTTATCTCCCACAGCCACTATGTGCTCCTGGGCCTGCTGCTGCTGTGCCTGAGGATCCGATGCAGTGCAGGGCTGCTGAGCCAAGGCATTCCCTGTTGGAACTGCTGCAGAGAGAGATTCCTCCACTTTCCCCTGTGTCCCCGCTCACCCACTCCTCCTTCTCTTGCTGCTTAGCAGGCCGGGCCAGTGCCTCCATTTCCCCTCCATGCTCCTGGAAAGATGGCGTCCGGGCCTCCCCTGGACCCTGTTCCAGGCCCAAGAAAGTATCCAGCGCCGTGGTGTGCAGCGGGGGGGGCACCGATGCCTGCTGCGATGGTTTAATCCTCCGTGGTCCCATCCTGAGAGCCGGTGAGTAGGTTTATGCTTATGATAAGTGCTGATTTAGCTGAGGGTCAACAGGAGCTCCTCTTCCCCACGTCCACTCAGCTCAGCATCCTGGACACGCCCCCAAGATGTGGATTTTTAAATCAGATCAGACTGCAAATATTTTATTTTGCAATAATCACATCAATTATGTAATTTTTTTTTTACAAGCCCTGTATATAACGTGCGAATTGTGCAATTGTTGGGTACATAGCACAGCGCATATTTATTTACAGTGCCTTGAGAAAGTCTTCAGCCCCCTTGAATTTTTCAACCTTTTCCCACATTTCAGGCTTGAAACAAAGATATAAATGTTAATGTTCTGGTGAAAAATCAACAAGTGGACACAATTGTGAGGGTGAACAAAATGTATTGCTTATTTTAAACTTTTTTAAAAAAATAAATAACGTGGGTCGTGCAATATTATTCATCCCCTGTAAGTTAATACTTTGTAGCGCCCCTTTTGCTGCGATTACAGCTGCCGTCTCTTGGGGTATGTGTCTATCAGTTTTGCACATCGAGAGACTGAAATTCTCGCCCATTCTTCCTTTGTAAACAGCTGGAGCTGAGTGAGGTTGGATGGAGGCGTTTGTGAACAGCAGTTTTCAGCTCTTTCCACAGATTCTCGATTGGGTTCAGGTCTGGACTGTGACTTGGCCATTCTAACACCTGGATACGTTTGTGAACCATTCCATTGTAGATTTTGCTTTATGTTTTGGATAATTGTCTTTTTGGAAGACAAATCTCCGTTCCAGTCTCAGGTCTTTTGCAGATTCCAACAAGGTTTTCTTCAAGAATGGTCCTGTATTTGGCTCCATCCATCTTCCCATCAATTTTAGCCATCTTCCCTGTCCCTGCTGAAGAAAAGCAGGCCCAAACCATGATCCTGCCACCACCATGTTTGACAGTGGGGATGGTGTGTTCAGGGTGATGAGCTGTGTTGCTTTTACGCCAAACATATCGTTTGGCATTGTGCCCAAATAGTTCGATTTTGGTTTCATCTGACCAGAGCACCTTCTTCCACGTTTGGTGTCTCCCACGTGGCTTGTGCCAAACTTTAACAGCACTTTTTATGGATATCTTTGAGAATGGCTTTTTTCTTGCCACTCTTCCATAAAGGCCAGATTTGTGCAGTGTAGGACTGATTGTTGTCCTATGGACAGACTCTCCCACCTCAGCTGTAGATCTCTGCAGATCATCCAGAGGGATCATGGGCCTCTTGGCTGCATCTCTGATCAGTCTTCTTCTTGTTTGAGATGAAAGTTTGGATGGACGGCCGGGTCTTGGTAGATTTGCAGTGGTATGATCCTTCTTCCATTTCAATATCATCGCTTGCACAGTGCTCCTTGCGATGTTTAAAGTTGTGGAAATCTTTTTGTAACCAAATCCAGCTTTAAACTCCAACACAACAGTATCACAGACCTGCCTGTTGTGTTCCTTGGTCTTCATGATGCTCTTTGTGCTTTACACAAAACCCTGAGACTATCACAGAGCAGGGGCATTTATACGGAGACTGGATTACAGACAGGTGATTATATTTATCATCATCAGTCATTTAGGACAACATTGGATCATTCAGAGATCCTCAATAATCTTCTGGAGTGAGTTTGCTGCACTGAAAGTAAAGGGGATGAATAATATTGCACGCCCCAATTTTCAGTTTTTTATTTTTAAAAAAAGTTTATAATAAGCAATAAATTTCGTTCATTTTCACAATTGTGTCCCACTTGTTGATTCTTCACCATAAAATTTAAATTTTTATCTTTATATTTGAAACCTGAAATGTGGGAAAAGGTTGAAAAATTCAAGGGGGCTGAATATTTTCGCAAGGCACTGTAGCACTTTCCAATGTAGTGATATCTGCTGAATATACAGTCCCCTGTGAATTTACTCTAAGGACAGTTTCACACATTCATGTACAGACGTATGGTTGGCCTAACTAAGGACCGCAATGTATGGATCGCCCCCAACGTACCATCACATATGGACTGCCATGTTCAGACCGTCACATACAGGCCGCCTACTTAATAATTGTCGTGTATGCAGCACCACGTACAGAGGGCCATGTGGGGTCTCCACATAGGTACTGCCTTGTTTGGACTGCCATGTACAGACCTTCATATACTTTCTGCCTACTTAATGACCAACATATATGAACCAGTGCTTAAGGACAATGTACAGACCTCCACATACAGTCTGCCTACTTAATAGACGCCATTGTGAGCGGGGCACCATGTTTGTGAGCAAAATACTCTGCTTCTATGCCCTTGGAATTCCAAATTAATAAGATTTGTGTTACAAGCGCTTGGAGAAATCAGTACAGCACAGCCCAGCATGGTGTACCGAGAGATTTTGGGTTTATTACATCATGTGATCAGTTTATATAGTACCTCACACAAAGAAATGACCATGCACCAATAAGAGCCGCAGGGGTGTGTGTGGAAATGTGACACTTCCCCGCCCATCAGTGATATTTGAACCCTAGGACATCAGTTATAAGACAAGATGGTTTCTATACAATACAAAATAGCTTGTATTCTCTCACACCATGTATGGATTGCCATCTAAGTACCGCCATGTATGGACTGCGATGTACAGAGCTCCACATATATGGACCGCCACATGCAGACCTGCACATTGAGGCATGTAACTGTGATCCTCTTCTAAGCTGCTGTGAAGTCTTCCAGGGGACCTGTACTGGCTAATGGGGACAGAACCTTTGTCTGAACTGTTCACCATTTCCATCTATGGCCATCTTTCTCTGTGAATATACACTATCGTGAAGGACATTTTTTATTCTGGAAGCGAAGTATTGATGCTGAAGGATCCTTCTATATATTTCCTATGGGACACATTGTCTATCCTTTTTATAAGCTGACATATCTGTGATTCCCCTCTCTGCTCCCCCCTCTTGGGTGTCTGGTTTAGGAAGGGTTAGCCACTGTGTTGGGGGTGCCATCTTGATTGGGCAAATTTCCTCCATGGCCAGATAGACCAAATTCGGTAAGGGACTATTGCATTTTATATATTTCCAGGGTCGATTATCCCTCCTTTGGCTTATTTCACCAGTATGGCAATTTTTTGTACTTTGCTGTTATTTATGTATCTTGATTTTATGTAAATTGAATAAACTATGTATGTTTTATTGGGAATCACTCTATTTCATATATATTTACTATTCCCTATAATGGTTATCAATAATAAGTTTCTCCACTGTGAGGCAGTGACAGGGGTAATATTTGAAGACCGCTATGTGTCCCCCAGAATGTGTCTGGAAACCCTCTGAATTTGCTATAGCTATTACTGGGAGTATAGCACAAAGGGTAACAGGGAGACAGATCCCTCCTCCCAGTCCAGGTTTTGTAGCAATCCTCATGTCCGGCATTTTCATTTTAAATCATGCAGAGCACAGCAGGGTGTGTCTCAGTTGAGAGCCAGGCTTGGTGAAGCTAACACATGCTGTGTGAGCTGGGCTGGCTCTGTGTGGAGTGAACACAGGCCAAGAGTGTGAGCCTAGGAGAACCTTACACAGATCCCTGCGGTTAACGGGGTCCTAAGGTAACAAGACTTTTTGATGCAAAGAATTTGTCTATACGCACCGGCTGTGATCCGGAAGAGACTTTGACAGTGGGAAATTGGATCTATTTATGCTGCAACAATAAATAGACTGTTGGTGTGAACACGCTGCTGCCTCACTGCCTCACGTTTTTGCCCAAACAATGCTGCTACCTCACATTATGGTGGAGAATGCGGGCATGGCAGCCTGGTTGCTAAGGGCAATGGCCTAAGAGGTACTTACCCGGAAAAAAAAAAAAAAAAAGGAATTTTTTTTTTTTACTGACTGCTTGCGGTGGAACGGCGGGTCCACGAAGCTTACAGGCGTTGCAGCCTGGTTGCTAGGGGCAACAACCCAGTTTTCACATGTTTATGATCAAGCCTGCAAAGTTACAGTTTAACTCAGCAGCCACTATGGAGGATCTTGTAAAGCAGCTGGCCCAGGCTAATGCTCAGCAGCAACAAACCAATGTCCAGCTCCAGCGGGCGTTCATTCAGCAACAGGAGACAAACAGCTTGTTGGCTAAGCAGCTTTCTGCTCTGCGAGAAGCGCTCCCAGCGGTAACTCCAGGTCATCCAGTCCTTCCTGCGGCCCAGGACAGAGTAAGGGCGGCACTTACGAAGATGAGTGCAGAGGATGACCCAGAAGCCTTTCTCTCCGTGTTTGAGAGGACCGCTGAGCGAGAGAAATTGTCTATCGACCGTTGGACTGATGTCGTGGCCCCGTTCTTGGTAGGTGAACCCCAAAAAGCCTACCTGGATCTCAGCACGGAGGATGCCAAGGACTATGGCACACTGAAAGGTGAGATCCTTGCACGAATGGGGGTTAACACTTACCTCCGGGCCCAACGAGTGAATCAGTGGTCCTTTGAGGAGGAAAAACCTGCACGCTCACAGGCCCATGTCTTACTGGACCTTGTAAAAAAATGGCTGCAGCCGGAGACCTTGAACCCCGGACAGATGATTGAGCGGGTGGTGATTGAACGGTTTGTGCGGACTTTGCCAGCCCCCATTCAACGGTGGGTGGGACAGGGGGACCCCGGTACCCTAGACCAGCTAGTGAATTTGGTGGAACGCTACACAGCTACCCAGGAGTTGGTCCGGGACTCTGCTTCACGGCGGACACTCCGTAGGGATACGCCCCCTTCACAGTTGGTAAAAGACTCCCGTCCCTCCTCGGGTGCTGCCCCGTCTTCAGCCCTGGCAGAGAGTAAACCCCAGACTAAGGTCAGCAGGAGTCCCGGTTCCCCAAAGTCAGACACCCGAAACAGGGACACCTCTGCTGTTATGTGCTGGCGGTGCCATCAGCTGGGGCATATGATGGCACAGTGCCCACTCACATCAGAACCCATGGACTGCCGGTACGCTCGCCGGGTATCAATGTATGCCCATACTGTTTGTACCGTAAGCACTGTTACTATGGGGGAGGAGCCCCATCTCTGCAAAGTACGTGTTAATGGCTATACAGCAGAGGCTTTGTTGGACTCAGGAAGTGTAGTGACTCTTGTACATGCCTCCTTGGTCTCCGGGGAAAACCCTACGAGACATAAAGTAGGGGTACTTTGTATTCATGGAGACCTACGTGAATACCCTATGGAAAGGGTCACCATTGCTACCTCGTGTGGAGAGGTTCAACATGAAGTGGGGGTGATGAAAAGACTTCCATATGCTGTTATTTTGGGAAGAGACTTGCCCCTGTTCTGGACATTATGTGGGAGGCGACCTAGCCCTCCGAGGTGTATGATTGAACCAGGCCCTGAGCCGGACGATCCCGACTCAGGGATACCTGCCGTAGGGGTCACCAGTATAGGGACAGAGTGTAACCCTGCCAGGTTCCCCCTAGAGGTAATGGCAGCAGAGGTTGAGCCACCCGAGGCAATCCCGGAGTTGAACGTGTCTCCAGATAATTTCGGAACAGCACAGCTCCGGGACCCCACATTGGCTCCTGGACGTGGAAATGTACAGGTAATTGATGGGGTACCCCAGCGGCCTGGTGCCAGGCTGGAAACTCCCTACATGGCTCTAAAGCGAGAGTTGCTCTATCGGGTTGATACAATCCGGGGGGAAATAGTGGAACAGTTGGTGGTCCCTCAGCCGTACCGCCGTCAGACCTTGGAATTGGCTCATAACCACCTAATGAGTGGGCACCTAGGTGAAGAGAAAACGCGGGAACGCATGTTTCAGCGGTTTTACTGGCCAGGGGTCGGCGCAGAAATTAAGAGGTTCTGTGAGTCCTGCCCAGTTTGTCAGTTGACCGCACCAACGCACCGTTTCCATAGTCCTCTGATACCTTTACCCATTATAGAGGTGCCTTTTGAGCGGATTGCTATGGATCTGATCGGACCCATTGTAAAATCAGCCCGTGGTCACCAGCACATCCTGGTAGTGATGGATTACGTGACACGTTATCCGGAGGCCATTCCACTACGTCACACCTCGGCGAGGCTTATTGCTCGGGAGTTGTTTGCTATGTTCTGTCGCGTGGGGTTACCCAAAGAAATCCTGACCGATCAGGGCACTCCCTTTATGTCTAAAATTACAAAGGAACTGTGCAAACTCCTCCAGATCAAGCAGCTACGCACGTCAGTGTACCATCCCCAGACTGATGGTCTAGTGGAACGTTTTAATAAACCTCTGAAGGCTATGTTGAAAAAGGTGGTCTCCAAAGAGGGGAAAGATTGGGACATGTTATTGCCCTATTTAATGTTCGCTATCTGCGAGGTCCCACAATCTTCCACCGGGTTCTCGCCATTTGAGTTACTGTATGGCAGACATCCGCGGGGACTGATGGATATTGTTAAGGAAACTTGGGAACAGGAGCCCACCCCTCACAAAAGCACAGTGGAATATGTTATGGGTATGCAGGATCGTATCACGGCAATAATGCCCATTATTAAAGAGCATTTGCTGGATGCTCAGGCGGCCCAAAGTACTCAGTATAATAGAAAGGCCTCCATCAGGTCTTTTAAACCGGGAGATCGTGTCTTAGTCCTAATACCTACTGCAGAAAGTAAGTTCTTAGCCAAATGGCAAGGCCCCTATAAGATCCGGGAGAAAGTGGGGGAAGTAAACTATAAGGTGTATCAGCCAGGTAGAAGAAAACCAGAGCAAATCTACCATGTAAACCTGCTGAAGGCGTGGAAAGACAGGGAATGTATGGTGGCTGACGTAACGTTGGACCTAACCTTTTCAGGTGCCTTGACAACAACAAAGGAGGAGTCCCCTGATGATGAATTAGGAGTGAGGATAGGGGATTCTCTCTCAAAACAGCAGAGACGGGAGTCTCGGAGGTTAGTACAGCGGAATACGGATGTGTTCTCAAGCCTACCCGGCCGCACAACCGTAATCCACCATGATATTGTCACCGAGCCTCAAGTAAGGGTACGCCTGAGGCCATACCGGGTACCAGAGGCTCGGAGGCAAGCCATTGCGGAGGAGGTAAAAAAGATGCTCCAACTAGGGGTTATTGAAAAATCCACGAGCGAATGGGCCAGTCCCATTGTGCTGATCCCGAAACCAGACGGTTCTTTAAGATTCTGTAATGACTTCCGAAAGTTAAATGAGGTATCGAAGTTTGATATGTATCCCATGCCCAGGGTCGACGAGCTGATAGAGAGACTGGGACGGGCCCAGTACTTCACGACTCTCGATCTCACTAAAGGTTACTGGCAGGTGCCGCTGACAGAGGCGGCAAAAGAAAAGACTGCTTTTGTCACGCCAGGGGGGCTCTATCACTATGTCGTCTTGCCATTTGGTTTACATGGGGCTCCGGCCACGTTTCAGAGATTAATGTACATAGTGTTAGAACCCCATCAACCATATGCCTCCGCATATTTGGATGACATCATCATCTATAGCAGTGACTGGAGCACCCACTTATCTCAGGTACAAGCGGTAGTGGATTCGCTCAGAGCGGCTGGTCTGACGGCGAATCCAAGCAAATGTGCTATGGGTCTCAAAGAAGCCCGTTACTTGGGGTATGTGATAGGCCAAGGGGTTATCAAGCCACAAGTAAACAAAATCGAAGCCATTCAAAACTGGCCTCGTCCCCTTACCACAAAACAGGTAAGAGCCTTTCTGGGTATAATGGGGTATTACCGACGATTCATACCCAATTTTGCTGGACGGTCGGCGCCTTTGTCCGATCTTTTAAAAGGGAAGAAGTCGGTCATGGTCCACTGGAATACACAAGCAGAGGAAGCCTTTCAGGTGCTAAAGGTGGTCCCATGTGGTCAGCCTGTCCTTGTCAACCCTGACTTTCAAAAGGAGTTTATAGTACAGGCAGATGCCTCTGAGGTGGGTCTGGGGGGAGTTTATAGTACAGGCAGATGCCTCTGAGGTGGGTCTGGGGGCAGTTCTGTCCCAGGAGGTAGATGGAGAAGAGCACCCGATCACCTATTTGAGTAGAAAACTCACCCCGGCAGAGAAGAACTATAGCATAGTGGAGAAGGAGTGCCTGGCCATAAAATGGGCTCTGGAATCCCTACGCTACTACCTGCTGGGGCGACACTTTCGCCTGGTGACAGACCACTCCCCTTTGGTCTGGATGAGGAATGCTAAGGAGAGAAATGCTAGAGTCACCAGGTGGTTTCTCTCCTTGCAGAACTTTCACTTTTCTGTGGAACACCGGGCTGGTAGGTTGCAGGGCAATGCGGATGCCCTGTCCAGAGGTCCCTGTATGTTGGCAAAAGTTCAACCCCGCCCGTTTGAACTGAGGGGGGGATATGTGAGGCAGTGACAGGGGTAATATTTGAAGACCGCTATGTGTCCCCCAGAATGTGTCTGGAAACCCTCTGAGTTTGCTATAGCTATTACTGGGAGTATAGCACAAAGGGTAACAGGGAGACAGATCCCTCCTCCCAGTCCAGGTTTTGTAGCAATCCTCATGTCCAGCATTTTCATTTAAAATCATGCAGAGCACAGCAGGGTGTGTCTCAGTTGAGAGCCAGGCTTGGTGAAGCTAACACATGCCGTGTGAGCTGGGCTGGCTCTGTGTGGAGTGAACACAGGCCAAGAGTGTGAGCCTAGGAGAACCTTACACAGATCCCTGCGGTTAACGGGGTCCTAAGGTAACAAGACTTTTTGATGCAAAGAATTTGTCTATATGCACTGGCTGTGATCCAGAAGAGACTTTGACTGTGGGAAATTGGATCTATTTATGCTGCAACAATAAATAGACTGTTGGTGTGAACACGCTGCTGCCTCACTGCCTCACGTTTTTGCCCAAACAACACTGCTACCTCACACCACATATATGAACCTCCACGTGTAGACCTCGACATATATGAACCTCCACGTGTAGACCTCGACATATATGAACCTCCACATGTAGACCTCGACATATATAAACCTCCACGTGTAGACCTCGACATATATAAACCTCCACGTGTAGACCTCGACATACAGTTAGGTCCAGAAATATTTGGACAGTGACACAAGTTTTGTTATTTTAGCTGTTTACAAAAACATGTTCAGAAATACAATTCTATATATAATATGGGCTGAAAGTGCACACTCCCAGCTGCAATATGAGAGTTTTCACATCCAAATCGCAGAAAGGGTTTAGGAATCATAGCTCTGTAATGCATAGCCTCCTCTTTTTCAAGGGACCAAAAGTAATTGGACAAGGGACTCTAAGGGCTGCAATTAACTCTGAAGGCGTCTCCCTCGTTAACCTGTAATCAATGAAGTAGTTAAAAGGTCTGGGGTTGATTACAGGTGTGTGGTTTTGCATTTGGAAGCTGTTGCTGTGACCAGACAACATGCGGTCTAAGGAACTCTCAATTGAGGTGAAGCAGAACATCCTGAGGCTGAAAAAAAAGAAAAAATCCATCAGAGAGATAGCAGACATGCTTGGAGTAGCAAAATCAACAGTCGGGTACATTCTGAGAAAAAAAGAATTGACTGGTGAGCTTGGGAACTAAAAAAGGCCTGGGCGTCCACGGATGACAACAGTGGTGGATGATCGCCGCATACTTTCTTTGGTGAAGAAGAACCCGTTCACAACATCAACTGAAGTCCAGAACACTCTCAGTGAAGTAGGTGTATCTGTCTCTAAGTCAACAGTAAAGAGAAGACTCCATGAAAGTAAATACAAAGGGTTCACATCTAGATGCAAACCATTCATCAATTCCAAAAATAGACAGGCCAGAGTTACATTTGCTGAAAAACACCTCATGAAGCCAGCTCAGTTCTGGAAAAGTATTCTATGGACAGATGAGACAAAGATCAACCTGTACCAGAATGATGGGAAGAAAAAAGTTTGGAGAAGAAAGGGAACGGCACATGATCCAAGGCACACCACATCCTCTGTAAAACATGGTGGAGGCAACGTGATGGCATGGGCATGCATGGCTTTCAATGGCACTGGGTCACTTGTGTTTATTGATGACATAACAGCAGACAAGAGTAGCCGGATGAATTCTGAAGTGTACCGGGATATACTTTCAGCCCAGATTCAGCCAAATGCCGCAAAGTTGATCGGACGGCGCTTCATAGTACAGATGGACAATGACCCCAAGCATACAGCCAAAGCTACCCAGGAGTTCATGAGTGCAAAAAAGTGGAACATTCTGCAATGGCCAAGTCAATCACCAGATCTTAACCCAATTGAGCATGCATTTCACTTGCTCAAATCCAGACTTAAGACGGAAAGACCCACAAACAAGCAAGACCTGAAGGCTGCGGCTATAAAGGCCTGGCAAAGCATTAAGAAGGAGGAAACCCAGCGTTTGGTGATGTCCATGGGTTCCAGACTTAAGGCAGTGATTGCCTCCAAAGGATTCGCAACAAAATATTGAAAATAAAATATTTTTTTTGGGTTTGGTTTATTTGTCCAATTACTTTTGACCTCCTAAAATGTGGAGTGTTTGTAAAGAAATGTGACAATTCCTACAATTTCTATCAGATATTTTTGTTCAAACCTTCAAATTAAACGTTACAATCTGCACTTGAATTCTGTTGTAGAGGTTTAATTTCAAATCCAATGTGGTGGCATGCAGAGCCCAACTCGCGAAAATTGTGTCACTGTCCAAATATTTCTGGACCTAACTGTATATTAACTTCCACATGCAGAGCTCGACATATATGAACCTCCACGTGCAGAGCTCGACATATATGGACCGCCACATGCATACCTCCACATATATGGACCGCCATGTGCAGACCTCCACATATACGGACCGCCACGTGCAGACCTCTACATATATGGACCGCCACGTGCATACCTCCACATATATGGACCGCCATGTGCAGACCTCCACATATATGGCCAACCACGTGCAGACCTCCACATATATGGACCACCACATGCATACCTCCACATATATGGCCAACCACGTGCAGACCTCCACATATATGGCCAACCATGTGCAGACCTCCACATATATGGCCAACCACGTGTAGACCTCCATATATACGGAACACCACGTGCAGACCTCCACATATACGGATCGCCACGTGCAGACCTCCACATATACGGACCGCCACGTGCAGACCTCCACATATACGGACCGCCACGTGCAGACCTCCACATATATCGAACACCACGTGCAGACCTCCGGAGCAAAAAACGTTCCAGGCAGCGTTCCATCCGGCCGCGGCATCGGCTAAATCTGCCGCATGCGGCAAAAACCGGACCGAACGCAAGCCCATGCGGCACAATACGGCACTAATGTAAGTCTATGCAAAAAAACCCCACAACCGGCGGCAAAAAAAACGGTTGCGGTTTTTCTGCAGAGCGCCGTATTGTGCCGCAGAGCAAAAACCGGAGGTGTGAAAGTAGCCAAGGCTACTTTCACACATCAGTTTTTTTCCATCAGGTACATACCGGAAAAAAACAGGTAAAAGGGATCCGGTACCGCATCCGTTTTATCCCCATAGATTTGCATTGTTACCGGATTGTACCTGATGGCTTTGCGTTGCATCCGTTTTTTTCCGGATGCGGCAAAATTAGTTAGGCTGCTTTCACACATCCGGTTTTAGCAGTGCGGCTCAATCCGGCTGTGAAACCTATGCAACGGATGCATTGAAAACACCGCATCCTTTGCATAAGTTTTTTACATGCGGCCCGTCCGTTTTTTGCCGCTTGCGCTACTGAGCATGCGCAGTAGCAAAACCCGTATGCGGTGGCCGGATGCGGTTTTTGCCGCATCGCACCGCATCCGGCATCCATAGGGATGCATTGAAAAAAGCGCCGCATCGGCCGGATGCGGCGCGATGCGTTTTTTTTTGCCGTACAAAAAAACGTGCCAGGCAACGTTCCATCCAGCTGCCGCATCGGCTAAATCTGCTGCATGAGGCAAGAACCGGACAGAACCCAAGGCCATGCGGCACAATGCGGCACTAATTAAAGTCTATGCAAAAAAAACGCAACCGGCAGCAAAAAAACGGTTGCGTTTTTCCTGCAAAGTGCCGTATTGTGCCGCACAGGAAAAACCGGATGTGTGAAAGCAGCCTAATAGTTTCACACTTGCGTTGGACGGGATCCGTAGCATTGCGTTGTGTGACGGATGCAACGGATGCGTTACATATAGTGGCACAACGCATGCTACAGATCGTACAAAATAACGCAATCCGTTGTAGTTTTTTTTCCTTGACTTTACACATCTGAGCATGCGCAGTTGTGTAAAGACAGCTGCATTAATGGAATCTGTCAAATGATGCATTCTAACGGAATCCGCCACCATATGCGTCCATTATAAAAACAACGGACGCCAAACGGATTCCTGCAGGTTGCGTTTTTTTGACACTCCGCCAAGCGCAGAAAAACGCTACATGCAGCGTTCCATCCGCCCGACGCAGCGTCAAAATAACGACGCTGCGTCGTCCAGCGGATGCAACGCAGACACTTGCGTTACAGTGCGTCATCCATACAACTCTATGGAGAATAGCGCAGTGCGTTAACGGACTGCGCTATTCTCCATAGTGACGGAATCTAGTGTGAAACTAGCCTTAAAGCGGCGGCCGGAGACAACGTAGCTTGCAACGTATTTTTGTCCGGCAAAAAAAACCTGCATTGCGCCGCATCCGGCTGCTGCGGCGCATTTTTCAATGCATGCCTATGGACGCCAGATGCGGCGCGATGCAGAAAAAACCGCATCCGGCCGCCGCATGTGGTTTTTTTTCCAAAGCGCATGCTCAGTAGCATGCCAAAACCGGAAAAAAACCGGACGGGCCGCATGTAAAAACTTATGCAAAGGATGCGGTGTTTTCGCCGCATCCGTTGCATAGGTTTCACAGCCGGATTGAGCCGCACTGCTAAAACCGGATGTGTGAAAGCAGCCTTAGGGTACTTTCACACCTCCGGTTTTTCTTCTGCGGCACAATCCGGCACTTTGCAGGAAAATCGCAACCGGTTTTTTTTGCTGCCGGTTGCGATTTTCTTGCATAGACTTTAATTAGTGCCGCATGGCCTTGCGTTCCATCCGGTTTTTGCCGCATGCGGCAGATTTAGCCGATGTGGCGGCCGGATGGAACGTTGCCTGGCACGTTTTTTCGTGCGGCAAAAAAAAACCGCATCGCGACGCATTCGGCGCATCTCTCAATGCATGCCTATGGCGGCCGGATGCGGCGCGATGCAGCAAATACCGCATCTGGCCGCCGCATGCGGTTTTTGCCACTGCGCATGCTCAGTAGCATGCCGCAAGCGGCAAAAACCGGGCGGGCCGCATGGGAAAAACGATGTGGTGTTTTCACCGCATCCGTTGCATAGCTTGCACAGCCGGATTGAGCCGCAGGGCTCAAGCCGGATGTGTGAAAGTAGCCTAAATGGGGGGAAAAACCCCACGGTGAAAAGTCACCAGCACAGAAACCTCTGGGTCATTTATAGGACGTGAATTCTATAAAATAATAAATAATTGGTAACATGTGACTAGTGCTCAGCGCCCCCTACTGTTACACCAAAAACCAGCGCCATGATTCTGCGCATCTGGGAGACGTAGTTCTCTAGCAAGTAGCAAGCTGAAGCTACACTACTACGCATGCGTAAAGTCCAGAGCTGCGCCTGCGTGCCACACAGCGCGCAGCCGCTGACGTCACATCCGGTGAAACAAAGCAGCCAATCAAAGCAAGGAAGTCGCTTAGTACCGAACGTCATTTCCTGCGTCCGGTGGATATGACGTTGGTGATAGGAAGTTGGGAACGTTCGTAATGGGGGACGAGAAGGCAAAGTCGAAGCGGAGACTCTGTGCCTTGTGTAATATCTCCCTGTCATCCGTCATCGAGCTGTATATCCACGTGAATGGGCTCAAGCACCGAGCGAAAGTCGCACGCGTCTCCCCCAAGACCCTCCGCAAGTTACCAAGGCTACAGTACTTCATTAACACCTGCATGCAGCAGGACCCTGTGGTCGGGCTGCAGTATGTGGAGGAGCAGCAGAGCAGCGCTGGCTACCAGTACAAGTGCGGGCTGTGCGGATTCCAGGGGGAGCAGAAGGCGCTGTTCCTGCACATAATTGGGCCGCAGCATATAATGATGTACATAGATAAGCATCACCTCGACTTATTGCCGTACTTGATCAACTTCACCCCAAGAGTCGCGTTCCAGACCAAGCTGCAGGAGTTGGCGAAACACATCTGGCAGACCTCCAGCAAGAAAACCATCCGTGAGATCCGCCTAGACACTGATCGCACCCCTCAAAAGAAGGCGGAAATATCCCACCGCCAGTGTGCTAAAGCCAGAAGAATCCCTTTCAAGAGGAACCCCATCCCCGCCCGAAGGAACTATTCCTCCGCCAGGAGGAACTCCAGCCCCACCAGGAGGAACTCCAGCCCCACCGGGAGGAACCATTCCTCCGCCAGGAGGAACTCCAGCCCCACCAGGAGGAACCATTCCTCCGCCAGGAGGAACTCCAGCCCCACCGGGAGGAACCATTCCTCCGCCAGGAGGAACTCCAGCCCCACCGGGAGGAACCATTCCTCTGCCAGGAGGAACTCCAGCCCCACCAGGAGGAACCATTCCTCCGCCAGGAGGAACTCCAGCCCCACCAGGAGGAACCATTCCTCCGGCAGGAGAAACTCCAGCCCCACCAGGAGGAACCATTCCTCCGCCAGGAGAAACTCCAGCCCCACCAGGAGGAACCATTCCTCCGCCAAGAGGAACTCCAGCCCCACCGAGAGGAACCATTCCTCCGCCAAGAGGAACCCCAGCCCCACCGAGAGGAACCATTCCTCCGCCAAGAGGAACGCCAGCCCCACCGGGAGGAACCATGCCCCCGCCAAGAGAATCGCCACCCCTGCCGAGAGGTACCCCACCCTCACCGATCTGTACCCCACCTACAATGTGAATGGAGACCTCAGCACCGGATCGCTGCAGCACAAGAACATCGAGCACCAGGAGGGGTTCAGAGGAAACGTCGACTTTTTTGATTACCTGCAGAAATTCCAGATACAAAGCGAAGAAGACGCCCAATTCGCCAAACTGATAACGCAAAACTGCACACAGGCGCTGCTGAGGTTCCAGGAAGAACAGCAAAAAAGACAGTCATCAGTGGAGGTCTCCGGGGGTCCAACATTCATGGCCGATAGGACTGATGAAGACTTTTTTGACTGTGGGACGGTGTCACAGACGGACGCTACACAGGTGTTCTTCAACAGCATCATGAATATGGAGGAGGCGCAGTTGGCAAACATTCTGCAGAAGGTTTTGGCCAATAACCCGGCCTTCAGTGGGATCAATATACACAACACTATCCAATACCTACAGGTGACCGGCTGGCCGAACACCTGATAAACGTCTCCGTGCTATGTGGAAACTTGTGTTCTTTTTTGGACTTGGTTGCTAAGGAAAGAAAGTGACCGGTTCCTTAATGTGTTACCGACAAAGGACCGGAGTTTGTCTTGTTTTATCAGGTTTACAATGAGAATTAAAAGTTTTGTTCTCCTTTCCTGTAGCGGCTACTGACAACAATGGTGGAATCATCAAGACTAAAGCGGGCTTTACACGCTGCGATATCGCTAATGAATTATCGTCGGGGTCACGGTGTTTGTGACGCACATCCGGCGTCATTAACGATATCGCAGCGTGTGACACATACTAGCGACCTTAAACGATCGCAAAAGCGGTCAAAATCGTTTGCCGCGGAGAGGTCATCCTGAAACAAAAAATCGTTTTCTGCTTATTAGCGATGTTGTTCCTCGTTCCTGCGGCAGCTCCACACATCGCTACGTGTGACACCGCAGGAGCGAGGAACATCTCCTTACCTGCCTCCACCGGCAATGCGGAAGGAAGGAGGTGGGCGGGATGTTACGTCCCGCTCATCTCCGCCCCTCCGCTTCTATTGGACGCCTGCCGTGTGACGCCGCACAAACCGCCCCCCTAGAAAGGAGGCGGTTAGCCGGCCAGTGTGACGTCGCAGGGCAGGTAAGCCGTGTGACGGGGGTAAGCGAGCGTGTGGCACGGGCAGCGGTTTGCCCGTGTCGCACAACTGACGGGGGCGGGTACGATCGCTTGCGATCTCGCTAGCGAGATCGCAGCGTGTAAAGCCCGCTAAAGTATGTCTTGGGGCACGTGATATCGAGGTTTTAAGGCCCCTTTACACACTGAGGCTTTCTAGCGATCCCACCAGTGATCCCAACCTGGCCGGGATCGCTGGAAAGCCTCTAAACAGTCGCTGCTGAGCTGTCAAACAGGCAGATCTGGCCAACAACGCAGCAGCGATACGGACCTGCAGAACGACCTCGCTGGTCGTTGGGGACGTGTCACACCTATGTTAGGGGCGTGGTGTTTGGCGCTGAAGCCACCTAGGTGTCCTTTTTACACGCCCCCTCAGCTCCCATTGGTGATCGTTAGTGCGTTCTTATTGGCGACCCCGAGCTTGGAAAGATTGGCAAGTCTTGCTTGTATATCCTTTGTTCCTGAGCTTTTGTTGCTTAGCGGATCTTTGTAGAGTTCTCTGTGCGGCGACTCCACACTGGTTTTATCTATACAGCATCAATACAGCTTCAATCGAATGATGCTTACCGTATAGGCTTTATAGTATTGCCGACTGGAGAACTCTAATGATCTGCAAACCAGCACGCTCAGGAACAAGGTAGCTTTGAAACAGAGGACGGAAGCGCTAAAGTTGCCTTCTTTTCTGTGAAAGCCGCCCAATCAGAACGCAACAGCGACCACCAATCGGAGGTAAGGGGGCGGGAAAGCGAACGCTATAGCACGCCTACGGGCTGGGTTGTAAGTCGCTAACGATGTCGTTGTAACGGTGTCAAACACACAGATACATGCTGGGCAGCGGGAAACAAAGGACCAAAAAATGTTCATGAAAGATGTGTAGCGATCAGCGACCTCACAGCGGGGGCCAGGTCACTGATGCGTGCCACACACTGCAATGTCGCTGGGGAGGTCGCTATTACGTCACAAAACCGGTGACGTTACAGCGATATCGCTAGCGATGTGTCAGTGTGTAAAGGGGCCTTTATCCTTTAAGGGGATATCGCCTTTGGGGAAACTTCCTGATATAAGCTTGTGTAGATATATATATATATATATATATATATATATATATATATATATATATATATATATATATATATATATATATATATATATATATAATATACTTAAGCAAGCATTGTTGACCTTAGGGAGATCAACATATCCACTGCGGAGACACCATCACGTGTTTCTCAACGCAGTGATTCTAGAGCATTGCCCCCTGGGAAGTATGCAAATAAGAAAGCCGCGGAGACACCATCACGTGTTTCTCAACGCTGGCAGGAAACTAGCCAGGTCTTTCACCGGGAAGGAACAACCACGGGAAGGGAAGTCTCCAGTCAAGGAGACCACCTATACCAAACATGGTATCCATCCACAGACAGCCGTTTCGGGGTATTTGCCCCTCATCAGTGTGGAGTAGGAATCTGGCTAGTGGGGGCAATGCCTAGTATAAGACTACTTAAGCAAGCATTGTTGACCTTAGGGAGATCAACATATCCACTGCGGAGACACCATCACGTGTTTCTCAACGCAGTGATTCTAGAGCATTGCCCCCTGGGAAGTATGCACGTGATGGTGACTCCGCGGCTTTCTTATTTGCATATATATATATATATATATATATATATATATATATATATATATATATATTATAACTACAAACTTGGGTTGTTTTGAATATATGGTGAAACACGTGATGGTGTCTCCGCGGCTTTCTTATTTGCATATATATATATATATATATATATATATTATAACTACAAACTTGGGTTGTTTTGAATATATATGCATACATTGCTTTTTTTCCTTGCAGATTTTAATCAATACTGCAAGGAAAAAAGCATCTCAGCGAAGTCTGAGAATCCTGAAGTACTGTGCACATGTTGCTTCCTTTTTCCTTGCAGATTTTGTTGCAGAAAAAAAGAAACGTAATTTTTTTGCTGCTGTTTTCCCCATCTCAATAGATTAAAAAAAATGAAAAGACGCATAAAAACGCATTTATTTTCAGCAGCTTTTTTCCTGCCAAAACATGCATTTTTTTGTGCAGAAAAATCTTTGTTTGCACATATAATAATATTTATTAATTTATATAGCGCTATTAATTCCACAGCACTTTGCATACATTGGCAACACTGTCCCCATTGGGACTCACAATCTAGGTTCCCAATCAGTAATGTCTTTTGGAGTGTGGGAGGAAACCGGAGACCCCGGAGGAAACCCACGCAAACACGGGGAGAACATACAAACTCCTTGCAGATGGTGTCCTTGGTGGGATTTGAACCCAGGACCCCAGCGCTAAGTCTGCAGTGCTAACCACTGAGCCACCACAAGACTGCAGTGCTAACCACTGAGCCACCGTGCCGCCCACATAGCTTACATTATCTCCCCTGGTCTAAGGCCTCTTTCACATGTCCGTGAAAATCACGCACGTTTTTCACGGACGTGTCAAAGGTGCGTATTGTCCTCCGTGTGCCATGTTTATGGCACACGTGTGTTCTCCATGTGTTATCCGTGATAACACATAGAGAACGGGAACTTTCTGCTCACCTGTCCCTGGCGTTGATGTCCCTGGCGTTGATGTCCGTGGTGCTGATGACTCCCTGCTAATGCTGCGGCTTCCAGCCCACAGTGCAGTGAATATGCAATGAGCATAATGAGCGGGGGTCGGAAGCAATTGACAGCAGAAACAGCAGGGCTGGAGAAGGGGAGTATAGAAATTCCTTTTATTTCACACACACGTGTTTTCTCCTGTGCGTGTCACACGGATCACATCTGTGCGGTCCGTGTGACACCCGTGATGCCGGAGAAAAACGGACATGTCTACGTGTGGAGCACACGTATGCTCCACACGGTCCATGGCAGAACACGTACGTGAGCGCAGACCCATTGATTTTAATGGGTCTACGTGTGCCCGTGTCTCCGACACGTGAGGAAACGGACCAAACACGTACCGGAGACACGGATGTGTGAAGGAGACCTAACCCTGAGTCTCAGCAATCTTCCCGCTTTTTTTTATTTAGTCTGCAGCTCTAACGTCAGAGATTGACAGCGCTGCAGCTAATCACGGAGCTCAGCGGCCCTGACTGTGTAGATGACATGAGCCACTGAGTTCACTGATTGACATCATTGGGCAGTGTATCAGTGTTGTGAACAGACATAGACCAGGATAGCGGTGGAGAGCCGTGCTGGACCTGGGGAGGGGAAGGAATGCTCAGTCTGGTTTCCTTTCCCCCCCAGAACTACCGAAGCTTAAACCCAAAAGTTTTCTGAAAGGAGATGGCTACTAAAACGTAGGTGCCCAATATCAGAATACCAGAGGTGACGTGTGTAGATGTGTTTGCTCTGAATGCCTGACACTTCCAGCCATGCGCAGTAGACCTCTCTGAAGCCGGGACGTGTATACCCGGCTTCATACTGCGCATGACCGCACGTGCACAGCATTCAGAAACGCGGTCACAGCGAACACACATACACGCGGCACCGCTAGTGATGCTGAATTGAATAGCATGTTAGTGCACCCCTGTGGGCGTGCTACCATGCTAAGAGGGCGGACTAGTCGTGGGTTATAACACCCTTGGGACTAGTCCCCATGCTCATTAGCATAAGATAAAAGATCTTATAGTGTATACAGGGACAGCTACGCTGGGATTAGCAATATACACCCAGAACTGCGGTGGTTCTGGCTGCATATTGCACCTACAACACCAAAAACCACAATAAACATATGGGGACTCTATTGCATAAGATCTATATGAACACCAAAAATCTTTATTATAAAAACGTTTAAGTAAAAATACATAACAATAATGGATCAGCCCAGAAAGGACGGATGGTATAATGGGAAAGCACCAGGCACTTATTTTGTTACTGGACTATCGTATATAAGCAGTATAGTATATTATTCTATGTTAGAAATCATACACAACTTGCAATCCTAGTCTATAGTAAATATTGAATAATATACATATAATTATAACGGAATGCAGTTATGATATCATCACATAATTGCATATTACCAACAGTCCAGAGAAATAGTGGTGCCACGGTCTCCCACAGACACACTGACGCGCGTTTCACACCTACACGTGCTTCACTCCTGGACGAAGCACGTGTAGGTGCGAAACGCGCGTCAGTGGGAGGCCGTGGCACCACTATTTCTCTGGACTGTTGGTAATATTATGTAATTATGTGATGCTATCATAACTGCATCCTGTTATAATTATATGTATACTATTCAATATTTACTATAGACTAGGATTGCAAGATGTGTATGATTTCTAACATAGAATAATATACTATACTGCTTATATACGATAGTCCAGTAACAAAATAACAAGTGCCTGGTGCTTTCCCATTATACCATCCGTCCTTTCTGGGCTGATCCATTATTGTTATGTATTTTTACTTAAAAGTTTTTGCATATTGCACCTGACAGGTTCACTTTAATAAAGTGAATATTTTTACATACATTGCTTCAATTGCTTAAACTGGCGACGTTTCGACCTTTTAGTGGTCTTACTCGTACAGGCGCTATTAGATCTGTACGATGATTCAAGAGAGGACTGGCATGCACAAATCAACACAGGTGAAACACTGTCTAATAGTGGGGACCTAAAGGAAATAATTCCTCTTAATAGGATCCAGCATTGGAGGTAAATATGAGCGCCCGGCTGTAAGAGTCATCACACAGATCTAATGGCGCCTGTACGAGTAAGATCACTAAAAGGTCGCAACGTCACACCTAAAGTCGCCAGGTTTAAGTAATTGAAGCAATGTATGTATAAATATTCACTTTATTAAAGAAACAATGCTGCAATCTACAGTACATATAGTGGGTACAGAATGTATTCACACCCCTTTAAATTTTTCATTGCAGCCATTTCGTAAATTCAAAAAAGTTCATTTTTTTTCTCATTTATGTGCCCCCCATCCCCCATCTTGTCAGAAAAAAAACAGAAATGTAGAAATTTTTTGCAAATTTATTAAACAAGAAAAACTGAAATATCACATGGTCATAAGTATTCAGCCCCTTTGCTCGGTATTGAGTAGAGGCACCCTCCCTTTTGAGCTAGTGCAGCCAGGAGTCTTCTTGGGATCTTGTATTTGGGGATCCTCGGCCATTCTTACTTGCAGATCCTCTCCAGTTCCGTCAGGTTGTATGGTGAATGTTGGTGGACGCCATATTCAGGTCTCTCCAGAGATGCTCAATTGGGTTTAGGTCAGGGCTCTGGCTGGGCCGGTCAAGAATGGTCACAGAGTTGTTCTGAAACCACTCCTTTGTTATTTTAGCTGTGTGCTTAGGGGCATTGTCTTGTTGGAAGGTGAACCTTCGGCCAAGTCTGAGGTCCAGAGCATCTGGAGGAGGTTTTCTTCCAGGATATCTCTGTACTTGACTGCATTCATATTTCCTTCCATTACAACCAGTCATTCTGTCCCTGCCCCCATAGCATGATGCTGCCACCACCATGTTTCACTGTGGGGATTGTATTGGGCAGGTGATGAGCAGTGCCTTGTTTTCTCCACATGTATCGCTTAGAATTATCACCAAAACCTTCAATCTTTGTCTCATCACACCAGAGAATCTTATTTCTCATAGTCTGGGAGTCCTTTCTGTGTTTTTTTGCAAACTCTATGCGGCTTTCATATGTCTTGCACTGAGGAGAGGCTTCCGTTGGGCCACTCTGCCATAAAGGCCTGACTGGTGGAGGCTGCAGTGATAGATGACTTTGTGGAACTTTCTGCCATCTCACTACTGCATCTCTGGAGCTCAGCCACAGTGATCTTGGGGTTCTTCTTTACCTCTCTCCCCAGTGCTCTTCTCCCACGATTGCTCAGTTTGGCTGGACGGCCGGGTCTAGGAAGAGTTCTGATAGTCCCAAACCTCTTCCATTTAAGGATTATGGAGGCCACTCTGCTCTTAGGAACCTTGAGTACTGCAGAAACTCTTTTGTAACCTTGGCCAGATCTGTGCTTTGGCACAATTCTGTCTTTGAGCTCCTTGGGCAGTTCCTTTGACCTCATGATTCTCCTTTGGTGTGACGTGCAGTGTGAGTTGTGAGGTCTTATATAGACAGGTGTGCGCCTTTCCAATCACGTCCTATCAGTTTAATTACACACAGCTGGACTCCAATGAAGAAGGAGAACCATCTCAAGGAGGATCACAAGGAAATGGACAGCATGTGACTTCCATATGAGTGTCTCAGCAAAGGGTCTGAATACTTATGACCATGTGATATTTCAGTTTTTCTTGTTTAATAAAATTTCTACATTTGTTTTTTTTCTGTAAAGATGGGGGATGGGGCGCAGGGTGTACATTAATGAGAAAAAAAATGAATTCACCAAATAGCTGCAATGAAACAGAGTGAAAAATTATAGAACTAATAATAATAATAATAAGTTTTATTTCTATAGCGCCAACATATTCCGCAGCGCTTTACAATTAAGAGGGGACATGTACAGGCAATATGAGACAATACAAAATAACAAAATTAAGATACCAGGAGGAGTGAGGGCCCTGCTCGTAAGCTACAGTCTATGAGGAAATAGGGGAGGCACAAAAGGTGAATGGGGGGGAGAAAAGCTTGTCATATATGGTCCAGCCATCGATTTTAATAGGGTATTCAAAATTATCTGCATGAACCCGTCGGTGAGAATTTATACAGGTACAGGGGACAAGAACTGGAAGTAAATTTTTTGAAGGACAGAAAGGGACTAGATTAGATCAGGGCAGTGAGGTGATAGGCTAGTCTAAAGAAATGCGTTTTTAGGGCCCGCTTAAAGGTGTGGATGTTGGTAATTAATCGGATTTCTCTTGGTAGTGTGTTCCAGAGCATAGGCGCAGCTCGTGAGAAATCTTGAGGACGGGAGTGGGAGGTTCGAATTGTTGAGGATGTCAGACTTAGGTCATTAGCAGAGCGGAGGACACGGGTGGGGTGATAGACAGAGATGAGGGAGGAGATGTAGGGCGGTGCGGAACCGTGGAGAGCTTTGTGAGTGAGAGTGATAAGTTTATGTTGGATTCTGTAGCGGATAGGCAACCAGTGCAATGACTGGCACAGAGCAGAGGCATCAGTGAAGCGGTTGCAGAGGAAAATTATCCTATCTGCGGCATTCAGAATGGATTGGAGAGGGGAGAGTTTAGTAACAGGGAGACCAATTCGTAAAGAGTTACAATAATCCAGGCGAGAATGAATGACAGCGACAGTAAGAGTTTTTGCAGAGTTAATGTTAAGAAAAGGTCGAATTCTCGAGATGTTTTTGAGGTGGAATTGACAAGAATGAGCAAGTGAATGAATGTGGGGAGTGAAGGAAAGATCGGAGTCAAATATAACCCCAAGACAGCGGGCGTGCTGCTGGGGCGTAATGGTAGAGCCACACACAGAAATGGTAATATTGGGTTTCGGAAGGTTAGGAGAGGGAGGAAACAGGAGAAGTTCAGTTTTTGACAGGTTCAGTTTTAGCTAGAGGGAGGACATGATGTTGGCGACAGCGGACAGACAATCGGTAGTATTTTGTATTAGTGCAGGGGTGATGTCAGGAGAAGATGTGTACAGTTGGGTGTCATCAGCATAGAGATGGTACTGAAAACCAAATTTGCTGATGGTTTGTCCCATAGGGGCTGTGTATAGAGAGAAAAGGAGGGGGCCTAGGACTGAACCCTGAGGAACCCCGACTGTAAGGGGAAGAGGAGAGGAAGAGGATCCAGAAAAGGATACAGTGAATGAGCAGTCAGAGAGGTAAGAGGAGAACCAAAAAATAACGGTGTCCTTGAGCCCGATAGAGCGGAGCATAGTGAGGAGGAGCTGGTGATCCACAGTATCGAATGCAGCAGAGAGATCCAGGAGGATCAGCAGGAAGTAGTGACCATTAGATTTAGCTGTTAGTAAATCATTAGAGACTTTAGTAAGAGCAGTTTCAGTAGAATGTAAGGAGCGGAAACCGGATTGTAGAGGGTCGAGGAGAGAATTATCTGATAGATAGCGGATTAGACGGGAGTGGACCAGGCGTTCCAGGAGTTTTGAGATGAATGGGAGATTAGAGACAGGTCTGTAGTTAGCGGCACAATTTTGGTCCAGGGATGTTTTTTCAAGTAATGGGTGTCGTAACACTTGCCTGGATCCACAGATTCAGACAGGCTGTAATGGACAGGCTAGAGGGAAGCCACTCGCCAAGCAGGACTCCCAGAACCCTGAAACCCTTTATCCCCTATACAGGGATTTGGAATTACACAGGGCCCTGGAGATCACTACCTGTGGAAGGCTGCAGTCTGAGAGAGTAGTCGTCAGGTAAGGTCAAACCAGGCATTGCGGAACAGGGACAGAATCGGCGGGCAAGGACGTAATCAGAAACAAGCAGAGGTCAAAACCGGATCGGGCAGCGAGGTACAAAAACAGCAGGCAGGAGGGTAGTCAGGAAACAAGCGGTAATCAGCACACGAAATCACAGGATGAAACAGGAGCCAGAATTATCAGCACTATCTCTGGTAGAGGTCAGCAGACAGGAGGGGAATTAAAAAGGGTCTGGTGTCTTCCCATAGGCTGCAGCTGAATGATGGTACCTCAGCTGGGAGACACCCACCACCTACAGTCCGCCAGTGGCACTGCAGATCCCCAGGAAACCCAGACCATTTGATGAACGGAGCCTGCGCCCACCGGCGCCGCTAGCATCAACTCCCATCACCAGCACCATCCACCGCAGGAAAACAGCGTCGCCTGGCGATCGGAGCAGAAGTCGATGGAGCGGACTCCGGTGGTGACGTAACAGTTGTATGCTGGCATGTTTGAAGGAGGAGGGAAAGACACCAGAGGAGAGGGAGAGATTGAATATTTTAGTTAGATGAGTGGTGACAGCTGGGGTGACAGATTTAAGGAGATGTGAGGGAATAGGGTCACTGGTGCAGGTAGTAGGGTGACAAGATGCGAGGAACCTGATGACTTCGTCTTCTGTGACCGGATCAAAGAGTGAAAGTGAGCTAGGTGAAGTGTAGGAGGGCAGACAATGTGTGGTGTTATGAGGCTGTGAGGACATTTTCTGGCATATATGGTCACTTTTTTCTTTAAAAAGCCATCTGCAACCTATCCCCTCCATACATCTGTGACCTAGTCTCCCGGTACCTACCTGCACGTAACCTCAGATCCTCATAAGATCCCTTTCTCTGCTCCCCTCTCATCTCCCCTTCCAAAAATCGCATCCAAGATTTCTCGCGTGCCTCCCCCATACTCTGGAACCCTCTGCCCCAACATATTAGACTCTAGCCTACTTTGAGAAGTTTCAAAAGAAACCTGAAGACCCACCAAGCCAACAACCTGCAGTA
The DNA here is from genome assembly GCF_048569485.1 of Anomaloglossus baeobatrachus. Lineage (NCBI taxonomy): Eukaryota > Metazoa > Chordata > Amphibia > Anura > Aromobatidae > Anomaloglossus > Anomaloglossus baeobatrachus. Next base: position 25,723,973 of record NC_134355.1, read on the forward strand.
TCCCTCAGTCCTCCATAGCACCGCGCATGACCATCTCCACCTTCACCTACTGTATCCTCACCCATCCCTTGTAGACTGTGAGCCCTAACGGGCAGGGACCGCTCTCCTCCTGTACCAGTCTGTGCCTTGTATTGTTTATAATTATTGTACTTGTTTTTTTATGTATACCCCTCAGATGTAAAGCGCCATGGAATAAATGACGTTATAATAAAAAAATAATAATAATATACTATGGGTGCAGAATTAGTCATCATCATCAACCATCGTTTCCAATAGCTGCCTACTGGGTGGGGGTCCAAGGAGCCAGATGACCTATTATCTGTTATATGTTTGTGGGGACCCCAAATCTCTCAAGGTTCTGTAACCCGAAGCCTAGATTACGGATAGTCCGGGTGTTGCTGCCGTAATACTGGCAGCAAAATGGACCCATATAATCAGAGTGCAGAGGATTTCTAAAAAAATTCCAGCATAGGAAATTAAAAATAATCAAAGGGAAAGTTGCCCTTCAGGTCCAGGGAAAGTGTTTCCCTCATTACTGCCCACCATAAACATGGAATCCACACCTCATCCTCAGCCTATACCCACCGGGATACTGAAACGCCAGCAGGGACCTAGGCAGGAGCCGCATGATAAGTCCGCACACGCAGGCCCACATGGATTCCATTTCCTGAACAAATGAAGCTGTTTACAAACCCAGAGGTGGCACAAACAGCTTCTCCATCCAGCTATGTAAATGACGGCCATTAATTAGTACATGCTAAATTATCCCAGAGGAGACTAACAAAATAATACAGGACTGGAGGCAATGAAAAAGACAAACAGTCTGACTCGCCTGTCATTGCTTATCTCCACAATAAAAGACATAAATCACCTAAAAAAAAAAATCATATACACCTATATGTAGGACAAACAAAATGGCCGCCATCAAAGTTTCCATGGTTACCCCAATAACCAGGGCTTTAAAAGCTGAATGATGACCAACATGGCTGCCGTTACAGTGTGTTACTCATTACCAATGACTAAAAATTAAACCTATCCAGCGATATACGGAGAAGGGGATGTTTGGATGTGAAGTGAGGCAGAGCAGGGAAGTTGTGAGGCCACAAAGGCTGGAAGGATATACAGTGCCTACAAGTAGTCTTCAACCCCCTGCAGATTTAGCAGGTTTACACATTCGGAATTAACTTGGCATTGTGACATTTGGACTGTAGATCAGCCTGGAAGTGTGAAATGCAGCAAAAAAGAATGTTATTTCTTTTTTTATTTTTTTTTAAAATTCTGAAAAGTTTATTCAGAGGGTCATTTATTATTCAACCCCTCAAACCACCAGAATTCTGTTTGGTTCCCCTAAAGTATTAAGAAGTATTTCAGGCACAAAGAACAATGAGCTTCACATGTTTGGATTAATTATCTCTTTTTCCAGCCTTTTCTGACTAATTAAGACCCTCCCCAAACTTGTGAACAGCACTCATACTTGGTCAACATGGGAAAGACAAAGGAGCATTCCAAGGCCATCAGAGACAAGATCGTGGAGGGTCACAAGGCTGGCAAGGGGTACAAAACCCTTTCCAAGGAGTTGGGCCTACCTGTCTCCACTGTTGGGAGCATCATCCGGAAGTGGAAGGCTTATGGAACTACTGTTAGCCTTCCACGGCCTGGACAGCCTTTGAAAGTTTCCACCAGTGCCGAGGCCAGGCTTGTCCGAAGAGTCAAGGCTAACCCAAGGACAACAAGGAAGGAGCTCCGGGAAGATCTCATGGCAGTGGGGACATTGGTTTCAGTCAATACCATAAGTAACGTACTCCACCGCAATGGTCTCCGTTCCAGACGAGCCCGTAAGGTACCTTTACTTTCAAAGCGTCATGTCAAGGCTCGTCTACAGTTTGCTCATGATCACTTGGAGGACTCTGAGACAGACTGGTTCAAGGTTCTCTGGTCTGATGAGACCAAGATCGAGATCTTTGGTGCCAACCACACACGTGACTGGATGGCACGGCATACGACCCCAAGAATACCATCCCTACAGTCAAGCATGGTGGTGGCAGCATCATGCTGTGGGGCTGTTTCTCAGCCAAGGGGCCTGGCCATCTGGTCCGCATCCATGGGAAGATGGATAGCACGGCCTACCTGGAGATTTTGGCCAAGAACCTCCGCTCCTCCATCAAGGATCTTAAGATGGGTCGTCATTTCATCTTCCAAGAAGACAACGACCCAAAGCACACAGCCAAGAAAACCAAGGCCTGGTTCAAGAGGGAAAAAATCAAGGTGTTGCAGTGGCCTAGTCAGTCTCCTGACCTTAACCCAATTGAAAACTTGTGGAAGGAGCTCAAGATTAAAGTCCATATGAGACACCCAAAGAACCTAGATAACTTGGAGAAGATCTGCATGGAGGAGTGGGCCAAGATAACTCCAGAGACCTGTGCCGGCCTGATCAGGTCTTATAAAAGACGATTATTAGCTGTAATTGCAAACAAGGGTTATTCCACAAAATATTAAACCTAGGGGTTGAATAATAATTGACCCACACTTTTATGTTGAAAATTTATTAAAATTTAACTGAGCAACATAACTTGTTGGTTTGTAAGATTTCTGCATCTGTTAATAAATCCTGCTCTTGTTTGAAGTTTGCAGGCTCTAACGTATTTGCATCTTAACAAACCTGCTAAATCTGCAGGGGGTTGAAGACTATTTGTAGGCACTGTATAATATTACTGTTATTATGGAACATTTGTAGCGCCCCTGAGACCCTCAGGGTACTACAGGGAACCCTCTAGGGGTTTCAGGAGCTACCCCCTGGGACCTGGAGTACCAGTGCCAATTCCACTAAAACACAATGTAAATCCTAGTTCTCCTCTCCACACTGGGCATGGGTACCGAGATACCGCTGGGACCGGAGCACGCACAGGGCACAGGGCCCTAGGTCAAGCGCAAGTTTTAGACTGTTTGGCAAATACCTGCCCAGTGAGGACACCTTCACAGACTTCACCAAACCAAATATCCAGGGGCATCAGCAGTAAATTAGGATCTCGGTTCGGACACTTACCTCCCCGCAGGGTCCGCACTGCCCGCCATACAGAGAAGAGAGTGCCGGGGACAGAGCAACCTGGGTCACTACATTGGCACTGGTCACCCAAGGGAGCTGAACCAGCAACCCCTGGCTCCACAGTGAGTAGAGACTGTTAAAGACAGCCAGTGTAGTCTCCATTATTGCCCCATTACATCTCCCAGGCACAGCTGCGGAGGGCCTACCATCACAGCTGCCACTACATCAGCTCTGGGAGTACCCACATACAGCAGTGGCAGTTCTCATCCTTAACCGCAACCCGCAGGTGGCATCACATGACAAAAACTGTTATTTCCCCTGTAAATACCCCTGTAAATACCCCCATTAAAAATGGGGCCCAGCTTAGGACATCTCAAATGAACGTTTCTTAGTTTTTTGTTATACTCATGATGGTTGACCCGTCTCTAACTGCAATTGCACCATTACATGTTCTTTAATGCTTTTTTTTTTCTTTTGCTGTCTATGGATGATCATTTTGAAAACCAATAAAAATTTATTGTTTAGAAAAAAAAAAATGGGGCCCAGGGCACGGGACCGGCTAACGGCCACCAGAGTGATATTCCTTTGTTACTGACCGGGACCGAGTACCCCCTTCTCTAGGCAATACACATTCGTATAACAGCATATACGGCCATCATAGTGTTATCATATAATACCACTAAGGGTCGTCACCAGCGTCTGGCAAATTCGGGCAAGCGTGAAGACACATGACGACTGGGAAGCCCAATTCAATCCGGGTAGGAGTGAAGACACATGGTGACTGGGAAGCTCAATTCAGACCGGGCAAGAGCTAAGACACATGGCGACTGAGCAGCCCACTTCAATCTGGGCAGGAGCTAAGACACATGGCGACTGGGGAGTCCACTTCAATTTGGACAAGAGCTAAGACACATGGCGACTGGGGAGCCCACTTCAATCCGGTCAGGAACGAAGACACATGGCGACTAGGGAGCCCACTTCAATCCGGTCAGGAACGAAGACACATGGCGACTAGGGAGCCCACTTCAATCCGGGCAGGAGCGAAGACACACGGCGATTGGGAAGCCTACTTCAATCCGGACAGGAGCGAAGACATATGTCGACTGGGGAGCCCACTTCATTCTGGACAAGAGCTAAGACACATGGCGACTGGTGAACCCATTTCAATACAAGCAAGAGCCAGGACACATGGTGACTGGGGAGACAACTTCAGCCCTGGCAGGAGCTAAAACACATGATGACTGAGGAGCCCACTTCAATCCGGGCAAAAGCTAAGACACATGGCGACTGGGGAGCCAACTTCAGCCCTGGCAGGAGCTAAAGCACATGGCAGCTGAGGAACCCACTTCAATCCGGGCAGGAGCTAAGACACATGGCGACTGGGTAGCCCACTTCAAAGAAGCAGGAGCAAAGACACATGGCAACCCGGGAGACCACTTCAATCTGGGCAGGAGCTAAGACACATGGCGACTGGGGATCCCACTGCAATCTGGGCAGAAGCTAAGACACATGGCGACTGGGGAGCCCACTTCAATCCAAGCAAGAGCTAAGACACATGGCAACTGGGGAGCCAGCTTCAATCCGGGCAGGGGCTAAGACACATGGCGGCTGGGGAGCCCACTTCAATCCGGGTAGGACCTAAGACACATGGCGATTGGGGAGCACACTTAAATCTGGGCAGGAGTGAAGACACATGACGACTGGGGAGCCCACTTCAGTCTGGGCAGAAGGGAAGACACATGGCAACTGGGGAGTCCACTTCAATCCAGGCAGGAGCAAAGACACATAGCGACTGGGGAGCCTACTTCAATTCGGGCAGAAGCGAAGACACATGGCAACTGGGGAGCCTATTTCATTCCGGGCAAGAGCGAATACACATTACAACTGGGCAGCCCACTTGAATCCGGGCTAGAGCTAAGACACAAGGCAACTAAGGAGCCCACTTCAGTCCGGATAAGAGCTAAGACACATGACAACTGGGGAACCCACTTCAGTCCGGGCAGGAGCAAAGACACATGGCGACTGGGGAGCCCACATCAATCCGGGCATGAGTGAAGACACGTGGCGACTGGGGAGCCCACTTTGCCCAGGTTGTGAATGTATTACAGTTCCAGTACATGAAAATAGCTGGTGAGGGGCTGTGCTACACAGCCAGACTCCATAGACTAACTGTTCCGATCAGGGCTAACTCAGATTGCAGAAGTTTATTCTCTTAGATGCTGCTGTCAATTGTGACAGCTGCACTTAAGCGGTTGAAAATGGAGGGGAAATGTCCTTTAATAAGCCCGATAGCACTGTTATGGCAGCCCAGGGTCTACTGAAAACTCCAATGTCTGCCATGTTTGTATACCTATGACTGGTCTTCATAGTAGATCGGGTCTCTAAAGGTCCAGTCACACATAACGAAATCGTTAACGAGATCACAGTTTCCGGATTGTTGTTAAATCGTTGGTGAGATGTCACACAGTCATTTTCCCAACGACTTTAGTAACGATGCAGCGACCTGTATAACGATCTCGTTGGTCGTTGGGACCCTGTCACACAGCAGCTATGTAATGATTCCGACCTCGAATAGGGGCGCAGTGTTTGACTCTGTAAGCCACGTAGGTGTGCTTATGCGTCGCCTTTTCCACATCCCTCCGCTCCTATTGGTGGCCAATACTGCGTTCTGATTAGGCGGCCGGCCTAGAAGGCAACTTTGTATCGCTTCATCCTTTGTCCCTTTTTGAGCCTTGCTTTGAGGATAGAACCTGCGACTTCACCTGGATTCATTCGTACTTTGTTCCCGGTTGCTTGCTTGCTTTTCGGATCGAAGCTGCATCTGAACCCGGATTCATCCCTCCTTCGTTCCCGAGTGTTTTCTTACTGTTCTCAGCGCCAACCAATCGGTGCAGCGGGGCCGCGGAAAAGGTGATGCAACTACACGCCTACGTGTCACACTTTAAGTTCTCATCTAGGTCGTTAACGAGATCGTTGGTAGGTGTCAAACATACAGATCCATCCTGCCCAGCAGGACTCCAACGAGCCAAAAATGGCCCAGGACATTCAGCAACGGCCAACGATCTCACAGCAGGGGGCGGATCGTTGGTACGTGTCAAACATAACGAGATCGCTGGTGAAGTCGTTTCATCACAGAAACTGTGACGTAGCAACGATGTCGTTAGCGATTTCGTTATGTGTGAAGTGGCCTTTACAATACACTGCAATATACCTGTGTTGTGTAATCGCAGGTTGGTTCACATCACCTAAGGGTAAATAATGTCATGTTTCGGTCAGTATACTTGTGTGAACGTCTATTTATTTTTACATGCTGTAGTTTTATAATGAACATCACTGTCTCCTATGAAGCCTCTCTTGTTGCTAAGACTCAAAAGAGTACCAAAGTATAGGGGACTTCAATAGGCACAGCACTGCCACGTCAGCCCATCGGCACCGTGCAGTTGAGTTCTCGGATGTGGGCCAGGAAATTGATGGCGGCTTTCACGTGGTAACACCACAGTGATTGGAGCTGACAGTATAACACAGTGTTATGGGGGGTCGATGAATGTCCTAATATTATGCCATGGGGAATATACAGCCCCTGTGAATTTACTCTAAGGACAGTTTCACACATTCATGTACAGACGTATGGTTGGCCTAACTAAGGACCGCAATGTATGGATCGCCCCCAATGTACCATCACATATGGACTGCCATGTTCAGACCATCACATACTGGCCGCCTACTTAATAACTGTCGTGTATGCAGCACCACGTACAGATGGCCATGTGGGGTCTCCACATTGGTACCGCCTTGTTTGGACTGCCATGTACAGACCTTCATATACTTTCTGCCTACTTAATGACCAACATATATGAATCAGTGCTTAAGGACAATGTACAGACCTCCACATACAGTCTGCCTACTTAATAGACGCCATTGTGAGCGGGGCACCATGTTTGTGAGCAAAATACTCTGCTTCTATGTCCTTGGAATTCCAAATTAATAAGATTTGTGTTACAAGCGCTTGGAGAAATCAGTACAGCACAGCCCAGCATGGTGTACTGAGAGATTTTGGCTTTATTACATCATGTGATCAGTTTATATAGTACCTCACACAAAGAAATGACCATGCACCAATAAGAGCTGCAGGGGTGTGTGTGGAAATGTGACACTTCCCCGCCCATCAGTGATATTTGAACCCTAGGACATCAGTTATAAGACAAGATGGTTTCTATACAATACAAAATAGCTTGTATTCTCTCACACCATGTATGGATTGCCATCTAAGTACCGCCATGTATGGACTGCGATGTACAGAGCTCCACATATATGGACCGCCACATGCAGACCTCCACATTGAGGCATGTAACTGTGATCCTCTTCTAAGCTGCTGTGAAGTCTCCCAGAGGACCTGCACTGGCTAATGGGGACAGAACCTTCGTCTGAACTGTTCACCATTTCCATCTATGGCCATCTTTCTCTGTGAATATACACTATCGTGAAGGACATTTTTCATTCTGGAAGCGAAGTATTGATGCTGAAGGATCCTTCTATATATTTCCTATGGGATACATTGTCTATCCTTTCTATAAGCTGACATATCTGTGATTCCCCTCCCTGCTCCCCCCTCTTGGGTGTGTGGTTTAGGAAGGGTTAGCTGCTGTGTTGGGGGTGCCATCTTGATTGGGCGATTTTCCTCCATGGCTAGATAGACGAAATTCGGTAAGGGACTGTGGCATTTTATATATTTCCAGGGACGATTATCCCTCCTTTGGTTTATTTGGCCAGTATGGCAATTTTTTGTACTTTTCTGTTATTTATGTATCTTGATTTTATGTAAATTGAATAAACTTTGTATGTTTTATTGGGAATCTCTCTATTTCATATATATTTACTATTCCCTATTATGGTTATCAATAATAAGTTTCTCCACATATATAAACCTCCACATGCAGAGCTCGACATATATGAATGTCGCGGGCAGAGGAGGCTGCGCTCACTACGCTCGGGTCCGGCGCTGCTGCTGCTTCGCTTGCTGCTCGGTGGTGGCTCGAGAGGTGGGCCGGATCCCGGGGACTCGAGCGGCGCTCCTCGCCCGTGAGTGATAAGGGGGGAATGGTTTTGGGGATTTATTGTCCGTGACGCCACCCACGGTTGTGGTGAGGTTGTGACACCACCGCTGCTCTGGACTGGGATCCCGGGAGCGATGACAGGGAGCAGCTTGGATGTTGTTTTGCCCCTCCGTGGGTAGGGGGGTTGGTTGTCCCAGGGCCCGGTGAGGGGAGGATGGCAGGTGGGTTACGGGACCTGGTGAGGTGCAGGGTCGCGGGGGCAGCGCGGGGCCGCACGGCACAGTGGTACTCACTCAGCCAATGATGAATACAAAGTCTCCGGTAAAACAAACGGCTGGATGGACGGGTCCCACAGACGGCTGCGGTGGTTCTTCTCCCGGTAGGTTGGCGGTGACTGCCTTTCCCTGCACCTGTGTTGTGTTCTCGGTTCTGGTGGCTTCCCACCGGTAACCCGCTCCCCAGCTTGGATGGAGGCTGAGGGAGCCCCTTTTGCCTGCAGGCTCTGGCCCTGGGAACTGTAGCCTTGGCGGTGACTGTATTTCCCTTCACGGTTTGAGCTGTTGCCTTCAATCGGGTCTTGACTGCTGGGAAATCCCGGAGGTTCCCTTCGCTAACGGATTTGACCGGTTTTACGGCGACTCCAAGCCTGGTCTGGGTCCGTAGGCCCTGCCGAATGGTGCTGGCTTCTCTTCGCTCCCCGATCCGGTACCGGCAGGCCACCGCCTGTCCCCGGTCCTTACGGTTCACGTCAATCAGCCTCGCCTGCAGACGGTCACCACCATCTGCCAACCTTGCTGTATGTGCCCGGGCCACGCACCCGGACAAGGTCAGTCTGCTCCACTACCACTTCACTCTTCAACTCCCAACTCACCTCTTCCACTTCCCTAACTGATCTGACTTCCTTTTCCCGCCTCCAGGACTGTGAACTCCTCGGTGGGTGGGGCAAACCGCCTGGATCCACCCCCTGGTGTGGACATCAGCCCCTGGAGGGAGGCAACAAGGATTTTTGTCTGACTTTGATGTGCCTAGCCGGGGTGTGGGGTGTGTTGTTGCAGTACCTGTGACGACCTGGCTTGTCCAGGGCGCCACATGAACCTCCACGTGTAGACCTCGACATATATGAACCTCCACGTGTAGACCTCGACATATATAAACCTCCACATGCAGAGCTCGACATATATGAACCTCCACGTGTAGACCTCGACATATATGAACCTCCACGTGCAGAGCTCGACATATATGGACCGCCACGTGCATACCTCCACATATATGGACCGCCATGTGTACACCTTCACATATTTGGCCAACCACGTGCAGACCTCCACATATATGGTCAACCACTTGCAGACCTCCACATATATGGCCAACCATGTGCAGACCTCCACATATACGGACCGCCAAGTGCAAACCTCCACATATATGGACCACCGCATGCATACCTCCACATATATGGCCAAGCACGTGCAGACCTCCACATATATGGCCAACCATGTGCAGACCTCCACATATATGGCCAACCATGTGCAGACCTCCACATATATGGCCAACCACGTGCAGACCTCCACATATATGGCCAACCACGTGCAGACCTCCACATATATGGCCAACCATGTGCAGACCTCCACATATATGGCCAACCACGTGCAGACCTCCACATATATGGCCAACCACGTGCAGACCTCCACATATATGGTCAACCACTTGCAGACCTCCACATATATGGCCAACCATGTGCAGACCTCCACATATACGGACCGCCAAGTGCAAACCTCCACATATATGGACCACCACATGCATACCTCCACATATATGGCCAAGCACGTGCAGACCTCCACATATATGGCCAACCATGTGCAGACCTCCACATATATGGCCAACCACGTGTAGGCCTCCATATATATGGAACACCACGTGCAGACCTCCACATATACGGACCGCCACATGCAGACCTCCACATATACGGACCGCCACATGCAGACCTCCACATATACGGACCGCCACGTGCAGACCTCCAGATATACGGACCGCCACGTGCAGACCTCTACATATATGGACCGCCACGTGCAGACCTCCACATATATGGACTGCCACGTGCAGACCTCCACATATATCGAACACCACGTGCAGACCTCCACATATACGGACCGCCACGTGCAGACCTCCACATATATGGACCGCCACATGCAGACTTCCACATATTTGGACCTCCACGTACAGACCACCACATATACAGCCCACCACATACAGTCCACCTACTTAATGACCGCCATATGTGCGTGGATGCGTAAGAACAACCATGTGTGCACCTCCACATAAAGACCACTACATACAGCCTGCCACGTATAGTCCACCACATATCATACTGGTCTCCAGACCCTATCCTGACAGCGTTATATCTGTTTATGCGGCTGCTGCGTTCACGATGGTCTGTACGTGGCGGCTCTCACGATGACGGGTGGTGGCCCTGTGATAGCACTGTGGATTTTGTGGCACATTTGCTGCAGACATTTTTAACAGTGAAATTATCATATGCAGTCAGCTCTAAGGCTACTTTCACACATCACACGCATTCAGGCACAATCCGGAAAAAAACTGGTAAAACGGATACGGTACCGCATCCGTTTTATCCCCATAGATTTGCATTGTTACCGGATTGTGCCTTATGGCTTTGCGTTGCATCCATTTTTTTCCGGATGCGGCAAAATTAAAGCGGCGTCCGGAGGCAACGTATCTTGTAACGTTTTTTGTCCGGCAAAAAAAACGCATCTCGCCGAATCTTTTACAATGGAAGCCTATGGACGCCGGATCTGGCGTAATGCGGCAAAAAACGGATGCGGCCGCCGGATCCGTTTTTGTAAACTGAGCATGCTCCAATGTTTTGAAAAAACGGATCCAGCTAAAAAACTGGACAAAACGGATGCAAAAACGGATCCGGTTTGCACGCATCCGGCATAACGGATCCGTTAAAAAACGGATCCGGTTTTTACATTTTTTGCCGGATCCCTTGGATCAGGAAAAAAAAGGATTGTGCCTGAATGCAGAAAACTGATGTGTGAAAGAAGCCTTAGGCTGCTTTCACACATCCGGCTTGAGCTGTGCGGCTCAATCCGGCTGTGCAAGCTATGCAACGGATGCGGTGAAAACACCGCATCCTTTGCATAAGTTTTTCCCATGCGGCCCATCCGGTTTTTGCCACTTGCGGCATGCTACTGAGCATGCGCAGTGGCAAAACCCGCATGCGGCGGCCGGATGCGGTTTTTGCCGCATCGCGCCGCATCCGGCCGCCATAGGCATGCATTGAAAAATGCGCCGCATCGGCCGGATGCGGCGCGATGCGGTTTTTTTTTGCCGCACAAAAAAACGTGCCAGGCAACGTTCCATCCGGCCGCCGCATCGGCTAAGGCTACTTTCACACATCCGGTTTGAGCACTGCGGCTCAATCCGGCTGTGAAACCTATGCAACGGATGCAGTGAAAACACTGCATCCTTTGCATCAGTTTTTACATGCGGCCCGTCCGTTTTTTTCCGGTTGCGGCATGCTACTGAGCATGCGCAGTGGCAAAACCCGCATGCGGCGGCCGGATGCGGTTTTTGCCGCATCGCGCCGCCATAGGCATGCATTGAAAAATGTGCCGCATCGGCCGGATGCGGCGCAATGCGTTTTTTTTGCCGCACAAAAAAACGTGCCAGGCAACGTTCCATCCGGCTGCCGCATCGGCTAAGGCTACTTTCACACATCCGGTTTGAGCACTGCGGCTCAATCCGGCTGTGAAACCTATGCAACGGATGCGGTGAAAACACCGCCTCCTTTGCATCAGTTTTTACATGCGGCCCGTCCGTTTTTTTCCGGTTGCGGCATGCTACTGAGCATGCGCAGTGAAAGAAACTGCATGCGGCGGCCGGATGCGTTTTTTCTGCATCGCGCCGCATCCGGCGTCCATAGGCATGCATTGAAAAATACGCCGCAGCGGCCGGATGCGGCGCGATGCGTTTTTTTTTGCCGGAGCAAAAAACGTTCCAGGCAGCGTTCCATCCGGCCGCGGCATCGGCTAAATCTGCCGCATGCGGCAAAAACCGGACCGAACGCAAGCCCATGCGGCACAATACGGCACTAATGTAAGTTTATGCAAAAAAAAACCCGCAACCGGCGGCAAAAAAAAACGGTTGCGGTTTTTCTGCAGAACGCCGTATTGTGCCGCAGAGCAAAAACCGGAGGTGTGAAAGTAGCCTAAATGGAGAAAAAAAAAACCACGGTGAAAAGTCACCAGCACAGAAACCTCTGGGTCATTTATAGGACGTGAATTCTATAAAAAATAAATAATTGGTAACATGTGACTAGTGCTCAGCGCCCCCTACTATTACACCAAAAACCAGCGCCATGATTCTGCGCATCTGGGAGATGTAGTTCTCTAGCAAGCTGAAACTACACTACTACGCATGCGTAAAGTCCAGAGCTGCGCCTGCGTGCCACACAGCGTGCAGCCGCTGACGTCACATCCGGTGAAACCAAGCAACCAATCAAAGGAAGGAATTCGTTGCTTAGTAACGAACGTCATTTCCTGCGTCCGGTGAACATGACGTTGTTGATAGGAAGTTGGGAACGTACGTAATGGGGGACGAGAAGGCAAAGTTGAACTGGAGAACCTGTACCGTGTGTAACGTCCACGTGACATCCGTCATCCAGATGTATAACCACGTGAATGGGCTCAAGCACCGAAGGAATGTCGCACGCTTCTCCCCCAAGACCCTCCGCAAGTTACCAAGGTTACAGCACTTCATTAACACCTACATGAAGCAGGACCCTGTGGTCGGGCTGCAGTATGTGGAGGAGCAGCAGAGCAGCGCTGGCTACCAGTACAAGTGCGGGCTGTGCGGATTCCAGGGGGAGCAGAAGGCGCTGTTCCTGCACATAACTGGCCCGCAGCATATAATGATGTACATAGATAAGCATCACCTCGACTTATTGCCGTACTTGATCAACTTCACCCCAAGAGTCGCGTTCCAGACCAAGCTGCAGGAGTTGGTGAAACACATCTGGCAGACCTCCAGCAAGAAAACCATCCGTGAGATCCGCCTAGACACTGATCTCACCCCTCAAAAGAAGGCGGAAATATCCCACCGCCACTGTGCTAAAGCCAGAAGAATCCCTTTCAAGAGGAACCCCATCCCCGCCCGAAGGAACCATTCCTCCGCCAGGAGGAAGTCCAGCCCCACCAGGAGGAACCATTCCTCCGCCAGGAGGAAGTCCAGCCCCACCAGGAGGAACCATTCCTCCGCCAGGAGGAACTCCAGCCCCACCAGGAGGAACCATTCCTCCGCCAGGAGGAACTCCAGCCCCACCAGGAGGAACCATTCCTCCGCCAAGAGGAACACCAGCCCCACCAGGAGGAACCATTCCTCCGCCAAGAGGAACGCCAGCCCCACCAGGAGGAACCATGCCCCCGCCAAGAGAATCGCCACCCCTGCCGAGAGGAACCCCACCCTCACCGATCTGTACCCCACCTACAATGTGAATGGAGACCTCAGCACCGGATCGCTGCAGCACAAGAACATCGAGCACCAGGCGGGGTTAAGAGGAAACGTCGACTTTTTTGATTACCTGCAGAAATTCCAGATACAAAGCGAAGAAGACGCCCAATTCGCCAAACTGATAACGCAAAACTGCACACAGGCGCTGCTGAGGTTCCAGGAAGAACAGCAAAAAAGACAGTCATCAGTGGAGGTCCCCGAGGGTCCAACATTCATGGCCAATAGGACTGATAAAGACTTTTTTGACTGTGGGACGGTGTCACAGACGGACGCTACACAGGTGTTCTTCAACAGCATCATGAATATGGAGGAGGCGCAGTTGGCGAACATTCTGCAGAAGGTTGTGGCCAATAACCCGGCCTTCAGTGGGATCAATATACCCAACACTATCCAATACCTACAGGCGACCGGCTGGCTGAAAACCTGATAAACGTGCTATGTGGAAACTTGTGCTCCTTTTTTGGACTTGGTTGCTAAGGAAAGAAAGTGACCGGTTCCTTAATGTGTTACTGACAAAGGACCGGAGTTTGTCTTATCAGGTTTACAATGAGAATTAAAAGTTTTGTTCTCCTTTCCTGTAGCGGCTACTGACAACAATGGTGGAATCATTAAGACTAAGTATGGCTCGGGGCACGTGATGTCGAGGTGTTAAGGCCCCTTTACACACTGAGACTTTCTAGCGATCCCACCAGCGATCCCGACCTGGCCGGGATCGCTGGAAAGTCTCTGGTGAGCTGTCAAACAGGCAGATCTGGCCAACGACGCAGCAGCGATACAGACATGCAGAACGACCTCGCTGGCAGTTGGGGACGTGTCACACAGCAGCTATTTGACGTCTCACACCTATGTTAGGGGCGTGGTGTTTGGCGCTGAAGCCACCTAGGTGTCCTTTTTACACGCCCCCCCTCAGCTCCGATTGCTGGTCGCTAGTGCGTTCTTATTGGCGACCTCGAGCTTGGAAAGATTGGCAAAAGTCGCGCTTGTATATCCTTTGTTCCTGAGCTTCTGTTGCTTAGCGGATCTTTGTAGAGTTCTCTGTGCGGCGACTCCACACTGGTTTATCTATACAGCAGCTTCAATTGAATGATGCTTACCGTATAGGCTTTATAGTATTGCAGACTGGAGAACTCTAATGATCCGCAAACCAGCACGCTCAGGAACAAGGTAGCTTTGAAACAAAGGACGGAAGCGCTAAAGTTGCCTTTTTTTCAGTGAAAGCCGCCCAATCAGAACGCAACAGCGACCACCAATCGGAGGTAAGGGGGCGGGGAAGGGAACGCTATAGCACGCCTACGGGCTGGGTTGTAAGTCGCTAACGATGTCGTTGTAACGGTGTCAAACACACAGATACATGCTGGGCAGCGGGAAACAAAGGACCAAAAAATGTTCATGAAAGATGTGTAGCGATCAGCGACCTCACAGCGGGGGCCAGGTCACTGATGCGTGTCACACGCTGCAATGTCGCTGGGGAGGTCGCTATTACGTCACAAAACCGGTGACGTTACAGCGATATTGCTAGAGATGTGTCAGTGTGTAAAGGGGCCTTTATCCTTTAAGGGGATTTCGCCTTTGGGAAAACTTCCTGATATAAGCTTGTGTGTATATATATATATATACAGTTAGGTCCAGAAATATTTGGACAGTGACACAATTTTGGCGAGTTGGGCTCTGCATGCCACCACATTGGATTTGAAATGAAACCTCTACAACAGAATTCAAGTGCAGATTGTAACGTTTAATTTCAAGGTTTGAACAAAAATATCTGATAGAAATTGTAGGAATTGTCACATTTCTTTACAAACACTCCACATTTTAGGAGGTCAAAAGTAATTGGACAAATAAACCAAACCCAAACAAAATATTTTTATTTTCAATATTTTGTTGCGAATCCTTTGGAGGCAATCACTGCCTTAAGTCTGGAACCCATGGACATCAGCAAACGCTGGGTTTCCTCCTTCTTAATGCTTTGCCAGGCCTTTACAGCCGCAGCCTTCAGGTCTTGCTTGTTTGTGGGTCTTTCCGTCTTAAGTCTGGATTTGAGCAAGTGAAATGCATGCTCAATTGGGTTAAGATCTGGTGATTGACTTGGCCATTGCAGAATGTTCCACTTTTTTGCACTCATGAACTCCTGGGTAGCTTTGGCTGTATGCTTGGGGTCATTGTCCATCTGTACTATGAAGCGCCGTCCGATCAACTTTGCGGCATTTGGTTGAATTTGGGCTGAAAGTATATCCCGGTACACTTCAGAATTCATCCGGCTACTCTTGTCTGCTGTTCTGTCATCAATAAACACAAGTGACCCAGTGCCATTGAAAGCCATGCATGCCCATGCCATCACGTTGCCTCCACCATGTTTTACAGAGGATGTGGTGTGCCTTGGATCATGTGCCGTTCCCTTTCTTCTCCAAACTTGAACGGGTTCTTCTTCACCAAAGAAAGTATGCGGCGATCATCCACCACTCTTGTCATCCGTGGACACCCAGGCCTTTTTGAGTTCCCAAGCTCACCAGTCAATTCCTTTTTTCTCAGAATGTACCCAACTGTTGATTTTGCTACTCCAAGCATGTCTGCTATCTCTGTGATGGATTTTTTCTTTTTTTTTTCAGCCTCAGGATGTTCTGTTTCACCTCAATTGAGAGTTCCTTAGACCACATGTTGTCTGGTCACAGCAACAGCTTCCAAATGCAAAACCACACACCTGTAATCAACCCCAGACCTTTTAACTACTTCATTGATTACAGGTTAACGAGGGAGACGCCTTCAGAGTTAATTGCAGCCCTTAGAGTCCCTTGTCCAATTACTTTTGGTCCCTTGAAAAAGAGGAGGCTATGCATTACAGAGCTATGATTCCTAAACCCTTTCTCCAATTTGGATGTGAAAACTCTCATATTGCAGCTGGGAGTGTGCACTTTCAGCCCATATTATATATATATAATTGTATTTCTGAACATGTTTTTGTAAACAGCTAAAATAACAAAACTTGTGTCACTGTCCAAATATTTCTGGACCTAACTGATATATATATATATTATTCAGACTATAAACTTGGGTTGTTTTAAATATATATGCATACGTTGCTTTTTTCCTTGCAGATTTTAATCAATACTGCAAGGAAAAAAGCATCTCAGCGAAGTCTGAGAATCCTGAAGTACTGTGCACATGTTGCTTCTTTTTTCCTTGCAGATTTTGTTGCAGAAAAAAGAAACGTCATTTTTTTCTGCTGTTTTCCCCATCTCAATAGATGAAAATAAATGCGTTTTTATGCTTCTTTTCATTTTTTTTTTTTAGCAGCTTTTTTCCTGCCAAAACATGCATTTTTTTTGTGCAGAAAAATCTATAATGTTTGCACATCGCTTACTTTATCTCCCTTGGTCTAAGGCCCTTTCACATGTCCGTGAAAATCACGCACGTTTTTCACAGACGTGTCAAAGGTGCGCATTGTCCTCCGTGTGCCATGTTCAGGGCACACGTGTGCTATCCGTGATAACACACGGAGAACGGGAACTTTCTGCTCAACTGTCCCTGGCGTTGATGTCCGTGGTGCTGATGACTCCCCGCTGCTGCTGCTTCCAGCCCACAGTGCAGTGAATATGTAATGATCATAATGAGCAGGGGTCGGCAGCAAGTGACAGCATCGGCAGAGACAGCAGGGCTGGAGAAGGGGAGTATAGAAATTCCTTTTATATCATAGACACACGTGTTTTCTCCGGTGCGTGTCACACGGATCACATCTGTGCGGTCCGTGTGACACCCATGATGCCGGAGAAAAACGGACATGTCTATGTGTGCTCCACACGGTCCATGGCAAAACACGTACGTGAGCACAGACCCATTGATTTTAATGGGTCTACGTGTGCCCGTGTCTCCAGCACGTGAGGAAACGGACCAAACACGTACCGGAGACACACGTGTGAAGGAGACCTAACCCTGAGTCTCAGCAATCTTCCCGCTTTTTGTATTTAGTCTGCAGCTCTTACGTCAGAGATTGACAACGCTGCAGCTAATCATGGAGCTCAGCGGCCCTGACTGTGTAGATGACATGAGCCACTGAGTTCACTGATTGACATCATTGGGCAGTGTATCAGACAGTGTTCTGAACAGACATAGACCAGGATAGCGGTGGAGAGCCGTGCTGGACCTGGGGAGGGGAAGGAATGCTCAGTCTGGTTTGTTTCCTTTTCCCCCCAGAACTACCGAAGCTTAAACCCAAAAGTTTTCTGAAAGGAGATGGCTACTAAAACGTAGGTGCCCAATATCAGAATACCAGAGGTGACGTGTGTAGATGTGTTTGCTCTGAATGCCTGACACTTCCAGCCATGCGCAGTAGACCTCTCTGAAGCCGGGACGTGTATACCCGGCTTCATACTGCGCATGACCGCACGTGCCCAGCATTCAGAAACGCGGTCACAGCGAACACACATACGCGCGGCACCGCTAGTGATGCTGAATTGAATAGCATGTTAGTGCACCCCTGTGGGCGTGCTACCATGCTAAGAGGGCGGACTAGTCGTGGGTTATAACACCCTTGGGACTAGTCCCCATGCTCATTAGCATAAGATAAAAGATCTTTAGAAATACTTTTTCTAAAGATCTCTTTATCTATGCTAGTGTATACAGGGACGGCAGGGATTAGCAATATACACCCAGAACTGCGGTGGTTCTGGCTGCATATTGCACCTATAACACCAAAAACCACAATAAACATATGGGGGCTCTATTGCATAAGATCTATATGAACACCAAAAATCTTTATTACAAAAACGTTTAAGTAAAAATACATAACAATAATGGATCAGCCCAGAAAGGACGGATGGTATAATGGGAAAGCACCAGGCACTTGTTATTTTGTTACTGGACTATCGTATATAAGCAGTATAGTATATTATTCTATGTTAGAAATCATACACCACTTTCAATCCTAGTCTACAGTAAATATTGAATAGTATACAT
The DNA here is from genome assembly GCF_048569485.1 of Anomaloglossus baeobatrachus. Classification (NCBI taxonomy): domain Eukaryota; kingdom Metazoa; phylum Chordata; class Amphibia; order Anura; family Aromobatidae; genus Anomaloglossus; species Anomaloglossus baeobatrachus. Next base: position 25,742,549 of record NC_134355.1, read on the forward strand.
ATAATTATAACGGGATGCAGTTATGATAGCATCACATAATTACATAATATTACCAACAGTCTGGAGAAATAGTGGTGCCACGGTCTCCCACAGACACACTGACGCACGTTTCGCACCGACACGTGCTTCGTCCAGGAGTGAAGCTTGTGTAGGTGCGAAACGCGCGTCAGTGTGTCTGTGGGAGGCTGTGGCACCACTATTTCTCTGGACTGTTGGTAATATTATGTAATTACTGGCTGTACTACCCGGCTTCGCCCGGGTTAATAACTGTTGTTAACAAAATAGAATGTATTAACAATAGTAACTGTCTCTCTGTTTCTCTCCCATTCTCTGTCTGTCTCCCCCTCTGTATATATCTCTCTTTCCCCGTCGGTCTCTTTCCCCGTCGGTCTCTTTCCCCGTCGGTCTCGGTCTCTTTCCCCGCGTCTTTTGTGGCTGTAGCTGCAACGGTGCAGATGTCAATCCCGGCCACACACACACACACACACACACATTCAGCTTTATATATTAGATGTGATAATATAACTGCATCCCGTTATAATTATATGTATACTATTCAATATTTACTATAGACTAGGATTGCAAGATGTGTATGATTTCTAACATAGAATAATATACTATACTGCTTATATACGATAGTCCAGTAACAAAATAACAAGTGCCTGGTGCTTTCCCATTATACCATCCGTCCTTTCTGGGCTGATCCATTATTGTTATGTATTTTTACTTAAAAGTTTTTGCATATTGCACCTGACAGGTTCACTTTAATAAAGTGAATATTTTTACATACATTGCTTCAATTGCTTAAACTGGCGACGTTTCCACCTTTTAGTGGTCTTACTCGTACAGGCGCTATTAGATCTGTACGATGATTCAAGAGAGGACTGGCATGCACAAATCAACACAGGTGAAACACTGTCTAATAGTGGGGACCTAAAGGAAATAATTCCTCTTAATAGGATCCAGCATTGGAGGTAAATATGAGCGCCCGGCTGTAAGAGTCATCACACAGATCTAATAGCGCCTGTACGAGTAAGATCACTAAAGCCCGCTACACACGCTTCAATATATCTCACAATCCGTCGTCGGGGTCAAGTTGTAAGTGACGCACATCTGGCATCGTTTGTGAGGTATCTGCGTGTGACATCTACGTGCGATCAGGATTGAACGCAAAACCGTTGATCGCAAACACATCGTATCATTCTCTAGAATTGAGCGTTTTGTTGCAGGAACCTAGTCAATTGTAACGTGTGACATCCCTCATACGATTTTGGTGTCTGATGCTATGTGCGCAGGTGTGCGCTCTGCACCGCAGCTTAAAAAAGGTCCGCTTCAGAGCGCAGCTGAAAAGCTGCGTTCTGAAGCGCCTCACAATGTCTGTCATTCACTAATCTCTGTCAATCGGTCACTATCTCTGTCCCTCACTCTCTGTCCATGTCAGTCTATCCCCCTCTCTCATATACTCACCGATCCCCGATCCCCGGCGCTGCACGGCGTTCACACTGCTCCGGCGGCTTTTACTGTTTTGAAAAAGCCGGCCGCCCATTAAACAATCTCGTATTCCCTGCTTTCCCCGCCCACCGGCGCCTATGATTGGTTACAGTGAGACACGCCCCCACTCTGAGTGACAGGTGTCACACTGCACCCAATCACAGCAGCCGGTGGGCGTGTCTATACTGTGTAGTGAAATAAATAATTAAATAATGAAAAAAAACGGCGTGCGGTTCCCCCAATTTTAAAACCAGCCAGATAAAGCCGTACAGCTGAAGGCTGGTAGTCTCAGGATGGGGAGCTCCACGTTATGGGGAGCCCCCCAGCCTAACAATATCAGCCAACAGCCGCCCAGAATTTGCGCATACATTAGATGCGACAGTTCTGGGACTGTACCCGGCTCTTCCCGATTTGCCCTGGTGCGTTGGCAAATCGGGGTAATAAGGAGTTATTGGCAGCCCATAGCTGCCAATAAGTCCTAGATTAATCATGTCAGGCGTCTATGAGACACCCTCCATGATTAATCTGTAAATTACAGGAAATAAACACACACACCCGAAAAATCCTTTATTAGAAATAAAAAACACAAACATATACCCTGGTTCACCACTTTAATCAGCCCCAAAAAGCCCTCCATGTCCGGCGGAATCCAGGATGGTCCAGCGTCGCTTCCAGCGCTGCTGCATGGAGGTGACCGGAGCTGCAGAATACACCGCCGCTCCGGTCACCTCCACGCAGGTAATGAAGACAGCCGCGCGATCAGCTGCTGTCACTGAGGTTACCCGCGGCCACCGCTGGATCCAGTGACAGCGGGTAACCTCAGTGACAGCTCAGCTGATCGCGCTACTCACCGCTGCTCCTATCACCTCCACGCAGCAACTGAGGTGAGTAGCGCGATCAGCTGAGCTGTCACTGAGGTTACCCGCGGCCACCGCTGCATCCAGTGACAGCGGGTAACCTCAGTGACAGATCAGCTGATCGCGCGGCTGTCTTCATTAGCTGTGTGGAGGTGACCGGAGCGGCGGTGTATTCTGCAGCTCCGGTCACCTCCATGCAGCAGCGCTGGAAGCGACGCTGCATCATCCTGGATTACGCCGGACATGGAGGGCTTTTTGGGGCTGATTAAAGTGGTGAACCAGGGTATATGTTTGTGTTTTTTATTTCTAATAAAGGATTTTTTCGGTTGTGTGTGTTTATTTACTGTAATTTACAGATTAATCATGGAGGGTGTCTCATAGACGCCTGCCATGATTAATCTAGGACTTATTGGCAGCTATGGGCTGCCAATAACTCCTTATTACCCCGATTTGCCAACGCACCAGGGCAAATCGGGAAGAGCCGGGTACAGCCCCAGAACTGTCGCATCTAATGTATGCGGCAATTCTGGGCGGCTGTTGGCTGATATTGTTAGGCTGGGGGGCTCCCCATAACGTGGAGCTCCCCATCCTGAGAATACCAGCCTTCAGCCGTATGGCTTTATCTGGCTGGTTTTAAAATTGGGGGGAACCGCACGCCGTTTTTTTTTCATTATTTAATTATTTATTTCACTACACAGTATAGACACGCCCACCGGCTGCTGTGATTGGGTGCAGTGTGACACCTGTCACTCAGAGTGGGGGCGTGTCTCACTGTAACCAATCATAGGCGCCGGTGGGCGGGGAAAGCAGGGAATACGAGATTGTTTAATGGGCGGCCGGCTTTTTCAAAACAGTAAAAGCCGCCGGAGCAGTGTGAATGCCGTGCAGAGCCGCGCCGGGGATCGGGGATTGGTGAGTATGAGAGAGGGGGGGACACTTCAGTAATTTAGGAGATTAGCGGTCACCGGTGAGTCCTTCACAGGTGACCGCTAATCAGGGCGCGACACAGACAGAGCCGCAGCATGACCGTGAAGTCGGGTGAAGTTCACCCGAGTTCATTCTGACAGTGCGGCTCTGTCTGTGTCTGCTGACATCTGCCATTCAGCTCTGCTACATGGCTGTCTGTGTCTGCTGTTAGCGGCCATGTAGCAGAGCTGAATGGCAGATGACATAGTAAAAACGCATCCCTACACATTACACACGCTTGTCAAGTCAATAAATAAAAAAAAAAAAAGGTGCCCAATGCATACGTCACAGAACACATGATCTAAAGAATCGCACACAAAATTGATCAATTTAACAGACTACTAACGCACGTGTGACAGCAAATGAACGACCAACGTGCAATCGCATAAGATCCTGTATGCAACCTGGGCGTGTCACATCGCAAATGCGATTGTACAACTAATTGCAACGTGTAAAGTGGGCTTTAAAGGTCGCAACATCACACCTAAACTCGCCAGGTTTAAGCAATTGAAGCTATGTATGTATAAATATTCACGTTATTAAAGAAACAATGCTGCAATCTACAGTACATACAGTGGGTACAGAAAGTATTCACACCCCTTTAAATTTTTCATTGCAGCCATTTCGTAAATTCAAAAAAGGTAATTTTTTTTTCTCATTTATGTGCCCCCCATCCCCCATCTTGTCAGAAAAAAAACAAATGTAGAAATTTTTTGCAAATTTATTAAACAAGATAAACTGAAATATCCCATGGTCATAAGTATTCAGCCCCTTTCCTCAGTATTGAGTAGAGGCACCCTCCTTTTTGAGCTAGTACAGCCATGACTCTTCTTGGGATCCTGGATTTGGGGATCCTCGGCCATTCTTCCTTGCAGGTCCTCTCCAGTTCCGTCAGGTTGGATGTTGAACGTTGGTGGACGCCATTTTCAGGTCTCTCCAGAGATGCTCAATTGGGTTTAGGTCAGGGCTCTGGCTGGGCTGGTCAAGAATGGTCACAGAGTTGTTCTGAAGCCGCTCCTTTGTTATTTTAGCCGTGTGCTTAGGGGCATTGCCTTGTTGGAAGGTGAACCTCCAGCCAAGTCTGAGGTCCAGAGCATCTGGAGGAGGTTTTCTTCCAGGATATCTCTGTACTTGGCCGCATTCATCTTTCCTTCAATTACAACCAGTCATCCTGTCCCTGCCCCCATAGCATGATGATGCTGCCACCACCATGTTTCACTGTGGGGATTGTAATGGGCAGGTAATGAGCAGTGCCTGGTTTACTCCACACATACAGCTTTGAATTATCACCAGAATGTTCTATCTTCGTTTCATCAGACCAGAGAATCTTATTTCTCATAGTCTGGGAGTCCTTCATGTGTTTCTTTGCAAACTCTATGCGGCTTTTATATGTCTTGCACTGAGGAGAGGCTTCTGTCGGCCACTCTGCCATAAAGGCCGGACTGGTGGAGGCTGCAGTGATAGGTGACTTTGTGGAACTTTCTCCTATCTCCCTACTGCATCTCTGGAGCTCAGCCACCGTGATCTTGGGGTTCTTCTTTACCTCTCTCACCAAGGCTCTTCTCCCACGATTGCTCAGTTTGGCTGGACGGCCAGGTCTAGGAAGAGTTCTGGTGGTCCCAAACTTCTTCCATTTAAGGATTATGGAGGCCACTGTGCTCTTAACAACCTTGAGTACTGCAGAAATTCTTTTGTAACCTTGGCCAGATCTGTACCTTGCCACAATTCTGTCTCTGAGCTCCTTGGGCAGTTCCTTTGACCTCATGATTCTCATTTGGTGTGACATGCAGTGTGAGGTCTTATATAGACAGGTGTGCGCCTTTCCAAACCAAGTCCTATCAGTTTCATTATACACAGCTGTACTCCAATGAAGGAGGAGAACCATCTCAAGGAGGATCACAAGGAAATGGACAGCATGGGACTTACATATGAGGGTCTGAGCAAAGGGGCTGAATACTTATGACCATGTGAGATTTCAGTTTTTCTTGTTTAATAAAATTTCTACATTTCTGTGTAGATGGGGGATGGGGTCCAAAGTGTACATTAATGAAAAAAATAATGAATTTACCAAATGGCTGCAATGAAACGGAGTGAAAAATTATAGAACAAAGCTATCATAACAAAACCAATGATGGCCAAGGGGGCTCACGCTCAGTCGAGCACTTCCGCCGTCCTCAAGAATTTGTGGGGGTTTGCCGTGTCAAAAGCTTATAAACAAGTAAAAGTTCTTGGAATGATACATCATGTGGAATACGGTAGTTATTTAGTCAAGACCACCTTTTTTAGGCCTCATTCAGATTCCTTGAATTCATGTATGGATAATAATGTCTGAATGAGGCCTGAGCAATGAAGAAAAAGTGTCTCACGCTCGACTGGGCTCAGCCTGGCCATGAGATGTGTGGTCAGCGCCTCCCCGGGGGGCTTCTCCTACCTCTTGTTTATAGGCTATAAATTGGGATAACACAGAGACCCCCGCTAGGCAGAAAATGAGGCAGTGAAAGGCCCCGTTACACGCAATGACGTATCTAACGATGTGTCGCTGGGGTCACGGATTCCGTGACGCACATCCGGCATCGTTAGCGGCGACGTTGCGTGTGACAGCAAGGAACGACCGCTAACGATGGAAAATACGCACCTTATCGTTCATCGTTGACACGTCGTTCTTTTTCAAAAAATTGTTGATTGTTAATCTCGCAGGTTTTTCGTCGTTCCTGAGGCAGCACACATCGCTACGTGGGACACCTCGGGAGCGACGAACTACAGCTTAACTGTGGCCGCCGGCTATGCGGAAGGAAGGAGGTGGGCGGGATGTTACGGCCGCTCATCTCCGCCCCTCCGCTTCTATTGGACGGCCGCTGTGTGACGCCGCACGAACCGCCCCCTTAAAAAGGAGGCGGTTCGCCGGACACAGCGACGTCGCAGAGCAGGTAAGTCCGTGTGACGGCTCCGAACGATATTGTGCGCTACAGGGAGCGATTTGCCCGTGACGCACAAACGACGGGGGCGGGTGCTTTCACCAGCGACATCGCTGCGTGTGACACCCCCTTTAGTTACTCTGGTGCTCCAAATATTTATAGAGAGGTCATTCCCAACCACATCAGCTACGATATATCCACAGGAGCTGGAGAGGTATGGTTTGGAGAGCGCGGTCCTATTTGTTGTGCATAAAATGGGATAATCAATTCGGTCCCTATGAATTTTCCCTTACAATTTGGGATTAATCTTTTATCAACATGCAGGAAAGCGAATGTAATTTTGTGTCTATACGGTCATGGTCAAAAGTGTTGGCCCCCTTAAAATTGTTCCAGAAAATTAATTCTTTCTCCCAGAAAATGATTGCCATTACACGTTTTATTAGGCTATGTGCGCACTATGACGTTTTTGAACTTCTCAAAAATGCTGCCTTTTTGGCCGCAAAAAACGCACCAAAACGCATTTGCGGTAAAAACGCGTGCTTTTTTTTAACGCATTTCGGTGCGTTTTTGATCTCTGCATTTTGCTGCTTTTTTTCCAATGCATTGTATGGGTGAAAAACACAGGAAAGAATTGACATGTCCATTTTTTTTCCTTTTTAGCTCAAAAACGCAGCTAAAAAAAAAAAAAAGTTGTGTGCGGACAGCAAAAATGAAAACTCATAGGCTTTGCTGGGGAAGGAAAGTCATGCAGTTTTGAGCCCAAAAACGCAGCGAAAAACACTGTGCGCACATAGCCTTATACACGTTTATTTCTTTTGTGGGTATTGGAACAACACTAAAATACAAGGGAGAAAAAGGCCAATTGGACATTAGTTCGCACAAAACGCCCAAAATGGGTCGGACAAATTTGTGAGTAAATGACTGTTTCAAGCATGTGTTGCTCATACAAACTCACCTGTGGCAAGTAACAGGTGTGGGCAATATGGAAATCACACCTGAAGCCAGATAAAAAGGGGAGAAGTTGACTCAATATTTCCATTGTGTGTCTGTGTGTGCCACACTAAGTCCGGAGTCACACTTGCGCGAGAATAGAGTCTCATCACCTGGCACGGTTTACCGCTGTGCAGCTGCATGCTCCTGTCCGGAGAGCGGCAGGCCGTGCCAGGTGATGAGAATGCGATTCAATTCTCGCGTCAGTCACATGCAACTGTAACTCTGGCCTAAGAGTGGAGAACAGAAAGAGGAGAAGAGAACTGTGAGGACTTGAGAAATACCAACAATCTCAAGGTTACAAGTCCATTTGCAGAGATCTTGATGTTCCTTTGTCCAGAGAAAAACTACAACTTCCATCATGCCGATGGCCTGGGGATAGGACGTCATGTTTGTCTTGTGAATGGCTGATAGCAATGGACATTGGTCTATATGATTCATACAGAAAACTCCATAGAAAAGTATGAAAAGAATAAATCTTTATATACCACTCAGTAATAAAATTCTATATACATATACAGTGTGTGTGTATATATATATATATATATATATATATATATATATATATATATATATCAATCACACACACACATATACAGTGTAGATGAGAGATAATAACAGACTCTCTCGGTAATAAATAACAAATGACTATATCTTATAAGTATATTGCATATAATTGCTATGTAGCACTTGTATAGGGCTCGGAGGTAACTAAATAATTTAGACATCTTGTCTGTCCAGGAGGGATAAAGGTACGCGCTGTGTGATATGTAATGAAGAGCTGAGGAAAATCAGTTCATATAAATGGGCAGTAGGTGGCAGTAGCACTACGTCAATCTCCATAAGAGAACCACAATAAGGCCTCAGTTCCACTTGCGTTTTGCACGGACAAGTGCGATCCGATAAAACATCGGATTGATCTCACCTTAGGACAAAACTATGAGGCAGCGTCCATCAGCGATTGATTTCTCATACCACAGTGGCATACGGAATGAATCGCTGCATGCTGCGTTTGGCAGCGAGTCTCTGCTCACGCACCCCCATACAAGTCTACGGGAGCGTGTGAAACATCACACTTCACTCACAAGTCATCCAAGTGCAGTGCAATATACGCAAAGACAGGCTGGGGAGGAGATGAGGAGAAAGTGCTCCCTCCCTCTTTTCTGCAGCTGTGATCCGATCGCAAGATCGGATCACAGTCGCATGAAACTCGGCTGACGCTTGCAGCTGAGGTTCATTAGGATATCACATATAAGCTATGCGCAAGTAGAACCGAGGCCTAATGCGGGCGTCACATGGGACGATCTATCGTGCGATCGCACGAGTGATCGTACCCGCCCCCGTCGTTTGTGCGTCACAGGCAATTAGTTACCCGTGTCGCACAAAGTCGTTTACCCCCGTCATACACGCACTTACCTGCTGAGCGACTTCGCTGTGGGCAGCGAACATCCCCTTCCTGAAGGGGGAGGGTTATTCAGCCTCACAGCGACGTCACACAGCGGCTGACCAATAGAAGCGGAGGGGCGGAGATGAGCGGGACATAAACATCCCGCCCACCTCCATCCTTACGCATAGCCGGTGGGACGTACGTAAGCTGTGTTCGTCGTTCCCAGGGTGTCACACGGAGCCATGTGTGCTGCCTCAGGAACGATTAACAACCGGCGCGCAGAAGGAGGAACAACATTATGAAACTGAGTGACGTGTCAACAAGCAACGATAAGGTGAGTATCTTTGCTCATTCACCGTCGCTCATAGCTGTCACACACTACGATAGATCAAACGATGCCGGATGTGCGTCACTTACAATGTGACCCCGCCAACATATCGCACGATATATCATACCGTGTGACACCCGCATAACACTGAAACACAGTCAGCAAATGCAGGGTACAAGTTATACAAATACAAGAGGCAAAATATAATTACCAAAGGGACCTCCCGACGCACGTTTCGCTGTCTGATTTCCTCAGAAGGGGCGTATTGTATAGATTTTTTAAGACTGTGTATTCTCAAGATCTTCAGGGTGGGTAGAAAGCTGGGTGACACGGAGGATGAATGAACATTCCCTTAAAGTGATCAGGACACCACAGCACACGTATTTGTAGGTGTCACACAGATATTCTCACACAGGGGCCACATATAGTGACTAGAGTGCACACGATCCAGGGACACACCAAACTAGTAGACTTTACATCAGTCTATAGGTCCTGCTGCATGTGCCTTCTAGTGGCCGATATCCTTAATAACGAGGCGTGGTGTGCATGTAGCAGAGGTTCATAGGCTTCTAGGATAGATTCACGCGTGGCTGATAGCATTTCAGAATATTTTTTAATCCTTAAGAATCAAAGAAACACTGATGATGAACTGCTCTCAATGCTGGGGGAAAGAGGGATTGGCCTTGTTGGATTTGAAAAGAGCTTTCTACTACTAATAAACAAGAAAAATGGCCCATAAAGTTGCTAAATTAAAAACATTCACCTACCGGAGCCCTGCCGCTCCTTTGTACTGCTGCCAGTTTCCCTGTGTACCTCCTGCCTTCATCTTTAGGTAGGGTGACCGCTGCAGGCAATCACATTTTGTCTAAGCCAGTAGACTGTTTTTTCCCCAGCTCTGATGACCTGGAATCTGACTCCATCCCATCCCCGCACCACCAGAAGAGGAAGCCACCGATGGTGAAAGAGTGATCATGTGGCTGCAAGTAGTGATATGCATACTTATGGCCACATTCCAACTAGACGTGTGCAGTGACACTCAATACACTCGGGCTGTTCACGTCTAGTTGGATTGTGGCCGGGATCATGCACATCACATACATGTGGCCACATGACTATATAGTGTCACCGACAGCACCGGAAAATAATCACATAGCGACTACACTTGGGCTGTGCACGTCTAGTTGGATTGTGGCCGGGATCATGCATATCGCATACTTCTGGTCACATGATCACTTGGTTTCGACGACAGCACCGGAAAATAATCACAGCGGCTACAGATTTTCCTGATAAGCCTGGACAACCCCTTTAATACCACTATGGACCCATTTTTCAAAAGTTTATTAGCAGTGGACAACCCCTTTTAAAAGGCCCAATCCTTTGTTCCTGCAGAACAATAGCCACCGGTCAGCAGCTCATTCTCCTCTCTACGGTGTGTGAGGGGGATCTAAAGGGTGTAGAGCGCAATATCTGACCAGCGAGGGTCTCCTGACCAAAACTCAAGATTCTCTGCGTCTCCAAACCCCAGGTAGTCAGATCCATCCTGTCCATAGGTGCCCTATTATTTCTAAGATGTAGAGGACATATTCAGTATATCACAAGAGTGCGTACACACCAAATTTCCCGTTACACAAGCTGCACACTGACACTGCACATTGTATACAAGCTGCGCACTGACACTGCACATTGTATCACAGGGTCAGATCTGCAGCGCTGTCCCAGGAAAAGAGATAATAAAATAGTTACCAAAATGTGAGGGGTGTACTCACTTTTGTGCTACATTGTATATTATATAGAGCTGTACTATACATTATATACAATTTTATGAAGCCGTACTACTTACTATATACAGTACATATTAAACAGCACTACACACTATACTATATACAGCTGTACTAGACACTACATACATTATATACAGGCATGCTATTCACTATGTACAGCAATACTACACATTATATACGCTATATACAGGCATACTACATACTGTATACATTATATACAGACATACTATCGACTACATACACATTACATATAGCTGTGCTAAACACTATACGCAGTCGTACTATGGACTATATATACTATATACAGCCGTACTACATACATTATATACAGCCGTATTATGCACTGTATATAGCGGTACTGTGCACTATATACATTATATACACAGCTATACTAGACACTATATGCATTATATACAACACACATTTTTATTTATATATATATATATATATACACACACATATACACAGTAATATATACATACATATACATATATATATATATATATATATATATATTAGTACAGACCAAAAGTTTGGACACACGTTTTCATTCAAAGAGTTTTCTTTATTTTCATGACTCTGAAAATTGTAGATTCACATTGAAGGCATCAAAACTGTGAATTACCACATGTGGAATGAAATACTTTACAAAAAAGTGTGAAACAACTGAAAATATGTCTTATATTCTAGGTTCTTCAAAGTAGCCGCCTGCTTTGATTTCTGCTTTGCACACTCTTGGCATTCTCTTGATGAACTTCAAGAGGTAGTCACCGGAAGTCTTGGAGGAGTTCCCAGAGATGCTTAGCACTTGTTGGCCCTTTTGCCTTCACTCTGCGGTCCAGCTCACCCCAAACCATCTGGATTGGGTTCAGGACTGGTGACTGGAGGCCAGGTCATCTGGCGTAGCACCCCATCACTCTCCTTCTTAGTCAAATAGCCCTTACACAGCCTGGAGGTGTGTTTGGGGTCATTGTCCTGTTGAAAAATAAAATCATGGTCCATCTAAATGCAAACCGGATGGAATAGCACGCCGCTGCAAGATGCTGTGGTAGCCATGCTGGTTCAGTATGCCTTCAATTCTGAATAAATCCCCAACAGTGTCACCAGCAAAGCCCCCACACACCATCACACCTCCTCCACCATGCTTCACGGTGGGAACCAGCCATGTAGAGTCCATCCATTCACCTTTTCTACAAAGATCTCAAATTTGGACTCATCAGACCAAAGCACAGATTTCCACTGGTCTAATGTCCATTCCTTGTGTTCTTTTAGCCCAAACAAGTCTCTTCTGCTTGTTGCCTGTCCTTAGCAGTGGTTTCCTAGCAGCTACTTTACCATGAAGGCTGCTGCACAAAGCCTCCTCTTAACAGTGTTGAGGAGAGCCATAAAATGAAATACTTAATTAACCTCTGGACATAGAGCATTGTGGGAAATATGTCGATTTGCCTTACATAATTCAGCTCTCAGATCATACACATGACACAGATATAAAGATGGCTGCCATTGCCTGTTTCTCCACACCTTGCCTGGAATGCAAGGAATGTCCAGGTGTAAGAAGATACCATATAAGGGAAGACCCCTGGTCAAGCTAGAAGACCAACCCAAAGATCAGATGACATCACAGACCAAACCATTAGCATGGATCCACCAGATGACGTCCCTACCATCACCATGGATCCATCCAATGATGTCATAGACCCGCCTACAATGACGCCCACCAATCAGCTCATGGACTAACACATTGTTCGACCCACTGACCAATGAACACACCCGGACATGCCCCTTTGCAAGGTTATATCAGAGCAAGCTCAGTTGTAATAAAGGCAGAGCATGGGCTGACTTCTGTCGAGGAAAGATGAATATCCGACTGTGTCTGATCTCATTTTTCAAGCATGCACTCGATCCACACCAATTAGACCAGGCAGTAGGCAACTAGTGATCTCTGATTAAGAGTTCACCTTAACAACAGTTGTTCTAGAGATGTGTCTGCTGCTGGAACGCTGTGTGGTATTGACCTGGTCTCTAATCTGAGCTGCTGTTACCAGCCTCAGAAATCGCAGGTTGACTCGGATAAACTTATCCTCCGCAGCAGAGGTGACTCTAGGTCTTCCTTTCCTGGGGTGGTCCTCATGTGAGCCAGTTTCTTTGTAGCATTTGATGGTGTTTGCCACTGCACTTGGGGACACTTTCAAAGTTTTCCCAATTTTTCAGACTGACTGACCTTCATTTCTTAAAGTGATGATGGCCACTCGTTTTTCTTTACTTAGCTGCTTTTTCTTGCGATAATACAAATTCTAACAGTCTATTCAGTAGGACTATCAACTGTGTATCCACCAGACTTCTGCACAACACAACTGATGGTCCCAACCCCATTTATAAGGCAAGAAATCCCACTTATTAAACCTGACAGGGCGCACCTGTGAAGTGAAAAACATTTCTGGTGACTGCCTCTTGAAGCTCATCAAGAGAATGCCAAGAGTGTGCAAAGCAGTAATCAAAGCAGAAGGCGGCTACTGTGAAGAACCTAGAATATAAGACATATTTTCAGATGATTCACACTTCTTTGTTAAGTATTTCATTCCACATGTGTTAATTCATAGTTTTGATGCCTTCAATGTGAATCTACAATTTTCAGAGTCATGAAAATAAAGAAAACTCTTTGAATGAGAAGGTGTGTCCAAACCTTTGGTCTGTACTGTATAATATATATATATATATATATATATATATATATATTATACATACACACACACATATATATACCGTATATATATATATATATATATACACACACACACTATATATAGCCTTACTGTGCACAGCTGTACTATTATTATTATTATTTATTATAGCGCCATCAATTCCATACATCACACACTATATACAGCCTTACTACACACTATGTGCATTATATACAGTGCACACTATATACACTACATGCAGAAGTACCACACACTATATATACACACTACACACAAAGTATATACAGCACTCACTAAATACACCACACACACAATAATGCACACTATATACAGCACACAGACTATACACACACACACACACACACACTATATACAGCACTCACACTATAAACACTATATACAGCACACAGACTATATATAGCACTCACGATATACACCACACACTATATACAGCACACAGACTATGTACATACATACACTATATAGACTCTCTCTCTCTCTATATATATATATATATATATATATATATATATATATATATATATATATATATATATATATATATATATATATATATATATATATATATATACACACACACACTATATACACCACACACCCTATAAATACACACTATATACAGCACACGGACTATATAAAGCACTCACTATATAAAGCACACACACTATGTACATACATACACTATATAGACTCTCTATATATATATATATATACACACACATACACACACACACACACTATAAATACACACTATATACTGTGCAGCACACACACTATATACAGCACACAGACTATAAATACACACTATATACAGCACACGGACTATATAAAGCACTCACTATATAAAGCACACACACTATGTACCTACATACACTATATAGACTCTATATATATTCACACACACTATATACACCACACACCCTATGAATACACACTATATACAGCACACAGACTATATACAGCACTCACTATATACAGCACACACACTATGTACATACATACACACTATATACACCACACACACACACACACTATATACACCACACATACACACTATATACACACACAGCTCTACATCTTGCACAATACCGACACACGAGACTTTCACACAACTGCGGGGAGCATGCGCAGTAGCCGCTCTCCCTGCCTCCTCCCAGCCAGGAACTCCGGGAGCAGCAGCTGCTGACACAGGAGACACATTGTTACCGCAAGTTCTCAGCAGCCCCCCAAACTACAGGCGACCCTCCCCCCATGTACCGGGACCGCCGCCAGCAGGTAAGCGTCTGCTCCCTCCTGATCCTCCTGGAGGAGAGGGGTTAATCACGTGTCTGTGACTCCTAGAAATGAGCTTCATGTGGCCCCTAAGGGAAAGAAGAGTCATTACAGAGTGTTGGGGGTGCACTTACTTTTACATTTTCTGACTTGTATGTTTCCTGTTTTGTATATTTGGCACTTGCAAATAGTTTCATGTCTGCAGAGTCTGGTAGATAAAGCCGAGATTATCAAAACTTCTGCAGAGTTTGAGTATGGAAGTATGGGGGCAGGTGCCTGGGGTGGGTAGGTGGGTGTGTTGCACCCCCCCTTGCGCATGGGAAAAAGTTTCCATCCAACAGAAACTATGTGTTCAGATATTTTCTACCTAGATCTTTAGGGGTTTTAATTAAGGAAGAATAAAGTTTAAAGGAAAGTAAATATATATATTTTTTAGGGGGTGAGCGGATGATGTTGCAAGAGGTTATATTGGTGATAAGCATGAGGCCGGGTCAAGCTGATCCGTAAAACTCAATGTGTAAAAAAAAAATAAAAAAAAATATTTTATGTAAAATCCTGTTACGCATATTTAAAACATTCCATTTAAAAAGAAATACAAAAATAAATATATATAAAAAAATGTGTTTAATCCAGAAAAGCCAATGATCTTTTTTTGTTTTGTATTCTGTCATTTTTTTTTTTTTTTTTTACATTTGTATGCCATCTGTATGTATCAACAATTGAAGAAATAATAATAATAATATATAATAAAGGACAAATACTTTTTGCTATGGTAATTTAATGGATGGTATCAATATAACGTAATGGCTGCCACTTTAACTCATCTATTGACCACCACTATATGTATATATATATATGTATATATATAAATTTTATTTTTTTTAATTCAGTGCTGGACTGGTTCTGTAAATGTAAGCCCCCTGACCCTTGTCTTATACTCACTTGCCGCCATCGTCATGTGTTTTCAGCGTCACTTTGGTCAGTCTTCCCCAGTTTGTAACCTGCCGGCAGCTTCAATGTTTCATGGACTCGGAGGTCACAATTCAATACAAGTCTATGGGAGCCTCGTTCTGGCCCTCATAGACTTGTACTGAGCTCTTGTGGTGTCACAATTTGGTAATTGATAATTTTTTTTTTTAACCTTCTTTTTATTAGTTTTTAATAACAAAAACAGATAATCAGTAATCATATAATACAATACATTATGATTATGTTAAACTACAAAATTACAGATAATGTATCTCCTCGAATCCCAAATTGGTAATTTTTAATGGCTGTTTGATCCATAATATAGATTAGGGTAGTAGAGATAAGCGATTCTGATCGGCAAAGATTGTACGATTTTAAAATTTCCAATCTTTGGCCGGATCGGGATCAAACATCCGAGCATTTACCGCAAAAGTCGGCAATCTTGCCAAGGATTGATAAAGGTTCAGATGGCAAAAACCATCCTCTTCTTGTCCATCACAGCCATGTTAAGTATTGGCATGGCTGTGATTGGCCACTGTAAAAAAAAAAAAAAAACCCCCACAAAAACGTTAAACCTGCAGCCCCCAGTCATGCGCTTATCTGGGCTGCGTATCAAAATAAAAGGAACCGTATGTGGCTTTATTTTAATTTAAATTATTTTAAAAATGCGGCGTGCAGTTCTCCCCACTTTTGATATCCAGCTAAGGCTGCTTTCACACTGCGTTTTTTTAGCATGCGTCATGAACGTTTTTTTGCTGTAAAAGCGGATCCTGTTTTTACAAAGAAAAACGTATGCAAACGCAATTTTGCAGGATCCTGTCACTTTAAGTTTATGGGCGGGCATTGGAGTCATGTGATCGGGAGTGAGGGGAACTGAACGTGACAGACTGGGAGCCGACATCTGACAGCTGCGGAGGCTCGTACCAAAGGTAAACATCGGGTAACTTGCTTGGATACCCGATATTTACCTTGGTTACGAGCGTCTGCAGCTGCTAGAAGACGGGCTCCCTGCACACATAACAAAGGTAAACATCGGGTATCCAAGCAAGTTACCTGATGTTTACCTTGGTTACAAGCCTCCGCAGCTCTCAGGCGGGGGAGAGAGAAACTAATCACACCAGGCTGGTTTCTGGGCATGCTCAATAGAGCAAGCAGGATCCAGTCTATCAGCATGTCAGCATTCACATACGTTTGCGTGCGGTATAGTTAGGATCCAGCAATTTGCAGTATTTGGACGCAGCTCAAAAACGCTACAAGTAGCGTTTTTGAAAAAAGTTAAAAAACTGCAAGTCGCTGAATCCTCACTATAACGCACGAAAACGCATGTGAAAGCATGTTGACGCGAGTCCATTGCAAATGTATTGAAATGAAAACGCATTTGCACTGGATCCGTTTTTGCATTAAAAAAAACTTTCAGGACGCATGGTAAAAAAACGTAGCGTGAAAGCAGCCTAAGATAAAGCCCGACAGCTGGGGATTGGTATTCTCAGGCTGGGGAGACCCATGATTATTGAGCCCCCCCAGCCTAAAAATAGCAGCCTGCAGCTGCCCAGGATTGTCACATGCATTAGATACAACAATCCGAGGACTTTATCAGGCTCTTCCTGATTGCCCTGTAATAAGTGGTTAATCACAGCTGCCTGTATTAATTATGGACAATTCCTGACTCTACACTGGTGCTGTCTGTATTATTCACAGACAGCAACCGACTCTACACTGGTGTCGTCCGTGTCCTGCCCGTATTTTTCACGGACAGCACCCGACTCTAAACTGATAGCATCTGTGTGCTGCCTGTATTATTCATGGACAGCACCGGACTCTACACTGATGACATCCGTGTGCTGCCTGTATTATTCATGGACAGCACTGGACTCTACACTGATGACATCCGTGTGCTGCCTGTATTATTCATGGACAGCACTGGACTCTACACTGATGACATCCGTGTGCTGCCTGTATTATTCATGGACAGCACCGGACTCTACACTGATGACATCCGTGGCCTGCCTGTATTATTCATGGACAGCACCGGACTCTACACTGATGACATCCGTGTGCTGCCTGTATTATTCATGGACAGCACTGGACTCTACACTGATGACATCCGTGTGCTGCCTGTATTATTCATGGACAGCACCGGACTCTACACTGATGACATCCGTGGCCTGCCTGTATTATTCATGGACAGCACCGGACTCTACACTGATGACATCCGTGTGCTGCCTGTATTATTCATGGACAGCACTGGACTCTACACTGATGACATCCGTGTGCTGCCTGTATTATTGATGGACAGCACTGGACTCTACACTGATGACATCCGTGTGCTGCCTGTATTATTCATGGACAGCACCGGACTCTACACTGATGACATCCGTGTGCTGCCTGTATTATTCATGGACAGCACTGGACTCTACACTGATGACATCCATGTGCTGCCTGTATTATTCATGGACAGCACCGGACTCTACACTGATGACATCCGTGTGCTGCCTGTATTATTCACGGACACATTATATGGGTGATTTTAATCTGTGACTTTGACTGATTCCATGAGTTTTTTGCAAACACCACTCACTTCGCAAAAAAAACACAGACGTGCAGTCCTGTAAATTGTAATGGGTGCATGTTCCAGCCCAGCCTTGGAAAACTCAGAATACCAATGTGACTCAGATGAATGAGAATACCAATGTGACTCAGATGAATGAGAATACCAATGTGACTCAGATGAATGAGAATACCAATGTGACTCAGATGAATGAGAATACCAATGTGACTCAGATGAATGAGAATACCAATGTGACTCAGATGAATGAGAATACCAATGTGACTCAGATGAATGAGAATACCAATGTGACTCAGACGTCTGAATGAGGCCTTAGAAAGTGTTTATGTGGTTGGTAGCGAAAGCCAAAAATAAAAAACAATTAGCCCTTGTCTGGAAGAAGTTAAATATTTAAAATTAATAAAAACTGTATTGGGGAATTTCTGACCGCTGGGTAGATGAATTGCAAGTATGCCTATTATAAGCTCAGTATGTGCAGCGCCGCCCTGTGACTCTTCCTACACATGCGGCGTTCCAGACATGATGCATACGGGCAATTGCTGGTAACAGAACAAGTTCAACATGGCCGGAACACAATCTCATCTTGGGGTCCAATGTGTGACCGCACCCGCTAAACCTGACTCCATTAATACTGAATTAAACTTAAGCACCACAGGTTGTAGTAATGCTGGTGTCCAGTTGTTGTGGCTACAACGTGCATCCTAATGGCCACAAAAAATGGGTGCATTTTTTAATTGGCACACTGTGCTAAAATGTCATTTAATCAGTCACTCTGTATGTTTATAGCTAAAACCCGATCAGATTCCATCTAAAAAAAAAATTCAGTAATGCCATCCCCATACTATGCTCAAGTGCTCAGTATTTGTAACTAGTGATGAGCGGGCACTACCATGCTCAAGTGCTCAGTATTTGTAACTAGTGATGAGCAGGCACTACCATGCTCAGGTGCTCAGTACTCATAACTAGTGATGAGCGGGCACTACCATGATCGGGTGCTCAGTACTGGTAACTAGTGATGAGCGGGCACTACCATGCTCGGGTGCTCAGTACTGGTAACTAGTGATGAGCGGGCACTACCATGCTCGGGTGCTCAGTACTGGTAACTAGTGATGAGCGGGCACTACCATGCTCGGGTGCTCAGTACTGGTAACTAGTGATGAGCGGGCACTACCATGCTTGGGTGCTCAGTACTGGTAACTAGTGATGAGCGGGCACTACCATGCTCGGGTGCTCAGTACTGGTCACTAGTGATGAGCGGGCACTACCATGCTCGGGTGCTCAGTACTCGTAACTAGTGATGACTGAGCACTACCATGCTCAGGTGCTTAGTACTGGTAACTAGTGATGAGCGAGCACTACCATGCTCGGGTGCTCAGTACTCGTAACTAGTGATGAGCGGGCACTACCATGTTCGGGTGCTCAGTACTTGTAACTAGTGATGAGTGGGCACTACCATGCTTAGGTGCTCTGTACTTGTAATTAGTGATGAGCGGGCACTACCATCCAATAGTTACCAGTACTCAGCACCCGAGCATGGTAGTACTCGCTCATCACTAGTTACCAGTACTGAGTACCTGAGCATGGTAGTGCCCGCTCATCACTAGTTACCAGTACTCAGCACCCGAGCATGGTAGTACTCGCTCATCACTAGTTACCAGTACTGAGCACCTGAGCATGGTAGTGCCTGCTCATCACTAGTTACCAGTACTGAGCACCCGAGCATGGTAGTGCCCACTCATCACTAGTTACCAGTACTGAGCACCCGAGCATGGTAGTGCCCACTCATCACTAGTTACGAGTACCGAGCACCCGAGCATGGTAGTGCCCGCTCATCACTAGTTACCAGTACTGAGCACCCGAGCATGGTAGTGCCCACTCATCACTAGTTACCAGTACTGAGCACCCGAGCATGGTAGTGCTCACTGATCACTAGTTATGAGTACTGGGCACCCGAGCATGGTAGTGCCCCAAAAATGTCCATATCATTTGATTTCCTCTTTTTTTTTTTTTTATATGACGCAACACCCCATACACATTGGTTGGAGGTCCAGTCAAAAAAGCTAAAAATTCCAAAATGTTTTTTCAGC
The DNA here is from genome assembly GCF_048569485.1 of Anomaloglossus baeobatrachus. Lineage (NCBI taxonomy): Eukaryota > Metazoa > Chordata > Amphibia > Anura > Aromobatidae > Anomaloglossus > Anomaloglossus baeobatrachus. The sequence goes on from NC_134355.1 coordinate 25,762,881, forward strand.
AATTTGCACCTGAGCTCCAGTTTCATGAAGTTTGGCTTTATTTATTTATTTATTTTTTTTTTTTGTGTAATCTGTTTTTAGCCCTCATTCATATATGGCCAAACAATCACGAGATGATTATGCCTGTATTTGTTGACTTTTTGGGGATCATGATGAATTTATCAAATGTATCAAAATCATTTTGAAACAATTTTTTGCAAGACATCTCTTATCTTTTATGTGTGTTGTGAATATTTCCTGCCACGTCATGTATCATTCTGTAATAACATATATCGCATACAGTAAGAAGGTACAGCGGGGTAGCCAGTCAGGATGATATAGGGGCAATGTATCACTTAGGCTATGTGTCCACGGTAGAATATACCTGCGGATTTTTCTGCACGAAAATCCGCGACTTTCGCGGCAAATCCGCACCCGCGGATTTGCCGGCGATTTGCCGCGGATTTACCGCGGATTTGCCGCGGATTTTGATGCGGATTTTTTTTTTTTTTCCCATTCTATACCCAAATCCGCACCAAAATCCGCAACAAACACTTGACATGCTGCAGATTTTTCCGCATCAAAATCCGCGGCAAATCCGCAGCAGAAAAATCCGCAGCATGGACACAGCATTTCCAAAATGCCATTGAAATGGCTTGGAAGTGCCGCTGCTGCAGATTTTCGGGAAATCCGCGGCAAATCCGCGGCAAAATCCGCGGCAAATCCGCAGCGTGGGCACATAGCCTTATTGGGCCGCTTGGTGCAGCTGACAAATCTGGAAATCAAATGACTTGTAATATTAAAACAATATAAATAAAAGTGATTGAAATACTACAATAATGCAGCATAACATTGTGTAAAATGGCAGAAAATAATGCATGTAAAACGCAACCTGTAGGTGATCAGGGTATGATCAGAGCCTCATAAATGTCTTCTCGTACACAGGCATAACCTAAAAACTCAAAGGGCACAATTCATTATTGCATTTGTGCCTTTTTTTTTTTTTTTTTTTTTTTTTGTTTTGCGCTAGAACCATCTATCCGCTTGTACCTTTTTTTGTGTCTATTGTTTGTGGTTGCCCCTCTTTTTTTCTGTTGTTGCCCTATTACATCATTTGCAACTTTTTGAAAGGGGTAAAATGTGTCCTATATATACTCCAGCCCAACCATCTAGAGCAGTCATGGCGAACCTTTTACAGGCTGAGTGCCCAAACTGTAGTTCTAAACCCATTTTTTTTCCGAAGTGCCAACCAATCCTATTATGTAAATAATTGATTTTAACCTTACCTTTGCAGTTTTCTCTTCTCTTCAGCAGGGGGCATCACGCTCATGCGTGCTTACCACACATGGAAGCTGAGCCCTGCCCTTTCCAGACACAGCAGTTGGATTGATCTTTCTGGAAATAAATTGCAGCATATTAGACAGAGATTTTAGCGTGGAATGCAATCAGAGGTCACCCTGTAATCCACATCTACATTTCAAAGTCTGAACATCTTGAAATCCCATAAAGACGTACGAGTTGCTATTCTCCCCTTTCATTGTGTAGTTATGTCCCCTTCCTGGCCACTTCCTGGTAAACATGTCCCCCATCCTGATATATATTTCCTACATTCTGGTATATTTGTCCACATCATGGCCCCATCCTGGTAAATGTATCCCATCCTGGCATGTTCCCCCATGCTGTTAAATGACCTCATCCTGGTAAATGTACCCCATCCTGGTAAATGTACCCCATCCTGGTAAATGTACCCCATCCTGGTAAATGTACCCCATCCTGGTAAATGTATCCCATCCTGGCATGTTCCCCCATGCTGTTAAATGACCCCATCCTGGTAAATGTACCCCATCCTGGTAAATGTATCCCATCCTGGCATGTTCCCCCATGCTGTTAAATGACCCCATCCTGGTAAATGTACCCCATCCTGGTAAATGTATCCCATCCTGGCATGTTCCCCCATGCTGTTAAATGACCCCATCCTGGTAAATGTACCCCATCCTGGTAAATGTATCCCATCCTGGCATGTTCCCCCATGCTGTTAAATGACCCCATCCTGGTAAATGTACCCCATCCTGGTAAATGTACCCCATCCTGGTAAATGTATCCCATCCTGGCATGTTCCCCCATGCATTTAAATGACCCCATCCTGGTAAATGTATCCCATCCTGGTAAATGTATCCCATCCTGGCATGTTCCCCCATGCTGTTAAATGACCCCATCCTGGTAAATGTACCCCATCCTGGTAAATGTATCCCATCCTGGCATGTTCCCCCATGCTGTTAAATGACCCCATCCTGGTAAATGTACCTCATCCAGGCATGTTCCCTTATCCTGGTAAATGTACCCCATCCTGATAAATGTCACCCTTCCTGCTAAATGTTCCCCATTCTGGCATTTTTCCTCATCCTGGCATGTTTCCACCCCATCCTTTCATGTTTCCCCCCCATTCTGGTAAATGTATCCCCCATTCTGGTAAATGTATCCCTCATTCTGGTAAATGTATCCCCCATTCTGGTAAATGTATCCCCCATTCTGGTAAATATATCCCCCATACTGGTAAATGTACCCCCCATACTGGTAAATGTACCCCTTCCTGGCATGTTTCCCTTCCTGCGAAATGTACCCCATCCTGGCATGATTTCCCCCATCCTTGCAGCCATGTGTCCCCCATCTTTGCAGCCATGTTTCCCCCATCTTTGCACGTTTCTCTCCATCTTTGCACGTTTCTCTCCATCTTTGCAGCCATGTTTTCGCCGTGCTCTCCATGTTTTCCCCGTGCTCTGTTTGCCCCGTGCTCTGTTTGTATATGCCCCGTGCTCCCATGTTCCCCCCGTGCTAGCTCTGTCCCCGTGCTCCCCATATTTCCCCCGTGCTGGCTCTGTCCCCGTGCGCTCCATGTTTCCCCCGTGCGCTCCATGTTTCCCCCGTGCGCTCCATGTTTCCCCCGTGCAGGCTCTGTCCCCCATGTGTCCCCCGTGCGCTCCATGTTTCCCCCGTGCAGGCTCTGTCCCCCATGTATCCCCCGTGCAGGCTCTGTCCCCCATGTGTCACCCGTGCGCTCCATGTTTCCCCCGTGCAGGCTCTGTCCCCCATGTGTCCCCCGTGCAGGCTCTGTCCCCCATGTGTCACCCGTGCGCTCCATGTTTCCCCCGTGCAGGCTCTGTCCCCCATGTGTCCCCCGTGCAGGCTCTGTCCCCCATGTGTCCCCCGTGCGCTCCATGTTTCCCCCGTGCAGGCGCTATCCCCCATGTGTCCCCCGTGCGCTCCATGTTTCCCCCGTGCAGGCTCTATCCCCCATGTTTCCCCCGTGCAGGCTCTGTCCCCCATGTGTCCCCCGTGCGCTGCATGTTTCCCCCGTGCAGGCTCTGTCCCCCATGTGTCCCCCGTGCAGGCTCTGTCCCCCATGTGTCCCCCGTGCGCTGCATGTTTCCCCCGTGCAGGCTCTGTCCCCCATGTGTCCCCCGTGCGCTCCATGTTTCCCCCGTGCAGGCTCTGTCCCCCATGTGTCCCCCGTGCGCTGCATGTTTCCCCCGTGCAGGCTCTGTCCCCCATGTGTCCCCCGTGCGCTGCATGTTTCCCCCGTGCAGGCTCTGTCCCCCATGTGTCCCCCGTGCAGGCTCTGTCCCCCATGCGTCCCCCGTGCAGGCTCTGTCCCCCATGTGTCCCCCGTGCAGGCTCTGTCCCCCATGCGTCCCCCGTGCGCTACATGTTTCCCCCGTGCAGGCTCTGTCCCCCATGTGTCCCCCGTGCAGGCTCTGTCCCCCATGCGTCCCCCGTGCAGGCTCTGTCCCCCATGTGTCCCCCGTGCAGGCTCTGTCCCCCATGCGTCCCCCGTGCGCTACATGTTTCCCCCGTGCAGGCTCTGTCCCCCATGCGTCCCCCGTGCGCTGCATGTTTCCCCCGTGCAGGCTCTGTCCCCCATGTGTCCCCCGTGCGCTGCATGTTTCCCCCGTGCAGGCTCTGTCCCCCATGTGTCCCCCGTGCGCTGCATGTGTCCCCCGTGCAGGCTCTGTCCCCCATGTGTCCCCCGTGCAGGTGTAAGGGGTGGGCAGACCCCTTACAAGGAGGCGCAGTTTTCCCCCCTGAAAGCTGTTAATGTTGATGTTATTAATAAAAATGTTTAGGCTATGTGCGCACAGTGCGTTTTTCGCGGCGTTTTTGCACGTTTTTCGGGTGCGTTTTTGGCCTCAAAACTGCAGGACTTTGCTTCCCCAGCAAAGTCTATGAGTTTTAATTTTTGCTGTCCGCACACATCTGTTTTTTTTCAGCTGCGTTTTTGTGGTGCCACAAAAACGCAGCATGTCAATTATTCCCGCGTTTTTCACTGCGCTTTTCATCCATTGAGTTCAATGGGATGTTGAAAGACGCAATGAGAAACGCAAATAGCTGCGTTTTGGTGCGTTTCTAAGACCAAAAACGCAGCTATAAACGCAGGAGGTGGGTAGTAAAGTGACGTGTACAGGAAGAGGATTCCTTCTGTCAGTATATACAGAAGCGTGAATCCTCCCGGTACCGTCACCGCTGCGTCCACCTCCCGTCCTGGGCATGTATGCTGCCGTGCGGCGCCATGTACAGGCAGGAGGTGGAAGCGGCTGCGAAAACAAAAGTTAACAGAAGAAAAAAAAAAAAAAAGTTATACTCACCTGTCTGCAGACTCCCGGTGCCATGCCCGCTCCCATCTCCTCTCACGGTATCGCCACCCCCGCTCCGGCTGTGTGCAGACGGCCGGGAAACCTCCGATGGATGCAGGACCTGGCGATGGAACACCTGATGCAGTCACCTGACGCATCAGGTGATCGTAAGTGACGCGGGCGCCCGGCCGGTTTAAGCTATCAGCGGATGCGTCAGGAGACTTCATCCCTGATTACCGGCAGTTGCTGCAACGATCGGACGGGATCAGACTCCCGCCCCATCGCTGCAGGAGCTGCCGGTAATCAGCACATAAGTGAGTATTATTTTTTTTTTTTTTTTTTGCACTGATGCATCAGCTGATTGTATAATCGGCTTTTATACAATCAGCTGATGTGTGATGGGATTCAGGCACTTGATCCTGACACATCATCTGATCGCTTTGCCTTCCAGCAAACCGATCAGATGATATTGGATCCGGATTGGACGGCGTGGGACCCTGACCCAGGATTACTGCGGAGGGGGGGTTCTTTATTTCAATAAAGATGGAGTCACTAATTGTGTTGTGTTTTATTTCTAATAAAAATATTTTTCTGTGTGTTGTTTTTTTTTTATCTTTACTAGAAATTCATGGTGGCCATGTCTAATATTGGCGTGACACCATGAATTTCGGGCTTAGGGCCAGCTATACAGCTAACCCTAACCCCATTATTACCCAGCGAGCCACCCGGCATCAGGGCAGCTGGAAGAGTTGGATACAGCGCCAGAAGATGGTGCTTCTATGAAAGCGCCATTTTCTGGGGTGGCTGCGGGACTGCAATTCACAGCGGGGGTGCCAAGAAAGCATGGGCACCCTGCACTGTGGATTCCAATCCCCAGCTGCCTAGTTGTACCCGGCTGGACTCAAAAATTGGGCGAAGCTCACGTCATTTTTTTTTTAAATTATTTCATGAAATTCATGAAATTAAAAAAAAAGGGCTTCCCTATATTTTTGGTTCCCAGCCGGGTACAAATAGGCAGCTGGGGGTTGGGGGCAGCCCGTACCTGCCTGCTGTACCCGGCTAGCATACAAAAATATGGCGAAGCCCACGTCATTTTTTTTGTTTGGGGGGGCAAAGAAATCCTGCATACAGTCCTGGAAGGAGGATGCTGAGCCTTGTAGTTCGACAGCTGCTGTCTGCTCTCCTGCATACACTATTGGATGGAGGATGCTGAGCCTTGTAGGTCTGCTCCCCCTGACTCTCCCTCAAGCATACAGTCCTGGATGGAGCATGCTGAGCCTTGTAGTTCTGCAGCTGCTGTCTGCTCTCCTGCATACACTATTGGATGGAGTATGCTGAGCCTTCTAGTTCTGCAGCTGTCTGCTCTTCTGCATACACTAGTGGAGAATGAAGAACACATTGAAGAAGGAAATGACATCAGACCTTTTTTTTTTGTTCACTGATAAAAAACGCATAAAGACGCAGTGAGCAAAAACGCAGCAAAACGCAGCAAAAAAACGCACCAAATCGCAGCAAAACGCGTGCGTTTTTTGCCGCGTTTTTTTGACGCGGATGCGTTTTTGTGCAGTTTTTGCCGCAAAAAACGCACAAAAACGCAGCGTCAAAAAAACGCAGTGTGTGATCCTAGCCTTATACTGTTTTAGTGGGTTTCCCCTAGTGGCCGGGTGGGACGGCTGTCCCCATAGAAGCAGTGCAGGAGAGAGGTGGAGCCGGCAGCTTGGGGGAGGGAGAGAGTGTGTTGTAGAAAAAAGGTTTTGAGTCTGGAGGCAGTCGAGTCCGGGACAGGAGAGAAGGAGCAGTGGGGGCAGGGTGTGGGAGCTAGGTGAACAGCGGACGGAGAGAAGAGAAAGAGAAAGTGTCCTCTATGGTGAAGCAGGTTTGAGTGGGTCGAGTCTGCGGTAGCCGGAGTGGGAGCCTAGGTGAAGTAGAGTAGCCGGGCACATCCCCACTAGAGGAGACGTCCAGAACAGGTTTCCCCCCCATCAGGAGTTGTGAACCGAAGCTAACAGATTACTGCCATTGTTGTGAAGATGCATGCAATAAACATGCCTTCTGATTCAACTGATCTTCGTCTGCAAAGTCTGTATATGTCTGATAGCGTTCTCTGTATCGCCACACTCTGCCCCATCAAACAATCTCCTGTCCCAATAGTGACGGCGGGGCCGGGGGTTAGCCTGGCATACAAAGGGGCCACGACTACAACCCCCGAGGCACCCCCGGCACCCCGTTACATGTGGCGTAGTCGGCAGGATCCGGATTATTGGCAAAGGGTCCCGATTCCATGGTGGGAAGAACAAGTGGTGCCTAAGGCGTTGGACCGGGCACAAGATGGCGCTAAGATGGCCGCCGTCTTCACGAGTACAGCGAGCGTGCGAAGAATTGGCGCCAAAAGAAAAACCCTGAGCTGGCCGGCGAAGAAAAAGAAGTGCGGAGTGCGCCGCTTAAAGAGGGGAGGTGCTGGCCCCAGGATGTTGTTGAAGACGTGTGAAGAGGCCAGCGTTACAGGAAAGAAGAAGGGCCGCCTATGCTGGGCCGATTTGATGTGCGAGACTGGGGGTGGGGCGTATACAAGAACGGGAAAAGAAGGCCCGCCTCCACCTTCCCCAGCTTCTCCACCGTCCCCGGCGCCATTACAGGAAGGCCTGCAAGAGACGCCAACTCAGAGACTGACTCCGAGCGAGATGGAGACCCCGAGAAAACAGCATGCTGCTGTGGGCGCGCTGGTAGCAACCAGCCTGGGGAGAGGACGCCCAAAGCAGACTGCGGCCGCGGAAGGACTTACCCTTAACCTACCGGCTGTGCCAGGAGGACCGGAGCGGCCCACAAAAGTAACGTGGGTCACTTCCTGGGATGCCGCGACCGGTGAGACCTCGACTGAAGTCCGGGCCACCTACAAGGCGCAGCTACGGCCGGGAAACGAAACCCTGGGAGCACCTCTCCAGAGTCCGGAGGTGGTTACACCAGACAAGGTGGGTCCCCCAGCCCCCACAGAAGTTCCGACCCCGGGAGGGCAACATACCCCGGAGTTAGAAGAAGACGAGTGGGTATTCTTTTTGGAGCCGGTAAAGCCGACGCCCCTGACTCGGCGACCGTCCCCTCCACCTGAAACCGATCCAGTGCAAGAGAGGTTACTAGCCGAGACCGTGGCCCGTGAGATGATGGCCGGTCCCCTCAGCGAGGAGTTTGATCGGCAATGTACCGTTGGCACCGTGGTCAAATTCAACCAGGCCGAAGGCTACGGGTTCCTTGAGGACGAAGAGACCGGGGACCATTTTTTCTACAACCGGGTTAACCTGGACACTGAGGGCTTACCACAACGCCTTCATACCCTGTACCCGGGAGAAAAGGTGAAGTTCCGGAGAGAAGTGGGATGCCGGGGCCTCTTTGCCGTGGGAGTGACCCGGATGCCCACCGAACAAGAGGCCGCACAGTGGCAACAAGAGATTGAGTGGGAGGAGTGCCAATACCGGAGACGCACGCAACAGAGACTGGTGCTGGCTGAGACTTGCCGGCCGAGAAATACGCTGGCGGTAGCACCCGAAATGGTTACCGGACCGGCAGCCGAGATGGAGAAGGGGACACCGGCGGTGTTAGCGATCCACCAGAGTCTGGTAACACACCCGGTGGTCGTCGTTGGTAGTCCCCGGCCGTCGCATTCAGCTACCCCATCACCCCCGTCGGGGGTTGAGGAGCCCAAACCGGAGACAGAGGGGGTAGAGCCCCCGATCAACTATGAACCGTTCCGGAGGCTGCGCCGCTTGCCAGGCCAATCCCTGTCTGACTATGTGAGGGCCCAGCGGGCTGAATGGCAACGTGCATACTACCCCGAGTGAATCATAGTGACCGGAGGCGGTGGACATACTTGTGTTAAATACCGGAGTTATGGAGAAGAACCGGTGAAGAGTTAAAGTTGTAACCACGTTCAAGGTACCGAGCCCGGAGGGAGCCTGATGCTGAACTGTGCCAGGACTCCCCTCTGTGATGTTGACGGAGACTTTGTTTGTGTTCCCTGCCTGCAAAGACCGGGAGTGCTGTGAGAGCCTCCGAGCAGAAGATCAGCCAAGACCGGGAGTGCTTGTTAACGGCCTCCGGGCAAATCTACTGCAAAGACCGGGAGCTCCCTTGGAGGGACTCCGGGCGCCGGACTTGTGCGCCCCTTGAGTGTGCCTTCATGTGAACATTTTAAGGTTTTTATAAAAGTGACTTTGCTGCTAAATTTGTGTTTTGCAGGTGCGGGCCTTGCCGGGAGGCTAAGGCAAAAAGAGGGGAGGAATGTAAGGGGTGGGCAGACCCCTTACAAGGAGGCGCAGTTTTTCCCCCTGAAAGCTGTTAATGTTGATGTTATTAATAAAAATGTTTATACTGTTTTAGTGGGTTTCCCCTAGTGGCCGGGTGGGACGGCTGTCCCCATAGAAGCAGTGCAGGAGAGAGGTGGAGCCGGCAGCTTGGGGGAGGGAGAGAGTGTGTTGTAGAAAAAAGGTTTTGAGTCTGGAGGCAGTCGAGTCCGGTACAGGAGAGAAGGAGCAGTGGGGGCAGGGTGTGGGAGCTAGGTGAACAGCGTACGGAGAGAAGAGAAAGAGAAAGTGTCCTCTATGGTGAAGCAGGTTTGAGTGGGTCGAGTCTGCGGTAGCCGGAGTGGGAGCCCAGGTGAAGTAGAGTAGCCGGGCACATCCCCACGAGAGGAGACGACAAGAAGAGGTTTTCCCCCCCCATCAGGAGTTGTGAACCGAAGCTAACAGATTACTGCCATTGTTGTGAAGATGCGTGCAATAAACATGCCTTCTGATTCAACTGATCTTCGTCTGCAAAGTCTGTATACGTCTGACAGCGTTCTCTGTATCACCACACTCTGCCCCACCAAACAATCTCCTGTCCCAAAAGTGACGGCGGAGCCGGGGGTTAGCCTGGCATACAAAGGGGCCACTACTACAACCCCCGAGGCACCCCCGGCACCCCGTTACACAGGCTCTGTCCCCCATGTGTCCCCCGTGCAGGCTCTGTCCCCCATGTGTCCCCCGTGCAGGCTCTGTCCCCCATGTGTCGGCTCTGTCCCCCATGTGTCCCCCGTGCGCTGCATGTTTCCCCCGTGCAGGCTCTGTCCCCCCCACATCTTGGCACAGCCGCACAGAGGCTAAAAATAAAAAAAACAACTCACCTTCTGGCCCCCACTCCTCCACTGCTGCGTCCTCAGTCACTTCAGTTCCCGCGCGGCCACAAGACACCGGCGCCGCCTACTGGCGCTCCTCCGTCTCCTAGGCAACAGGCCTGCAGCCCAGAGGAGGCATGTCAGAGCGAGGAGAAATGTCTCCTCTGCTAAACACCAGTTTGAGCTGCTGGAGCGACCACACCAGCAGATCAAACTGGCGCAGTGTGGCGACAGCGCGCGTGCCAGCACAAACGGCTCTGCGTGCCCTGTGTGGCACGCCTGCCATAGGTTCGCCATCACTGATCTAGAGTGATATATATTTAGACCAGATGAGTCCATACAAACAAGGAAATGGGGTGGATCATACACAATCACCACACCACTTCAGAGCTACTCTTAAAGCATATCACAAACCAGGAGGACAGAGTGAAATAGCTTCTACAATATCAAAAAGTTTATTCATGTACATATTAAACATATAGTATCAATATTTGAATAAAACAGGCACGAGAAAGGGGTGGTAAAAATGGCAAACACCTGGGAGCTGCACAAATAACAATAGAGAAAAGATCAAGTATCCATCCACCAGGCCTTGTGTATCCAAAAGGAAAACATGAAAAAACCCCAAGTGGGCTCGTATATCAAATGCTCAGCAGAAATCCTGATAGTTACACTGGCAAAAATAGTGGAGGATATGCAGCAGGAAAACAGTGATTATATTGAAGGGATCAGATGCATCGGGCAGCCCCTGACATGTAAATCAACCCATGGGGGTTTAATATAAAGAAGGAAAGTCTGTAGTGGGGGTTTTACCTCCTCCGTCACCCCTGGCTGACTGCACGCTCTGTTAATTCCATCCTTTCACACAGGTTTGCGGTATCTGTAGATTGGGTTTACATGTATTTGGCTTGCCCCGTTCCCCCTTCTTTATATTAAACCCCCATGGGTTGATTTACATATCAGGGGCTGCCCGATGCATCTGATCCCTTCAATATAATCACTGTTTTCCTGCTGCATATCCTCCACTATTTTTGCCAGTGTAACTATCAGGATTTCTGCTGAGCATTTGATATACGAGCCCACTTGGGGTTTTTTCATGTTTTCCTTTTGGATACACAAGGCCTGGTGGATGGATACTTGATCTTTTCTCTATTGTTATTTGTGCAGCTCCCAGGTGTTTGCCATTTTTACCACCCCTTTCTCGTGCCTGTTTTATTCAAATATTGATACTATATGTTTAATATGTACATGAATAAACTTTTTGATATTGTAGAAGCTATTTCACTCTGTCCTCCTGGTTTGTGTAGAGTGATATATATGTATATGTGTGTGTGTGTGTCAGATTTTTTTTTTTCTTTTAGAGCAGTTTTTGCACCATTTTGCTTAACTTGTAACTTTTTGCAGTAAGCAGTTGTAAAAAAATAAATAAATAAAAAATTGTCCATTTTCAACGTTGCAAAAAAATAATGAATGGCGTGCACTTTTTTTTTTCTTAAGGCTAGGTTCACACACTGCGTTTTTTTGACGCTGCGTTTTTGTGCGTTTTTTGCGGCAAAAACCGTACAAACGCACCCGCGGCAAAAAAACGCGGCAAAAAACGCACGCGTTTTGCCGCGATTTGGTGCGGTTTTTTGCTGCGTTTTGCTGAGTTTTTGCTCACTGCGTCTTTATGCGTTTTTTATCAGTGAACAATGCCATTAAGATTGTTGAAAAAAAGGTCTGATGTCATTTCCTTCTTCAATATGTTCTTCATTCTCCACTAGTGTATGCAATAGAGCAGACATCTGCAGAACTACAAGGCTCAGCATGCTCCATCCAGGACTGTATGCTGGAGGGAGAGGCAGAGGGAGCAGAACTACAAGGCTCAGCATCCTCCATCCAATAGTGTATGCAGGAGAGCAGACAGCAGCTGCAGAACTACAAGGTTCAGCATGCCTCATCCAGGACTGTATGCTGGAGGGAGAGGCAGAGGGAGCAGATCTACAAGGCTCAGCATGCTCCATTCACTAGTGTATGCAGGAGAGCAGACAGCAGCTGCAGAACTACAAGGCTCAGCATCCTACATCCAGGACTGAATGCAGGAGTTTTTTGCCCCCCAAAAAATGACGTGGGCTTCGCCATATTTTTGTATGCTAGCCTGGTACAGCAGGCAGATACGGGCTGCCCCCAACCCCCAGCTGCCTATTTGTACCCGGCTGGGAACCAAAAATATAGAGAAGCCCTTTTTTTTTTAATTATTTCATGAATTTCATGAAATAATTTAAAAAAAAAAAAAATTACGTGAGCTTCGCCCAATTTTTGAGTCCAGCCGGGTACAACTAGGCAGCTGGGGATTGGAATCCACAGTGCAGGGTGCCCATGCTTTCTGGGCACCCCCGCTGTGAATTGCAGTCCCGCAGCCACCCCAGAAAATGGCGCTTTCATAGAAGCACCATCTTCTGGCGCTGTATCCAACTCTTCCAGCTTCCCTGATGCCGGGTGGCTGGCTGGGTAATAATGGGGTTAGGGCTAGCTGTATATTATCAGCTGGCCCTAAGCCCGAAATTCATGGTGTCACGCCAATATTAGACATGGCCACCATGAATTTCTAGTAAAGATAAAAAAAAAACCCACAACACACAGAAAAATATTTTTATTAGAAATAAAACACAACACAATTAGTGACTCCATCTTTATTGAAATAAAGAACCCCCCCCCCCCTCCGCAGTAATCCTGGGTCAAGGGTCCCGCGCCGTCCAATCCGGATCCAATATCATCTGATGGATTTGCTGGAAGGCAAAGCGATCAGATGATGTGTCAGGTTCTAGGGGCTGAAGCACATCACACATCAGCTGATTGTATAAAAGCCGTTCATACAATCAGCTGATGCATCGGTTAAAAAAAAAAAATACTTATGTGCTGATTACCGGCAGCTCCTGGAGTGATTGGAGGAGTCTGATCCCGTCCGATCGCTGCAGCAGCTGCCGGTAATCAGCGATGAAGTCTCCTGACGGCATCCGCTGACAGGTTAAACCGGCCGGGCGCCCGCGTCACCGCGATATTTACGATCAGCTGATGCGTCAGGTGACTGCATCAGGTGATCCATCGCCAGGTCCTGCATCCATCGGAGGTGTCCCGGCCGTCTGCACACAGCCGGAGCGGGGGGTGGCGATACCGTGAGAGGAGATGGGAGCGGGCATGGCACCGGGAGTCTGCAGACAGGTGAGTATGAATTTTTTTTTTTTTTTTTTTCTACTGTTCACTTTTGTTTTCGCAGCCGCTTCCACCTCCCGCCCGAACATGGCGCCGCACGGCAGCATACATGCACAGGACTGGAGGTGGAAGCGGCGGTGACGGTACCGGGAGGATTCACGCTTCTGTGTTTACTGACAGAAGGAATCCTCTTCCTGTACATGTCACTTTACTACCCACCTCCTGCGTTTATAGCTGCGTTTTTGGTCTTAGAAACGCACCAAAACGCAGCTATTTGCGTTTCTCACTGCGTCTTTCAACATCCCATTGCACTCAATGGATGAAAAGCGCAGTGAAAAACGCGGGAATAATTGACATGCTGCGTTTTTGTGGCACCACAAAAACTCAGCTGAAAAAAAAACGCTGTGTGCAGACAGCAAAAATGAAAACTCATAGACTTTGCTGGGGAAGCAAAGTCATGCAGTTTTCTGAGCAAAAACGCACCCGAAAACTGCGCAAAAACTCCGCGAAAAACACACTGTGTGAACTTACCCTAAGTTACTATACAGCTAGCCCTAACCCCATTATTACCCAGCGAGCCACCCGGCATCAGGGCAGCTGGAAGAGTTGGATACAGCGCCAGAAGATGGCGCTTCTATGAAAGCGCCATTTTCTGGGGTGGCTGCGGGACTGCAATTCACAGCGGGGGTGCCCAGAAAGCATGGGCACCCTGCACTGTGGATTCCAATCCCCAGCTGCCTAGTTGTACCCGGCTGGACTCAAAAATTGGGCGAAGCTCACGTCATTTTTTTTTTTTAATTATTTCATGAAATTCATGAAATAATTAAAATATAGGGAAGCCCTTTTTTTTTTTTGGTTCCCAGCCTGGTACAAATAGGCAGCTGGGGGTTGGGGGCAGCCCGTACCTGCCTGCTGTACCCGGCTAGCATACAAAAATATGGCGAAGCCCACGTCATTTTTTTTGTTTGGGGGGGCAAAGAAATCCTGCATACAGTCCTGGAAGGAGGATGCTGAGCTTTGTTGTTCGACAGCTGCTGTCTGCTCTCCTGCATACACTATTGGATGGAGGATGCTGAGCCTTGTAGGTCTGCTCCCCCTGACTCTCCCTCAAGCATACAGTCCTGGATGGAGCATGCTGAGCCTTGTAGTTCTGCAGCTGCTGTCTGCTCTCCTGCATACACTATTGGATGGAGCATGCTGACCCTTGTAGTTTTGCAGCTGTCTGCTCTTCTGCATACACTAGTGGAGAATGAAGAACACATTGAAGAAGGAAATGACATCAGACCTTTTTTTTTTTTTTTGTTCACTGATAAAAAACGCATAAAGACGCAGTGAGCAAAAACGCAGCAAAACGCAGCAACGCGTGCGTTTTTGGCTGCGTTTTTTTTACGCAAGTGCGTTTTTGTGTGGTTTTTGCCGCAAAAAACGCACAAACGCAGCGTCAAAAAAACGCAGTGTGTGAACCTAGCCTAAGAAGTTGGCGCAAAAAATTGCAACGAATGCTAAGAGACAAAAAGAAAAGTGACTTAAAAAAAAAATAAATCCCAGGAGTAATGAATCTGGGCCAAAATCTTTCACTATGGCTCTAAATCACCGTCCTCATTAGTTTCCTCTGTATTTGTTTTCCTGCTCGTTGACTTTGTACGAAGGTCGGTGACATCATTGCCCATAGATTACCGCTTGCAGTAATGGAGGCGGCCATTAGAGTAAGCAGTGAGGATCGTACGTGACTGCTCCTTGATGTGAGCTCGTCAGTGAAGACTCGTCTCCTGGTATTTGCTGAACTTTCTGAAGTTTCCAGTAACTTTATTCTATAATTTATTCTTGAAATCCGGTTTAACTTGTTTTTCCTTTTTTTGACTGCTGATGTAAGGCTGATGTTTACTTTTGATCCTATAATCCTTCCCTGAACTTATGAAATCCGATTAATTTACTGGACAAGCGTGGGTATATCACAGCTCTCGCAGAACGGCTCAGGATCCCCCTGATTTTACTGAAACTGCGGCAAAAAACGCGATATAAGGCTGAGAACGCCCTTTGCGTTTTTACCTGCGTTTCTGCAGCGTTTTGAGCTGCAGCGTTTTCATGCCAAAATGCATGCGTTTTGGTTTTCCATGATAGTCAATGGAAAATGATTTCTTGACCCCACTTTGCATTTTGAAACGCTGCGTTTAATTTGCATATTTTGTGGCAAAAACCATGCGTTTAAAGAAGCAGCATGTCAATTGTTTTTGCCATTTTGGGTGCGTTTTGCTAACATTGAAGTCAATGAGAAATGGCAAAAACCAAGATTCCTTTAAATTCCTCCGTTTTGGCTGCTTTTTCAGTGCAGAAAACATGCGTTTTGGACATTAAAATAATGATTTGATATGTCCCTTTACACACACACAAAATCCGACAAAATTTATGAAAAATATGCATTTATTGCTATATTTCCGTTAAAATATATATTAGCGCTATAATTGTATGAATTATCTATTTTCATTATTTTTCACATTAATATAGTTATTTTATTTTTTTTTCAATTTTTTCATTCTTTTTGACTGTTTAAACTTTATTAGGCAGTGTCTTGATGTTCAAAACGCATCTGTCAAAACGCTGGTGAAAACGCATGTAAAAAGCGCTGAAAACGCATCAAAAACGCGGTAAAAACGCATGCATTTTCAGCACTAAATTCCAGAAAAAGGCAACTTTGGTCAAATCAATTAAGCCCAAAAGGTGAGTTTTGAACTGCAAGTAGATGAACACAAAGTCCGTTCTCAGCCTAACTCCACCTGGTGAACACAGCCTGTACTGTACAGTCACAAAGTATAGGACGTTTTGGGCTGTGTTCACCTGACACATCTACCCAAAAGAGTGACACAAGGGCTGATTGGCGCAAAGGCCGGAGGGGTTTACGTGTCGTCGTTTGTGATTACAGTCGATATAATGTTCAAAAGATGTGTTATTGACCCTAATATTACCCCTTAGGAGGGGGCATTAAGAATTGTGACTCTTTATTAGTCAAAATAAGATGTTACACATAATAAAGTGCAATAATTATAATGGATAAGGCCAGGATCCTGTGTTTTAGGCGTTAGGATGGGTTTGGGGCATTGACTATTTTAGTACATGGGGGCATTAACAATTGTAAGTGTTATGTTTTCCATCTCTTTGCAGTTGCAAAGTGCAATAATTACAATGGATAAGGCCAGGACTTCGTGTTTAGGTTGTGCGGCATCAGGAAAACCTCTATTCTTTTGGTTGAGGTGAATTTATAGGTATAAAATCAGCTACGGGGTATACGTTTGGTGTTGTCTATGGGAATCCGATAGTTTAGACTGATTGACAGCATATGGTAATGAGTTATCTAGGTGACAGTTCCTCTAAAGCTGCCCATTCATCAGTAGCAGTTGGATTTGTGCGTCTCCATGGTAACAGGTAGGCCTCAGCCATTCAGATCCTTCAATCGTGCTTTTACTACTTTTCGCTAACCCTGAACCAATTGTTAGACTATGAATGGCCTCTATGAGCGAAACTGCTTTTCTTATTTGCCCCTACCTCTATATAGCACTCCCTGTGTATAAATATCTTAAACTTAAAGACCCCCCATAGAAAATAAGAGCAAAGTCGGCCAAATCTGCTTAGAAGTTTGGTCTTCGGAGTCCAACAGATGTTTTGTTAGGCCTGAGACCTAATGTTTTGTTAGGCCTGAGACCTAATGTTTTGGTAGGCCTGAGACCTAATGTTTTGGTAGGCCTGAGACCTAATGTTTTGGTAGGCCTGAGACCTAATGTTTTGGTAGGCCTGAGACCTAATGTTTTGGTAGGCCTGAGATCTAATGTTTTGGTAGGCCTGAGACCTAATGTTTTGGTAGGCCTGAGACCTAATGTTTTGTTAGGCCTGAGACCTAATGTTTTGTTAGGCCTGAGACCTAATGTTTTGGTAGGCCTGAGACCTAATGTTTTGGTAGGCCTGAGACCTAATGTTTTGGTAGGCCTGAGACCTAATGTTTTGGTAGGCCTGAGACCTAATGTTTTGTTAGGTCTGAGACCTAATGTTTTGGTAGGCCTGAGACCTAATGTTTTGTTAGGCCTGAGACCTAATGTTTTGGTAGGCCTGAGACCTAATGTTTTGGTAGGCCTGAGACCTAATGTTTTGGTAGGCCTGAGACCTAATGTTTTGGTAGGCCTGAGACCTAATGTTTTGTGAGGCCTGAGACCTAATGTTTTGGTAGGCCTGACCTCTGTCACTATACAAAACACTGAAAATGTGTCATTTTCTGTTGTTAAAGGGATAGTCCTGCTCTGCCCACTTTCACATTGTGAGGTGAACAGGCGGGGGACGTCACATCTAATGGTATCTGCTGGTATTGTGCCCCTGTGCCATTCTTTTAAATCACACCTCGGCGTCCTGGTAGGTTTGACGTCAACTCCCCATTTTACTTTCCATCTTCACATTAGAGGACAGAGCACAAGAGTCGGCGCTGTGCGTGTAACTTCTCTGGAGCGGCGCCAAAGTGATTCATTTGCAAACGGCCAAAGCAAATTCTATGAGAGGTGTCATTTTAAGCACTTAAAGGGGCCACTCAAGCCTATAGAGATACTTATCTCCTGTACATACCTGGAATTCTTGGGACTTATGGAAAATTTCCATTGCAATAATTGTTTAATTTGCAAACATTTCAGCTTCTCTTGTGCATATAATTTTTATCTACGCTAGAAATTTTCTGTCCTTCCCTAGGATTTTCTGTCCTTTTTGTCCATGACAAGACGAACGTGATTCACTTATAGTAGCATCCACCAGTTTTCACTTTGGTTCTTGGCATTTTACAGTTAAATAAAGAAAAAAAAAAGGCAAAGATTTATGGAAACTGTCTAAAAGAAGAGCTGCCATTTTTGCTCAGAGCAGCGGCCAGACCGCAGCCTTAATGTAATCAGGGCAGTTAAAACTTGATTGCGACCATCTAATGGAAAGATAAGTCCTATGGTCACATACCTGGCAGATGCTGGCTGCGTTAAACAGCTATCATCTTCCTGTAAAAACAGTCTCAGGAGCTGAGCTCTAGTTGCTGCTGTTAACCATTTAAATGTAGCTATTAATCACTGATAGCAGCATGTAAAAGGTTAACTGCAGGTAGCCATGTTGAACCTTGTATGAAGTCCCAGCCTTGGGGTTGGACTTCATAGAACAGCAATTTGTGTAAGTGTATGGATAGAAGGGTCGCTCTGTGTGTGTGTGTGTGTGTGTGTGTGTGTGTGTACAATATAAGTGCAGCACTGAGAGCTATGTTTGTGAGATATATATATATATATATATATATATATATATATATACATATATATATATGTATATACACACAGCTCTCAGTTCTGCACTTTCTGTTCTGCAAATACACATTGTTTTCTAGTTCAGCTGAATCATGCAGTAACATTGGGAAACTCCAGCATCACATGTGCATTAGGGACATGTGGATGACACTGGTTATTATTGACCCACAGATGATGCTGCAACATAGATGTGACATGTCGGCCTCTGTACAATGAATCTGCTGCAAATATGTCCCATAAGCCTCCATAGTGTAACGTAAATATCACAAAGACAAAAGTACTTTTGTATTTTTTTTTTTTAAACATAAAATTGCTTATATGGATTTTTCAGGCCAAAATAGTACCAAAAATTAAATTTCTACTGTAAATTTGTTCATGTTTTTTATTTTATTATTGTTTGGATTTCCATCTTTCAGTATTATTTATTGAAAAATAAAAATTGGCTTTTTTTCAGCCACCACTAGGGGGAGCTCAACGAAGACTGATTCCCATGCAGCTCAATATTAGAGCTACTTTCAAATGGCTCCTGAGCGCCCCCTAGTAGATGAAATCTATGTCAATAGAATGTTATGTATTGGAAAATTCAAGTCACTGATGAGGCTAAATAACATTATATATATATATATATAATATATAATAATATATATATATATATATATATATATATATATATATATATATATATATATAATCTCAAAGCAGGCCAAATAGCAGCACACAGAGTCCATGTATCAGTATAATACTTTTAAGTGTGTAAATTTAAAAGGAGCTATAACTTGCACTAAGTAGAGGTAGGGACATAACCGGGAAGGTCCAAGGTAGAAAGATGGGGGAGGGAGCACGACCCTGAGGAGAGTATTAAATTTAGGATAGTGCAAACCAAGTTATCAGACATACACACAATGATCAGACACTCTGCACCCTTCTTCATCTCGGAGTCAGATATTTATTTTGACACTTGCTGATTTCTGCTTTCAGCGGCACAAACAAGCAGTGAGAGGTCAGCCAGTCCAGTCCAGTGGGGAACTACATGTACATAAATGATGAATTAGTTCCATCTACTTCCTGCTCTTATAGTCCCTCCACAGAATAAGCCTGCAGCTGTTGTGTGCTGTAACACTCTTCATCAACAGCAAAGGCTTATTGGCCCAGAATTTTGATCAGCCCAGATCATCTCTTTATATAGTCAGCATCCATCATGACTTGTCTACATTTTTTGGGACGCCTAATCTTTTGCTTCTAGCAACTAAGATTTTATAATTCGGTCCAATAATTATTATTTAAATAATTAATAATTATTATTATTATAATTTGGCAAATTATGCTTCTGATTCATTAGGACCCAAATCATTAAAAAAATCTGTCATTTAATTAAAAAATGAAAATTGCTAATTTGGCAAGTAATGGGTTAAAGCCAAAAGTCACATTTCCCATTTATAATACCACACACAACATACAAAAACATGGTAATGAAATAAACACACCAAAGATGGCGAATGTAAAAAACAAGAGTGAACACAAATAAAATAGACTTGCAGGGCAACCGTTGTTTTCATTTTTATTTCATAAATCAATAGAACACATGAAAATAAGCAAACTTGTACCATATCTTATCAGACACATTTGCTTCTTTCTCTACCAGGACTGATCAGTCATTATCAATATTCTCAAGTTTGAAGTGAAATTTATAGTCAGTGAAGACTTTCCCGTTACTGAGATAGGAGATGGCGGTTGGTGCTGATGACTTTCTATGGGACGGAGGCGCTAGAGGCAGAGCTCCGCCCCCTTCTCCCTCTATTTACATAGAATCTCATCAGCACCAACTGTCATCTCCTATCTCAGTAATGGGAAAGTCTTCACTGAGAATCTTGGTAATGACTGATCAATTTTAGCAGTGAAAGAAGCCAATCTGTCTGATAAGATTATTACAAAGTTTCATATTTTGATGTGTACTATTGATTTAGGAAATAAAAATTAAGATGACGGTTACCCTTTAATTACTAGGTTATGTCTCCACTATCTTATCTGTTTCTTCTGAGTCTTCATCTTACAATAGTTCTATCACTTTATTTTAATGGCAGCCTTTTCTTTCTCATCAACCTTTTATCTTATTGGTTTTCACATCCTGAGAGCTTAGAGATGTTTTCTGAAGATGTGATACACTTATACACTGACTGTAAAAGGCCTCCTTCACATGTCTGTGTTTCCAGTAAGTGCTGTATCCTTTGGGATTTAGGATTCTCTACCTTTTTTGTTTTATCAATGTATCTGACAAAGATTCTTTCTGCTCTGCTTTATGGGAACCTGTCACCTACGCGCCTGCGGGGCGGTCCGATACCTTCCGGTCCGATGGGCATCGGTAGACTAGTGTCCCGCACCACCTCTATCCTTGCGATCGCCGTCGTCCTCCTTGCTTTTGTGGATGACGCATCGTATGTCATTTACGTAGTGTCCTCAGTTGCGCTCCTGCTCATGCAGACTTTGCTCTGCCCTGCTGAGGGCAGATCAAAGCGCTTTAATGCGCAGTCGTGGGGAGTGGTCAAAGAACGCGCGTGCCTGACATTACAGTACTTTGCTCCATGTGTGCAGGAGCGCAACGGAGGACATATGTAAATGACATAGGACGCATCATCCACACAAAGCAAGGAGGAGGACGGCGGTCGCAAGGATAGAGGTGGCGCCGGACCCTAGACCAGCGACGCCTATGAGAACGTATTAAACCGCCCGGCGGACTGCGGGCTGCTTTGAATCTCCCGCAGTTGACGAGATTGACTTAAAGAAAATGGCCGCGGAGGCAGCACGTGCGCAGATAGGACTTTGCAGCCATTTTCTTGATGTCTATCGTGTCGATCTGTGTACGCGCCACAGCCATTTTCTTGAAGTCGATCTCGTCAACTGCGGGAAATTCAAAGCTGCCCGTCGGCAGATCAATGGTGCCCGCCACCGTGACACCCCATGACCCCACAGCAGTATTGCTGACTCTCTTGAGGCACGACACCCCCTCCTCCCTGCCCGCAGCATTGCCTGCCCTGACTCTTGGGACCTTCTGAGCTGCTACCCCTGATGAGTATGCCTCTCATGGAATTACATTTTAAAATATGAGACGTTCATGGCTCTCTCAGCAAAAAAGGTTCCCGACCCCTGCTCTACAGCATACGCCTGCAGTTACTGTATACTCTTCTAAAGGTACCGTCACACTAAGCGACGCTCCAGCGATCCCACCAGCGATTTAACCTGGCAGGGATCGCTGGAGCGTCGCTACATGGTCGCTGGTGAGCTGTCAAACAGGCAGATCTCACCAGCGAGCAGCCCCCAGCGACGCGTGGAAGCGATGCTGCGCTTGGTAAGTAAGGTAAATATCTGGTAACCAAGCGCTTGGTTACCCGATATTTACCTTGGTTACCAGCGCACACCGCTTAGCGCTGGCTCCCTGCACTCGTAGCCAGGGTACACATCGGGTTAATAAGCAAACCGCTTTGCTTATTTACCCGATGTGTACTCTGGCTACGCGTGCAGGGAGCAGGGAGTCGGCATTGGCAGCCTGAGAGCGGCGGACACTAGTAACCAAGGTAAATATCGGGTAACCAAGCAATGCACTTCGCTTGGTTACCCCGATATTTACCTTGGTTACCAGCGTCCGCAGAAGCCGGCTCCCTGCACATTCAGATCGTCGCTCTCTCGCTGTCACACACAGCGATGTGCACTTCACAGCGGGAGAGCAACAACTAAAAAATGGTCCAGGTCGTTCAGCAACAACCGGCGACCTCACAGCAGGGGCCAGGTCATTGCTGGATGTCACACACAGCAACATCGCTAGCAACATCGCTGCTACGTCACAAAAAACGTGACTCAGCAGCGATGTTGCTTAGTGAGACGTGGCCTTAAGGGGTACTTTGCACGCTGCGACATCGCAAGCCGATGCTGCGATGCCGAGCGCGATAGTCCCCGCCCCCGTCGCAGCTGCAATATCCTTGTGATAGCTGCCGTAGCGTAGCGACATCGTAGTGTGTAAAGGTTCGATGATACGATTAATGAGCGCAAAATCGTCGTAATCATATAATCGGTGCAGCGTCGGCGTAATCCATAATTACGCTGACGCGACGGTCCGATGTTGTTCCCCGCTCCTGCGGCAGCACACATCGCTGTGTGTGAAGCCGCAGGAGCGAGGAACATCTCCTACCGGCGTCACCGCGGCTTCCGTAGGATATGCGGAAGGAAGGAGGTGGGCGGGATGTTTACATCCTGCTCATCTCCGCCCCTCCGCCGCTATTGGCCGCCTGCCATGTGACGGCGCTATGACGCCGCACGACCCGCCCCCTTAGGAAGGAGGCGGGTCGCCGGTCAGAGCGACGGTCGCAGGGCAGGTGAGTGCGTGTGAAGCTGGCGTAGCGATAATTTTCGCTAAGCCAGCTATCACACGATATCGTACCTGTGACGGGGGCGGGGACTATCGCGTGCGACATCGCAGCATCGGCTTGCGATGTCGCAACGTGCAAAGCCCGCCTAAGTCTCCAGTGAAGGATCTGCTGGCAGAAACCTGAGCTTGCACTCAAATTCCTCTTATGCTTGTTGATTTTGAAATGAGATGAATTTGCATGACGAGACGCCTCAGTATCATTCGTGGCTTTTTACATGCACAAGCTTTGGAAATTATTAGTTATGTTATTTATTTCCAGGTTGGTATTTTTTTTTTTTCTGCTGGATGTGTGTGAACAAGGTCCAGACCCCCCCCCAATCAGATGCCCTCAGGATCGTTTGGATTGCAAATTTGGTGAGGATTTTTGTGCAAATCCAAAAAGTGTGCAATGATCTTGTGAGGCATTATATATATATATATATATATGCAGTTTGCTCCACTTTGTGGCGGCTGCATGAAGTAGGGATCCTGTCCCTATTGTAGCAGTGACTTGTACTCTCTGTGTGCGCGGCTCAGCCAGGCTGCATCTAATAATATATCTAAAAGGCAAAGCGTGCAGCTGTATTGCATAAACCAGTTTGCATGAAGTGACTGTTTTTTCGGGGAGTCCTGCAGACTTGATAATTTATCACATTATGACCAGACAGGGGATATTTCCCTTTGGAAAGCAGACAAGGGTGACGTTCTATAGCGGATCACCTGCAGCCAGTACGGTATTATTATGGGATCCTGCCACTGTTACGTGCCGTCGGAGCTGTTTGTTTTTAGGGCAGTTGCTTGTGCCATTGTCCCAGACAGTACAAGGTATAAACCACCAGCTGTATATACCCAGTGCCCACAAACAGTACAAGATATAAACCACCAGCTGTATATACCCAGTGCCCACAAACAGTACAAGGTATAAACCACCAGCTGTATATACCCAGTGCCCACAAACAGTAAAAGTATAAACCACCAGCTGTATATACCCAGTGCCCACAAACAGTACAAGATATAAACCACCAGCTGTATATACCCAGTGCCCACAAACAGTACAAGATATAAACCACCAGCTGTATATACCCAGTGCCCACAAACTGTACAAGGTATAAACCATCAGCTGTATATACCCAGTGCCCACAAACAGTACAAGATATAAACCACCAGCTGTATATACCCAGTGCCCACAAACAGTACAAGATATAAACCACCAGCTGTATATACCCAGTGCCCACAAACAGTACAAGGTATAAACCACCAGCTGTATATACCCAGTGCCCACAAACAGTACAAGGTATAAACCACCAGCTGTATATACCCAGTGCCCACAAACAGTACAAGGTATAAACCACCAGCTGTATATACCCAGTGCCCACAAACAGTACAAGATATAAACCACCAGCTGTATATACCCAGTGCCCACAAACAGTACAAGATATAAACCACCAGCTGTATATACCCAGTGCCCACAAACAGTACAAGATATAAATCACCAGCTGTATATACCCAGTGCCCACAAACAGTACAAGATATAAACCACCAGCTGTATATACCCAGTGCCCACAAACAGTACAAGATATAAACCATCAGCTGTATATACCCAGTGCCCACAAACAGTACAAGATATAAACCACCAGCTGTATATACCCAGTGCCCACAAACAGTACAAGATATAAACCATCAGCTGTATATACCCAGTGCCCACAAACAGTACAAGATATAAACCACCAGCTGTATATACCCAGTGCCCACAAACAGTACAAGATATAAACCACCAGCTGTATATACCCAGTGCCCACAAACAGTACAAGATATAAACCACCAGCTGTATATACCCAGTGCCCACAAACAGTACAAGATATAAACCACCAGCTGTATATACCCAGTGCCCACAAACAGTACAAGATATAAACCACCAGCTGTATATACCCAGTGCCCACAAACAGTACAAGATATAAACCACCAGCTCTATATACCCAGTGCCCACAAACAGTACAAGATATAAACCACCAGCTGTATATACCCAGTGCCCACAAACAGTACAAGATATAAACCACCAGCTGTATATACCCAGTGCCCACAAACAGTACAAGATATAAAGCACCAGCTGTATATACCCAGTGCCCACAAACAGTACAAGGTATAAACCACCAGCTGTATATACCCAGTGCCCACAAACCGTACAAGATATAAACCACCAGCTGTATATACCCAGTGCCCACAAACAGTACAAGATATAAACCACCAGCTGTATATACCCAGTGCCCACAAACAGTACAAGATATAAACCACCAGCTGTATATACCCAGTGCCCACAAACAGTACAAGATATAAAGCACCAGCTGTATATACCCAGTGCCCACAAACAGTACAAGGTATAAACCACCAGCTGTATATACCCAGTGCCCACAAACAGTACAAGGTATAAACCACCAGCTGTATATACCCAGTGCCCACAAACAGTACAAGATATAAACCACCAGCTGTATATACCCAGTGCCCACAAACAGTACAAGATATAAACCACCAGCTGTATATACCCAGTGCCCACAAACAGTACAAGATATAAACCACCAGCTGTATATACCCAGTGCCCACAAACAGTACAAGGTATAAAGCACCAGCTGTATATACCCAGTGCCCACAAACAGTAAAAGATATAAACCATCAGCTGTATATACCCAGTGCCCACAAACAGTACAAGATATAAACCATCAGCTGTATATACCCAGTGCCCACAAACAGTACAAGTATAAACCACCAGCTGTATATACCCAGTGCCCACAAACAGTACAAGATATAAACCACCAGCTGTATATACCCAGTGCCCACAAACAGTACAAGTATAAACCACCAGCTGTATATACCCAGTGCCCACAAACAGTACAAGTATAAACCACCAGCTGTATATACCCAGTGCCCACAAACAGTACAAGTATAAACCACCAGCTGTATATACCCAGTGCCCACAAACAGTACAAGATATAAACCATCAGCTGTATATACCCAGTGCCCACAAACAGTACAAGTATAAACCATCAGCTGTATATACCCAGTGCCCACAAACAGTACAAGTATAAACCACCAGCTGTATATACCCAGTGCCCACAAACAGTACAAGATATAAACCACCAGCTGTATATACCCAGTGCCCACAAACAGTACAAGTATAAACCACCAGCTCTATATACCCAGTGCCCACAAACAGTACAAGATATAAACCACCAGCTGTATATACCCAGTGCCCACAAACAGTACAAGATATAAACCACCAGCTGTATATACCCAGTGCCCACAAACAGTACAAGATATAAAGCACCAGCTGTATATACCCAGTGCCCACAAACAGTACAAGGTATAAACCACCAGCTGTATATACCCAGTGCCCACAAACCGTACAAGATATAAACCACCAGCTGTATATACCCAGTGCCCACAAACAGTACAAGATATAAACCACCAGCTGTATATACCCAGTGCCCACAAACAGTACAAGATATAAACCACCAGCTGTATATACCCAGTGCCCACAAACAGTACAAGATATAAAGCACCAGCTGTATATACCCAGTGCCCACAAACAGTACAAGGTATAAACCACCAGCTGTATATACCCAGTGCCCACAAACAGTACAAGGTATAAACCACCAGCTGTATATACCCAGTGCCCACAAACAGTACAAGATATAAACCACCAGCTGTATATACCCAGTGCCCACAAACAGTACAAGATATAAACCACCAGCTGTATATACCCAGTGCCCACAAACAGTACAAGATATAAACCACCAGCTGTATATACCCAGTGCCCACAAACAGTACAAGGTATAAAGCACCAGCTGTATATACCCAGTGCCCACAAACAGTAAAAGATATAAACCATCAGCTGTATATACCCAGTGCCCACAAACAGTACAAGATATAAACCATCAGCTGTATATACCCAGTGCCCACAAACAGTACAAGTATAAACCACCAGCTGTATATACCCAGTGCCCACAAACAGTACAAGATATAAACCACCAGCTGTATATACCCAGTGCCCACAAACAGTACAAGTATAAACCACCAGCTGTATATACCCAGTGCCCACAAACAGTACAAGTATAAACCACCAGCTGTATATACCCAGTGCCCACAAACAGTACAAGTATAAACCACCAGCTGTATATACCCAGTGCCCACAAACAGTACAAGATATAAACCACCAGCTGTATATACCCAGTGCCCACAAAGCCTTGTATAAATGATCGCGAGTCAGGCCATTCAATATGACATATGATAAACGCTCTGCAATTAAAGGGCCATTAAAGCTAAAGTGCTTTTCTGAGAGTCACTCCTCTCGTTTCACATACGGATGTCTTAGGCTATGTTCACACAGAGCACCTTTTCTAACCACAGAGATGCAGCGTTTTTGGCCCCAAAAACACGTTTTTATCATGTTTTACCGCATTTTGCCCTATATCAGTCATGGCGAACCTTTTACAGGCCGAGTGCCCAAACTGTAGTTCTAAACCCATTTTTTTTCCGAAGTGCCAACCAATCCTATTATGTAAATAATTAATTTTAACCTTACCTTTGCAGTTTTCTCTTCTCTTCAGCAGGGGGCATCACGCTCATGCCTGCTTACTACACATGGAAGCTGAGCCCTTCCCTTTCCAGACACAGCAGTTGGATTGATCTTTCTGGAAATAAATTGCAGCATATTAGACAGATATTTTAGCCTGGAATGCAATCAGATGTCACCCTGTAATCCACATCTACATTTCAAAGTCTGAACATCTTGAAATCCCATAAAGACGTACGAGTTGCTCCCCTCCCCCTTCATTGTGTAGTTATGTCCCCCTTCCTGGGCCACTTCCTGGTAAACATGTCCCCCATCCTGATATATATTTCCTACATTCTGGTATATTTGTCCACATCATGGCCCCATCCTGGTAAATGTACCCCATACTGGTAAATGTACCCCATCCTGGTAAATGTACCCCATCCTGGTAAATGTACCCCATCCTGGTAAATGTACCCCATCCTGGTAAATGTATCCCATCCTGGCATGTTCCCCCATGCTGTTAAATGACCCCATCCTGGTAAATGTACCCCATCCTGGTAAATGTATCCCATCCTGGCATGTTCCCCCATGCTGTTAAATGACCCCATCCTGGTAAATGTACCCCATCCTGGTAAATGTATCCCATCCTGGCATGTTCCCCCATGCTGTTAAATGACCCCATCCTGGTAAATGTACCTCATCCAGGCATGTTCCCTTATCCTGGTAAATGTACCCCATCCTGCTAAATGTTCCCCATCCTGGCATTTTTCCTCATCCTGGCATGTTCATGTACCCCCATCCTGGCATGTTTCCCCCCCATCCTTTCATGTTTCCCCCCATTCTGGTAAATGTATCCCCCATTCTGGTAAATGTATCCCCCATTCTGGTAAATGTATCCCCCATTCTGGTAAATGTATCCCCCATTCTGGTAAATGTATCCCCCATACTGGTAAATGTACCCCCCATACTGGCATGATTTCCCCCATCCTTACAGTCATGTTTACCCCCATCCTGGCAGCCATGTTTCCCCCATCTTTGCAGCCATGTTTCCCCATCTTTGCAGCCATGTTTCCCCCATCTTTGCAGCCATGTTTCCCCCATCTTTGCAGCCATGTTTCCCCCATCTTTGCACGTTTCTCTCCATCTTTGCACTTTTCTCTCCATCTTTGCAGCCATGTTTTCCCCATCTTTGCAGCCATGTTTTCCCCATCTTTGCAGCCATGTTTTCCCCATCTTTGCAGCCATGTTTTCCCCATCTTTGCAGCCATGTTTTCCCCATCTTTGCAGCCATGTTTTCCCCATCTTTGCAGCCATGTTTTCCCCATCTTTGCAGCCATGTTTTCCCCATCTTTGCAGCCATGTTTTCCCCATCTTTGCAGCCATGTTTTCCCCATCTTTGCAGCCATGTTTTCCCCATCTTTGCAGCCATGTTTCCCCCATCTTTGCACGTTTCTCTCCATCTTTGCACGTTTCTCTCCATCTTTGCAGCCATGTTTTCCCCGTGCTCTCCATGTTTTCCCCGTGCTCTGTTTGTATATGCCCCGTGCTCCCATGTTCCCCCCGTGCTAGCTCTGTCCCCCGTGCTCCCCATGTTTCCCCCGTGCAGGCTCTGTCCCCCATGTGTCCCCCGTGCGCTCCATGTTTCCCCCGTGCAGGCTCTGTCCCCCATGTGTCCCCCGTGCAGGCTCTGTCCCCCATGTTTCCCCTGTGCAGGCTCTATCCCCCATGTGTCCCCCGTGCGCTGCATGTTTCCTCCGTGCAGGCTCTGTCCCCCATGTTTCCCCCGTGCGCTCCATGTTTCCCCCATGCAGGCTCTGTCCCCCATGTGTCCCCCGTGCAGGCTCTGTCCCCCATGTTTCCCCCGTGCAGGCTCTGTCCCCCATGTTTCCCCCGTGCAGGCTCTGTCCCCCATGTGTCCCCCGTGCAGGCTCTGTCCCCCATGCGTCCCCCGTGCAGGCTCTGTCCCCCATGTGTCCCCCGTGCGCTCCATGTTTCCCCTGTGCAGGCTCTGTCCCCCGTGCAGGCTCTGTCCCCCATGTGTCCCCCGTGCGCTCCATGTTTCCCCCGTGCAGGCTCTGTCCCCCATGTGTCCCCCGTGCGCTCCATGTTTCCCCCGTGCAGGCTCTGTCCCCCATGTGTCCCCCGTGCAGGCTCTGTCCCCCATGTGTCCCCCGTGCGCTGCATGTTTCCCCCGTGCAGGCTCTGTCCCCCATGTGTCCCCCGTGCGCTCCATGTTTCCCCCGTGCAGGCTCTGTCCCCCATGTGTCCCCCGTGCGCTGCATGTTTCCCCCGTGCAGGCTCTGTCCCCCATGTGTCCCCCATGCAGGCTCTGTCCCCCATGTTTCCCCCGTGCAGGCTCTGTCCCCCATGTTTCCCCCGTGCAGGCTCTGTCCCCCATGTGTCCCCCGTGCAGGCTCTATCCCCCATGTGTCCCCCGTGCGCTCCATGTTTCCCCCGTGCAGGCTCTGTCCCCCATGTGTCCCCCGTGCAGGCTCTGTCCCCCATGTGTCCCCCGTGCGCTGCATGTTTACCCCCGTGCAGGCTCTGTCCCCCATGTGTCCCCCGTGTGCTCCATGTTTCCCCCGTGCAGGCTCTGTCCCCCATGTGTCCCCCGTGCGCTGCATGTTTCCCCCGTGCAGGCTCTGTCCCCCATGTGTCCCCCGTGCAGGTGTAAGGGGTGGGCAGACCCCTTACAAGGAGGCGCAGTTTTCCCCCCTGAAAGCTGTTAGGCTATGTTCACACTAGAAAAATGATTTTTCTTAAGAAAATTTCTTAAGAAATTTCTTAAGAGTGCACCTGTGTTAAAAAACGCACCAAAAACGCACCTGCGTTTTTGCCGCGTTTTCGGTGCGTTTTTGGTGCGTTTTCGGTGCGTTTTTACCACTGGTTGCTCCCTGCGTTATTGTGCCAAATATCTATGGCAAAAAACGCAGTTAGCTGCAGAAAAGAAGTGACATGCTCATTCTTTTTCTTAAGAAAATCTACTGAAAGAATTTTCTTAAGAAAAAAACGCAGTGTGCGCACAGCTAATTTTTTTTGCCATAGGTTTTGCTGGGGAATGTCTGCAGAAAGGTTACAAGAATTTCTCAAGAAATTTCTGCAGCAAAAACGGACCAAAAACGCAGGTGAAAAACGCAGTGTGTGAACATAGCCTTAATGTTGATGTTATTAATAAAAATGTTTATACTGTTTTAGTGGGTTTCCCCTAGTGGCCGGGTGGGACTGCTGCCCCCATAGAAGCAGTGCAGGAGAGAGGTGGAGCCGGCAGCTTGGGGGAGGGAGAGAGTGTGTTGTAGAAAAAAGGTTTTGAGTCTGGAGGCAGTCGAGTCCGGGACAGGAGAGAAGGAGCAGTGGGGGCAGGGTGTGGGAGCTAGGTGAACAGCGTATGGAGAGAAGAGAAAGAGAAAGTGTCCTCTATGGTGAAGCAGGTTTGAGTGGGTCGAGTCTGCGGTAGCCGGAGTGGGAGCCCAGGTGAAGTAGAGTAGCCGGGCACATCCCCACGAGAGGAGACGACAAGAACAGGTTTCCCCCCCCATCAGGAGTTGTGAACCGAAGCTAACAGATTACTGCCATTGTTGTGAAGATGCGTGCAATAAACATGCCTTCTGATTCAACTGATCTTAATCTGCAAAGTCTGTATACGTCTGATAGCGTTCTCTGTATCACCACACTCTGCCCCATCAAACAATCTCCTGTCCCAAAAGTGACGGCGGGGCCGGGGGTTAGCCTGGCATACAAAGGGGCCACGACTACAACCCCCGAGGCACCCCCGGCACCCCGTTACATGTGGCGTAGTCGGCAGGATCCGGATTATTGGCGAAGGGTCCCGATTCCATGGTGGGAAGAACAAGTGGTGCCTAAGGCGTTGGACCGGGCACAAGATGGCGCTAAGATGGCCGCCGTCTTCACGAGTACAGCGAGCGCGCGAAGAATTGGCGCCAAAAGAAAAACCCTGAGCTGGCCGGCGAAGAAAAAGAAGTGCGGAGTGCGCCGCTTAAAGAGGGGAGGTGCTGGCCCCAGGATGTTGTTGAAGACATGTGAAGAGGCCGGCGTTACAGGAAAGAAGAAGGGCCGCCTATGCTGGGCCGATTTGATGTGCGAGACTGGGGGTGGGGCGTATACAAGAGCGGGAAAAGAAGGCCCGCCTCCACCTTCCCCAGCTTCTCCACCGTCCCCGGCGCCATTACAGGAAGGCCTGCAAGAGACGCCAACTCAGAGACGGACTCCGAGCGAGATGGAGACCCCGAGAAAACAGCATGCTGCAGTGGGCGCGCTGGTAGCAACCAGCCTGGGGAGAGGACGCCCGAAGCAGACTGCGGTCGCGGAAGGACTTACCCTTAACCTACCGGCTGTGCCAGGAGGACCGGAGCGGCCCACAAAAGTAACGTGGGTCACTTCCTGGGATGCCGCGACCGGTGAGACCTCGACTGAAGTCCGGGCCACCTACAAGGCGCAGCTACGGCCAGGAAACGAAACCCTGGGAGCACCTCTCCAGAGTCCGGAGGTGGTTACACCAGACAAGGTGGGTCCCCCAGCCCCCACAGAAGTTCCGACCCCGGGAGGGCAACATACCCCGGAGTTAGAAGAAGACGAGTGGGGATTCTTTTGGGAGCCGGTAAAGCCGACACCCCTGACTCGGCGACCGTCCCCTCCACCTGAAACCGATCCAGTGCAAGAGAGGTTACTAGCCGAGACCGTGGCCCGTGAGATGATGGCCGGTCCCCTCAGCGAGGAGTTTGATCGGCAATGTACCGTTGGCACCGTGGTCAAATTCAACCAGGCCCAAGGCTACGGGTTCCTTGAGGACGAAGAGACCGGGGACCATTTTTTCTACAACTGGGTTAACCTGGACACTGAGGGCTTACCACAACGCCTTCATACCCTGTACCCGGGAGAAAAGGTGAAGTTCCGGAGAGAAGTGGGATGCCGGGGCCTCTTTGCCGTGGGAGTGACCCGGATGCCCACCGAACAAGAGGCCGCACAGTGGCAACAAGAGATTGAGTGGGAGGAGTGCCAATACCGGAGACGCACGCAACAGAGACCGGTGCTGGCTGAGACTTGCCGGCCGAGAAATACGCTGGCGGTAGCACCCAAAATGGTTACCGGACCGGCAGCCGAGATGGAGAAGGGGACACCGGCGGTGTTAGCGATCCACCAGAGTCTGGTAACACACCCGGTGGTCGTCGTTGGTAGTCCCCGGCCGTCGCGTTCAGCTACCCCATCACCCCCGTCGGGGGTTGAGGAGCCCAAACCGGAGACAGAGGGGGTAGAGCCCGGAGGCTGCGCCGCTTGCCAGGCCAATCCCTGTCCGACTATGTGAGGGCCCAGCGGGCTGAATGGCAGCGTGCATACTACCCCGAGTGAATCATAGTGACCGGAGGCGGTGGACATACTTGTGTTAAATACCGTAGTTATGGAGAAGAACCGGTGAAGAGTTAAAGTTGTAACCACGTTCAAGGTACCGAGCCCGGAGGGAGCCTGATGCTGAACTGTGCCAGGACTCCCCTCCGTGATGTTGACGGAGGCTTTATTGTTTGTGTTCCCTGCCTGCAAAGACCGGGAGTGCTGTGAAAGCCTCTGGGCAGAAGATCAGCCAAGACCGGGAGTGCTTGTTAACGGCCTCCGGGCAAATCTACTGCAAAGACCGGGAGCTCCCATGGAGGGACTCCGGGCGCCGGACTTGTGCGCCCCTTGAGTGTGCCTTCATGTGAACATTTTAAGGTTTTTATAAAAGTGACTTTGCTGCTAAATTTGTGTTTTGCAGGTGCGGGCCTTGCCGGGAGGCTAAGGCAAAAAGAGGGGAGGAATGTAAGGGGTGGGCAGACCCCTTACAAGGAGGCGCAGTTTTCCCCCCTGAAAGCTGTTAATGTTGATGTTATTAATAAAAATGTTTATACTGTTTTAGTGGGTTTCCCCTAGTGGCCGGGTGGGACGGCTGTCCCCATAGAAGCAGTGCAGGAGAGAGGTGGAGCCGGCAGCTTGGGGGAGGAAGAGAGTGTGTTGTAGAAAAAAGGTTTTGAGTCTGGAGGCAGTCGAGTCCAGGACAGGAGAGAAGGAGCAGCGGGGGCAGGGTGTGGGAGCTAGGTGAACAGCGTATGGAGAGAAGAGAAAGAGAAAGTGTCCTCTATGGTAAAACAGAGTTGGGTGGGTCAGGTCTGCGGTAGCCGGAGTGGGAGCCCAGGTGAAGTAGAGTAGTCGGGCACATCCCCACGAGAGGAGACGACAAGAAGAGGTTTTCCCCCCCATCAGGAGTTGTGAACCGAAGCTAACAGATTACTGCCATTGTTGTGAAGATGCGTGCAATAAACATGCCTTCTGATTCAACTGATCTTCGTCTGCAAAGTCTGTATACGTCTGACAGCGTTCTCTGTATCACCACACTCTGCCCCATCAAACAATCTCCTGTCCCAATAGTGATCTGTCACTCTCTACCTGTCCTCCATGTGTAGTGTGGGGTCTGTCACTCTCTACCTGTCCTCCATGTGTAGTGTGGGGTCTGTCGCTCTCTACCTGTCCTCCATGTGTAGTGCGGGGTCTGTCGCTCTCTACCTGTCCTCCATGTGTAGTGCGGGGTCTGTCACTCTCTACCTGTCCTCCATGTGTAGTGTGGGGTCTGTCACTCTCTACCTGTCCTCCATGTGTAGTGTGGGGTCTGTCACTCTTTACCTGTCCTCCATGTGTAGTGCGGGGTCTGTCACTCTCTACCTGTCCTCCATGTGTAGTGCGGGGTCTGTCGCTCTCTACCTGTCCTCCATGTGTAGTGCGGGGTCTGTCGCTCTCTACCTGTCCTCCATGTGTAGTGTGGGGTCTGTCACTCTCTACCTGTCCTCCATGTGTAGTGTGGGGTCTGTCGCTCTCTACCTGTCCTCCATGTGTAGTGCGGGGTCTGTCCCTCTCTACCTGTCCTCCATGTGTAGTGTGGGGTCTGTCACTCTCTACCTGTCCATGTGTAGTGTGGGGTCTGTCACTCTCTACCTGTCCTCCATGTGTAGTGCGGGGTCTGTCGCTCTCTACCTGCCCTCCATGTGTAGTGTGGGGTCTGTCACTCTCTACCTGTCCTCCATGTGTAGTGTGGGGTCTGTCACTCTCTACCTGTCCTCCATGTGTAGTGTGGGGTCTGTCACTCTCTCCTCCATGTGTAGTGTGGGGTCTGTCGCTCTCTACCTGTCCTCCATGTGTAGTGTGGGGTCTGTCAATCTCTACCTGTCCTCCATGTGTAGTGTGGGATCTGTCACTCTCTTCCTATCCTCCATGTGTAGTGTGGGATCTGTCGCTCTCTTCCTATCCTCCATGTGTAGTGTGGGGTCTGTCACTCTCTACCTGTCCTCCATGTGTAGTGTGGGGTCTGTCGCTCTCTACCTGTCCTCCATGTGTAGTGTGGGGTCTGTCGCTCTCTACCTGTCCTCCATGTGTAGTGCGGGGTCTGTCGCTCTCTACCTGTCTTCCATGTGTAGTGTGGGGTCTGTCGCTCTCTACCTGTCCTCCATGTGTAGTGCGGGGTCTGTCACTCTCTACCTGTCCTCCATGTGTAGTGCGGGGTCTGTCGCTCTCTACCTGTCCTCCATGTGTAGTGCGGGGTCTGTCGCTCTCTACCTGTCCTCCATGTGTAGTGTGGGGTCTGTCGCTCTCTACCTGTCCTCCATGTGTAGTGCGGGGTCTGTCGCTCTCTACCTGTCCTCCATGTGTAGTGCGGGGTCTGTCGCTCTCTACCTGTCCTCCGTGTAGTGTGGGGTCTGTCGCTCTCTACCTGTCCTCCATGTGTAGTGTGGGGTCTGTCGCTCTCTTCCTATCCTCCATGTGTAGTGTGGGATCTGTCACTCTCTACCTGTCCTCCATGTGTAGTGCGGGGTCTGTCGCTCTCTACCTGTCCTCCATGTGTAGTGCGGGGTCTGTCGCTCTCTACCTGTCCTCCGTGTAGTGTGGGGTCTGTCGCTCTCTACCTGTCCTCCATGTGTAGTGTGGGGTCTGTCGCTCTCTACCTGTCCTCCATGTGTAGTGTGGGGTCTGTCGCTCTCTACCTGTCCTCCATGTGTAGTGCGGGGTCTGTCGCTCTCTACCTGTCCTCCATGTGTAGTGCGGGGTCTGTCGCTCTCTACCTGTCCTCCGTGTAGTGTGGGGTCTGTCGCTCTCTACCTGTCCTCCATGTGTAGTGTGGGGTCTGTCGCTCTCTTCCTATCCTCCATGTGTAGTGTGGGGTCTGTCACTCTATATCTGTCCTCCATGTCTGTGCTCGATGTATGACGCAGTGTGTGCACTGAGCCGTAGCCGCGTATCACAAGGGCGGCTTTATAAGTCACTGATGTAAGGTTGGAGTCCTGCAATCTCCGTCTTATCTTCTGCACTGATCCGTGTTGCGCAGCCTCTGTGTTGCGAGTCGTCCTTGTCCTTGTTCTCGCTGACCCTAGTGGAAAACTGATAATCCAGTCACTAATATTTATTTTTATTACAACATTCTGTTTAGATAAGTAAATGCTAGAACCTGGTGACTTTTTTTGTTTTACCTTCCCCCCCCCCCCCCCCCGTTGTGTATATGTTAAACAGCGTCTGTGACTTATTCCTGACCGTCATTCCCAGGCTATGATGGGGTCTGTGATGAATCCAGTCACTCGTAGACCACATCCACACCACGGGAGAGCTCTGCACACTTTCCTATTTCTTGCTTTGTTTGTTGCAAAATAAAAATAGTTCTGACAAATTTCACACTGGGCGCTGGGGCTATTTTAGAGTCCTTCTTCCGGTCCTTTCAGGAAGAGTTTTCAGTAGTTTCCTTATCATCAGAGGCAGGGTTACATGACTGATAACACCTCTTTATACAGCTGATAACACAGGATCCACCAATCGCAATAGGTGATGTCACAGCTCACCTCCTCCTCTTCCTATACAATGACTGATCACACCTCTGAATATAGTAGATACCACAGGATCCAACCTTCACAATAGGTGATAGCACAGCTCACCTCCTCCTCTTCCTGTACAATGACTAATAACACCTCTATTTACAGTAGATAACACAGGATCCACCAATCACAATAGGTGATGTCATAGCTCACCTCCTCCTCTTCCTGTTTAATGATTGATAACACCTCTATATATAGTAGATAACACAGGATCCAGCATTCCCAATAGGTGAAGTCACAGCTCACCACCTCCTTTTCCTGTAAAATTATTGATAACACATATACAGAAGATAACACAGGGTCCACCTTTAACACTAGGAGATATCATAGCTCACACCTCTTCCACTTCTGTACAATGGCTGATACCTCTATACACAGTTAACACAGGATCTACCGTTTACAACAGGCGATGTGAGCGGTGTACAATAACTGATAACTCCTCTATATACAGTAGATAACACATGATCCACCATACAATAGGTGATGTCACAGCTCACCTCCTCCTCCTCCTGTTCAATGACTGATAACATCTGTATATATGGCAGATAACACAGGATCCACAATTCACAATAGGTGATGTCACAGCTCACCTCCTCCTCCTTTACAATGATTTAGAGCATCTCTATGTAGAGCTGATAACACAGGATCCGCCAATCACAGCAGATGTCACAGCTCACCTCCTCCTGTTCAATGACTGATAACACCTCTACATACAGTAGTTAACACAGACCCACCATTCAGAATAGGTGATTTTACCATCTCACTTGTTCCTCCTTCCTTCACAACGACCTTTGCACACGCTTATTAGTTGTTTCAATGCAAAAGATAGTGTCTGGGCCTGTACAGTGCTGCTAATGTACGTGTGTTGTTTCCTGACACAGGATGTTAGCGTTTCAATAAGTCCCAGTGGTGAGTTTAAAAATTGCAAGAATTCTAATATTTGTATAAAAAAAATTTAAAAAAATTGTGATTATGGAGAAAAAAGTGAAAAAAATGAACACAAAAAAACCCCTCAATAGTTAATTTTGTCATCATCGTTTCCTATGAGAGGCGACTGTGACACTTATTTATCTTCTGTGGTCAGTGATTTGAACAGGAAGAAAGATGTGATGTCCAAATCACAATGTGCCGGGAACACGTGTGCGGCTTTCACAATAGGAAATCAGATGAAGGATGGCGTTTCTAGAGAACGCGCGCATATGTGACCTTCACTGCTCACCGGATGGGGACACCCAGAGGACATTATCGTTTTTGGCTTAATTGCATTTATTTTTGGCTAACTTATCATTTTTGCAATTGAGGTTTATTAACGCTGCATCATTTGGCTTTTAGCCTCTGTTTCCCTGTCCTCCGCTGTGTAGAGTATGAGTTCACTGAGATTTTTTTTTTTTACTTGGCGTTTGTGTCCTCCCCCCCCCCCCCCTCCCCCCCGAACGCTTCTATCCTGATGTATGGCCACAGACCACAAAAAAGTTGAGTTGAACTCTAATGTGGTCCTAAGTCAGCTAAAAGGAGTTCAGAAAAAAGACAGATAGATGTTCAGAACTGTTGGCCAGAATTAGCTCACTGATGGTTTCTCAAGTAACTCACTTGCAGCCTGTGGGTAAACAAAAACCTGAAATTACATTCTGAAAAAGGAATGTTTTGGTTTTTTTTTATATGTGTGTGTGTGTGTGTGTGTGTGTGTGTGTGTGTGTGTGTGTGTGTGTGTGTGTATATATATAATTTATTAGTGCATGCCCTCATCATCTCCCGCCTCAACCACTGCAACCTCCTGCTCTCTGGCCTCCCTTCCAACACTCTTGCACCCCTCCAGTCTATCCTGAACTCTGCGGCCCCCTTAATCCACCTCTCCCCTCACTATTCCCTGGTCTCTCCTCTCTGCCAATCCCTTCACTGGCTTCCCATCACCCAACGACTCCAGTTCAAAACATTAACCATGACATACAAAGCCATCCACAAGCTGTCTCCTCCCTACATCTGTGACCTAGTCTCCCGGTACCTACCTGCACGCAACCTCAGATCCTCACAAGATCTCCTTCTCTACTCCCCTCTTATCTCCTCTTCCCACAATCGTGTACAGGATTTCTCCCGTGCCTCCCCCATACTCTGGAATGCTCTACCCCAGCACATCAGACTCTCACCTACTGTGGAAAGCTTCAAGAGGAACCTCAAGACCCACCTCTTCCAACAAGCCTACAACCTACAATAGCCCTCAGTCCAGAAGACCACTGCGCAACCAGCTCTGTCCTCACCTATTCTACCATCACCCATTCCCTGTAGACTGTGAGCCCTCGCGGGCAGGGTCCTCTCTCCTCCTGTAGACTGTGAGCCCTCGCGGGCAGGGTCCTCTCTCCTCCTATACCAGTCTGTTTTGTACTGTTAATGATTATATATATATATATATATATATATATATATATATATATATATATATATATATATATATATATCCATACACATATATACATACATATATATATATATATATATATATATATATATATATATATATATATATATATATTATATTTTAAAGTTAATATATATACACGGAGGCAAATCTGTCTATTTTCCATCACATGAATGGTTTTCGTGAAACATCCGTGTGACACCTACCGGAAAAAATGGATGATAGTGAAATTAATGTTTTTGTTATGTGTGAATGATGTGCAAAGATAGAAAAATTATAGCTATAGAGAGAGAGATGGCTTATACAGTTATTTAGCCAAATAAATAATTAAAGGAAAAAAATGACGTGGTCTTCGTCCTTCTTTTCACAACCAGCCAAGGTAAAGCAGGCAGCTGGGGGCTGGTATTATCAGGCTTGGAAGGTCCAAGCTGACATTACACAGCTGACATAAACCCCCAAAGATATTTCCCCGATTGCCACCGCATCAGGGCTATTTTTTTGTAATCTGATAACTGAGTTCCATTTCTTCTCTTGTCTACCTCTTCATTTATATCTAATTCTGCTTCCTTCTTAAAAACGGTTCTAATGGATGCGCCACTTCTGGGGTGGCTGCGGGCTGCTATTTCTAGGCCGGGAAGATCCAAATAACCATGGACCTTCCCATCCTAATAATTCCAGCCCCCAGCTGTCTGCTTTATCTCGCCTGGTTAAAGAAAAGGGTGGGACCTCAAATCATTTTTTTCCTTTAATGATTTAGCTGTTCTATCTATCTAGGAAGGATTTATCTATCATTTTTCTATCTTGGCACATCTTTTACACATAAAAAAACATTAATTTCAGTATCATGCATTTTTTTTTTCCCAGTACCGGTCACATGGATGACACACATGTACACGTCAATGGACAATACAGACTGCAACGTGTGTTTCTTTGTCGCTCCATTGGGAGACCCAGACAATTGGGTGTATAGCTTCTGCCTCTGGAGGCCACACAAAGTATTACACTTTTAAAAAAGTGTAACCCCTCCCCTCTGCCTATACACCCTCCCGTGGACCACGGGCTCCTCAGTTTTATGCTTTGTGTGGAAGGAGGCACACATCCACTCATGCATTCTCATACATAGTTATGACGGATGGAAGAAAAGAGGACCCCGATGGGGTCCCCGGCATGTTCCCTTCTCACCCCACTATGTCGGCGGTGTTGTTAAGGTTGAGGTACCCATTGCGGGTACGGAGGCTGGAGCCACATGCCGTCTCCTTCACCATCCCTTATGCGGCTCTGGGAGAAGTGGGATCCTAAGCGGTCATCCACGTGCTGGGACCATGCTCCATCCGCAGCCCCTGGTGGAACCTGCCGGACCGGAGCTTCTACACCCCCAGGGACCGGGCCCTGCAACTTGGAGGTACTCTGTGTCCCCATGTGGGGACTGTACAGGGAGGGAGGTCGCACCTTCTCCCCGGAAGCCGCGGTAGTTCCGTCCGTTGTTTTTTTTTTTCGGCGGACTTCCACGCCGACCGTGCCTGCTTGTCGGGCACGGCCTTAAATTTAGTCCCCGGCTTCGCCGCGGCCTAGTTGCGCAAAATCCCGCCCCTGGGCCTGCCTGTCAGGGGTAAGGGCGGGATTACCGACATGACGTCGGCTTTGAGGGCTGGAGCATCTTTACATGTCTCCCCCCACCCTCATTGACCACTTGGGGACTCCAGATTCCCGCTCTTTGCTGGCGCCGCCCTCGGCTCCACACCCCCCCTGAGAGCTCCGGCGGCCATTTTTAGCATTCTGCCGGTGGATGCTACTCAGCGGCAAAGCTCTGCAGCTCCGGGGGATCCACACGACAGGGAATCTGGAGGTCACACTCCGCTCGTTAGCGGTTGGTAAGCCACACCGGTCACCCGGTGCTGGTCCCCCTAGGGTGCCGGTGTGTGTGTGTGTGTGTATATATAATATATATATATATATATATATATATATATCTCTATATATCTCTGTTCGGAAAGGCTGTATACCCTTTTCCCATATACCCTCAGTGGTCACTCGCCTAAGAGACAACAGCATGTCGTCCACAAGGAGCAAAGCTACTAAGGCACAGATTTTTTTCGCGGCCTGTACCTCTTGTGGGGCTATGTTGCCTGCGGGATCCACCTACCCTCACTGTGAGCAATGCTCGACTCCTGCCACGCTTGCTCAGCCGGAGCCTCGGGCACTTGTGGGACCCTCGGCTCATGTAGATCCCCCTGCTCCCCCTGAGCAGGCTGCAGGGACAGAGGCACCGTCGTTGGCCTCTTTCGCTGAGACACTCTC
Organism: Anomaloglossus baeobatrachus; assembly: GCF_048569485.1. Classification (NCBI taxonomy): domain Eukaryota; kingdom Metazoa; phylum Chordata; class Amphibia; order Anura; family Aromobatidae; genus Anomaloglossus; species Anomaloglossus baeobatrachus. The sequence goes on from NC_134355.1 coordinate 25,803,688, forward strand.
AGTCACTTTCTCAATCCATTGCACAGTCTATGGACAAATGGTCATCTAAGCTCCTTGAGGCATTGCAGTCCAGGCCGGGCCCTTCACAGGCCCCGGCCCCTGTTAGTTTGTCTCCTCCAGGCCCTTCTTGGTCCGCGCCGCAGCGCGCTCCCAGGATAGCCTCTAGGTCCCAGGCGGAGGACTCCTGCCTGGATCGCAGCCCGAGGCCAGCTAAGCGGCCTCGCTGGGACTCTTCCCCGGCGGACGTGGGAGCTCAGGGCTCTGACCCTGACTTCACCCTTAACCTTGATGCCCCTGAGGGGGACGCCTTGGTAAATGATCTTATCTCGTCCATCAACAAGGTGTTGGATCTCTCACCCCCACCTCCTCCTGTAGAGGAGCCGGCTTCTCAACAGGAGAAACACCAATTTCGATTCCCCAAACGTACGCGCAATATGTTTTTTGATCACTCTAACTTCAGGGACGCTGTCCAGAAGCCCAGAGCGGTCCCGGACAAGCGCTTTGCTAAACGGCACACAGACACGCGTTATCCCTTTTTACCTGAAGTCGTTAAGGGCTGGGCACACTCCCCCAAGGTGGATCCTCCAGTCTCCAGATTGGCTGCTAGGTCCGTTGTGGCTGTTGCCGATGGCTCATCCCTGAAGGATGCCACTGACAGACAGATAGAGCTCTTGGTGAAGTCTATTTATGAGGCCACGGGCGTGTCTTTCGCCCCGGCCTTTGCGGCCGTGTGGGCTCTCCAAGCAATCTCGGCATGTCTGACTGAGATTAATGCCGTCACGCGGAATTCTGCTCCGCAGGTTTCTTCCATGACCTCTCAGGCATCAGCATTTTCGTCCTACGCCATGAACTCCGTCCTGGACTCCGCTAGCCGTACGGCTGTGGCTTCCGCTTCCTCCATGGCCGTTTGCATTACCCACATTTCTTTCATTCCTACAATCTGGAATGGACAAGGGTTTGTCCCTCGGCTCTCTCAAGGGCCAAGTGTCGGCGCTCTCCGTGTTTTTTCAAATGCGTCTAGCCAGGCTTCCGCAGGTCCGCACGTTCCTGCAGGGGGTTTGCCACATGGTTCCACCTTACAAACGTCCGTTGGAACCTTGGGATCTTAATAGGGTCCTGACGGCTCTTCAAAAGCCGCCTTTTGAGCCGCTGCGGGATGTCTCTCTATCACGCCTTTCGCAGAAGGTGGCCTTCCTGGTGGCAGTCACGTCACTTCGGAGAGTGTCCGAGCTTGCAGCGCTGTCATGCAAAGCTCCCTTCCTGGTTTTCCACCAGGATAAGGTGGTTCTGCGTCCTGTCCCGGAATTTCTCCCTAATGTGGTATCCCCTTTTCATCTGAATCAGGATATCTCCTTACCTTCCTTTTGCCCTAATCCAATTCACCAGTGTGAAAAGGATTTGCACTCTTTGGATCTAGTGAGAGCACTCCGGTTCTACGTGTCTCGCACGGCGCCCCTGCGTCGTTCAGACGCGCTCTTTGTCCTTGTCGCTGGCCAGCGTAAGGGCTCTCAGGCCTCCAAGTCAACCTTGGCTCGGTGGATCAAGGAACCGATTCTCGAGGCCTACCATACTTCTGGGCTTCCGCCCCCTTCAGGGTTGAAAGCCCATTCTACCAGAGCCGTAGGT